>NC_088173.1:31013867-31316897 GCF_028769735.1 Zonotrichia leucophrys gambelii | reverse complement strand
TAGCAAATCTTCACAGGTTATTGCATTTGGTTAATGGAATATGAACTGTTGAAGTATTCAGCCTGAGCACTTAACAACACATCAGCTTCTTGCTCCAAATTTATAACTTGTAGCAGCCCTGGTGCCAAAATCAGGTTATATTTCTTTTTCATCATAGACTTCAAAATGTCTATTTCTGGAACGGGACTCAAAAGAAAAGGAAATGATATTTCACTAACTGTAAGCTCAAGTTTCTCATCATCTACAAATCATTAACTTGCATCTTAGAGAGTCTGAGGAATAAAGAACAAATTAAACTTCACTAAGAAGTACATCAGGATTATTGTAATCTATAGAATTAGGTTTAAGAAAGCATTCTTAAGTAACAGATTACATACATACTTTCAAACTCCTGTCCACTGCAGAAGATAGAAAAGTTACTTACATTTTTCTTCTTACTACTTTCCACACAAAAACAACAAACAAACAAACTCCTGAACTCCACCAACCCCCTTCAAAAAACATTCTCTCCCAACATTTTCAATCTGAAAATTATCCTACATCAACTGCACCTTATATGTTACTTTTTTGTTTGTTTACAAGAACATGCCTTCTGGGTTCCCATCTGGAAAAGGAAAGCCTTTCTTCCCTAGAACAGCTCATGCCTTCCCTACACACCTATTGCATCTTACACTGCAGCTGAGTATGTACATACCTAATACACACACCAAAAAGTTCACAGTGCAAAGGCTGCCTCATCAGAATCAAGGTAGCACATCCACCTTCCAATTCAGTGTTGCAGAACATTAATTTATTGTCTTTATTATGGAAATATCATCCGCATGCAACAAGGGCAATGGGATTAGGACCAGTGCTAGCTTCTTTTCACACACACAAATATCCATAAGATGTTTCACTGGCACAAGTATTCTGTGGGTGTGCTCTGGGTGCCATTCACATGGATCAGCTCTTCTCTGACTGACACATTGAAAATTCAAAATTGACTCTTCATACTTTGAGATAGATGTGCCACCAGAAAAAATGTACTGTGACAATTCAATCAAGGTGAAAGACTGGCAAATATTTTACCAAATTCATCTTTTACTCAGAAGGAAAGTATATAAGCTGCATGTGATAGTTCCAATAATATGCACTTGAAGCTCATTGACATCAAACAGGAGAAGCCACACAATCACAATGGGTTTTCTCTAGTTCTAGTTATGCTTATTCGATCTTTTAGAAACTAAAAACATCAAATAACTTAAAACAGTAGCACATTTATAAACACCCAATTCTGGTAAAACAAGTATTTAGGAGAAAGGCATAGTTTCTCCCAAGTTCCTCAGCTATTTCTTTTTATATTACCAATGATACAGCCTACCACAAAGTTGTGAGGGAACACAAGGCAAGGAAAATTTTTATTCTACGACTGACCTCTACAGATCTGAAGCAAGTCCCCCAAAGACAGCAGTTACCAAATTTTTATATGCATTTGAAAGACTGAGGCTGCATCTGCTGAAAGAGACACTGAGGAATTCAAGAACGCCAACCTCACAATAATGCATCTATTTCATCAATATATACACCCCCGCCTCTCACTGTTACAAACCAGTGGAGGATTTGCCCAAAACAAGAATTATTCTGTTTCTGGCAAGACCACTGGTGGAATGTTTAGCTGTGCTTCATCTGTGCTATGAAGAAATGTAAAATAAAAAAGTCATTTGATCGTAAAAGGGGGAGGGGAGGGAAATGAACACAATGCTTCCACTTCCACTGCAAGGACATCTTCCCAATGCAAATTTTTAAAGATCAAATGCTACAGAATGCATTTCCAAGCTGCACAGAACAAGCTTCACATTGATTTGTTTGGAGTTTTTTTTAAACACTGTGGCAAGGGAAAAATTATAAAATCAAAACTTCCTTGTGCATATCTGAAAACCAGCTGACATCAGAGAATTATCCTCTCCCCCTCTGAAAAACAAACTACCAACAATGTATAGAATTTAATAAGCAATCTATCGGTTGTCCTTTAAAGGTCAGTGCACTTGTCCAATATTTTTCCTGTAATACACTTACATAACCTTATTTTCTTTCTGCTACCTTTCTGTGATTCAGAAGACTATCTAGATTCCCATATGGCTGCCATCAAATACAGCAGATGCCAAGCAAATTAAAACACAAGTTATGATTCGTAATATGCTGATGCATCATAATTGCAGCATAGCTCAAACTTGAGTGAATCACCAGCTAAAGTAAAAGTTTCTGAGGTGTCAGTGCTTTTTATACATCTTTCAATTAGACTAGGGTCAGCGGAATCAAGTGTGGATTGAAAGTTAAACCTTAACAATAGTATACATCCCATGGTTTCCATCAAGCATAAAAAAGCAGAGAGAACACCTAAAAACATCTCTTGGAACTAAAAGTCGGACTAAAACTGTCTGCCCAAAGTAAGGGGGAAAGAGAGGGAACTACTTCTTGCCTTTTGTGAAGCAGGGTGGCCTACTTTGACCTTTTGCACCATACCTTTGTTATCATTCTGAGTGGAAGCCGAAGGGGGAAGGAGGCATTGTTTGTTTGCCTGCTTGGAGGACAGGAAAGGTTTCTGTCACCTCATACTACAGCTTTATGTTCTACCGAGGCAAGAGCAGAAGGGCTCATGAGGAAGCAGCTGCCAGCCGGGAAAGGTGGCACATGGAGCACGTGGTGCTTTAGCACGGCAGTGGAGCCAGAGCACATGTGGGTGTTGGTGTGTGTGAGTGTGTCTGGGTGTGTGTGCGTGTGCGCGTGTGTGTGCGCATGTGTGCGTCTGGGTGTGTCTGTGTGTGTGTACATGCGTGCATGTGCGTACGTGTGTGTGCGTACGTGTGTGCGTGTGTGTGTACGTGCGTGTGCGTACGTGTGTGTATATGTGTGCGTGTGTATATGTGTGCATGTGACCGTGTGAGCTCCACGGGCAGCACGGCAAGGGAAACACTGCACCGCCTTCCAGCTTCAGATGTGGGTGCATCTGTGCCTGGCAGCTCTTTGTCCCTAAATCTCACTGCAGTGACTGCCCAATGAGCTTTCCTTTTCCTCACCAGCACAGCAGTCTCATAAAATAAACTCCTCTGAACAAACATTGCCAGAGTATTTACCAACTTTAACACTGAACTGCCACAAGAAATTCAGCCTGCAAATATATCTAGAACATTAATTATGCATAGACTCAGCAGATAATATTGTCTTTTACGACAGTATGAAACACATATTTAGGCAAGAATATGTCACCTGGGCTGGTGCAAGTCTGAGAACTACCTTCTGTCACCTTTAGTCACAACTACACACTTTTGGAGTGGAGTTGGCATTGGAGTGCAATTTTTCCATATTCATTATCCTCGTAATTCTGATGGGGTTTTTAAGGCATTAAATACCTAACCAACACAAAAGAAAAGAGACAAAAAGGTCTGGCCATTTATTTTGCCCCTATTCTGTGGTATTTAAAGCCTCAGATCTTTGTAATAACTTCAGTTTAAGTAGCAAGTACAATCATTCCCTGCATAATTTCAGCAGATCTATAATATTCTGCTATTCAAAGCACTGACAATTTTCTTGTCAAAATCATTACTCTTCCAACTCAGTTCTCTTTATTTTTAGTCCATTGTTTTTATGATGCAGAAAAGAGGTATTTTCTTTGTTTACATTAACATTTTTAAAGGTTGTGTTAAAACCACTATATAAGAACACTCAGATAGAAGGCCTAACAAGGTGTGCTCCCTGTTTGCAAGACGCTGGAAAGTGTCAGGGGTTAGGATGATGATCTCTTCACCATTTCAGTCTATTTACAATGGCTAAGTTAGTGGCTATTTTTGATTAGCACTTTCTGTAAACAGTCAACTGAATTTGCAATTTTCATTTACAGCTTTTCTGGCCCAGTCATTGAGGAGTTTGCTACTACTTCAGTAAAAATAATATTAACATGTATTCAACACGAATATCTGGCTATGCTTTCACTCCAAGTCACGAGAGATGTTGTAATAAATGCAGGCTCTCTCATAAAGAGATTACAATATTCTAAAGAAATGACTAAACTCTCAAAGTGCTTGGTCTTCATGAATTTCAAAAAGTTTTGCCAGGAACACAAATGAGACAATTAGCGTTTTGCAGAAGAGGAAATCTGCAAGCAAGGGTCTCACATCAAGCAAATGGCAGAGTGGGTGATATGCAATTCTATTTTTTCAGGCTCTCAGATCAGCATTCCAGCAGTAGAAAGCCTGTGGCCCATTCAGTACACAACACAGGCACACTTGCCATCATGCAGAAGCTACACTGCATCGGCCTCAGGAACACAGGAGTAAGAAAATCACTGGTTACAGAAAGCCTCAAACATAACCACTTCCCCACTTGCACCATCCAAACATTCACCTTCAGAGAATACAATGAAGGAAATTCCAGGATTTACAGCTTCTGAGACACTGACAGTGTCTGAAAGAGCAAGTTAACATGCTTCTATATATTCCACCATAATCTCCCTCTCTCAATCCAAGGACACAGCACCCAAGTGTTCCTCACATTACTTGCTCCCTGCTGAAAAATATCCGTGCTCACAGCAACATATGCCCAGCAGAATCAAAACAAAGAAACAGACAAGGGCAAAGAACCATGGCAAACTCAACCACCGAAACCTGAGCCAAGAGTACAACCACATCAGCTCTGTAGGGTAAAAATACCACAAAGCTCGCTACCGTTCATCTGCCGGGGTCGGTCTGGGGCCAAGTAAACACTGCCATAAAGCCACAGCCAGCTTCACTCTGGCTGCAAACCTTCTTGTTAAAGAGAAGTAATACAGCATGAAAGTGGACTTCACCAAAACTCCCATACTTTCAAAACATCTTCTTCAGATATGTTTATTTCCCAGCAACACAGACCTGAGGTCAGCTATGGATACCTGCTATCCATGTAATCACTGACCTCTGCTCTCCCCAAAGGGACAAACAGAAGCCCAGCACTGCCCAAAAGGTTTCTCTCCTCTGTTCTTCCCTACCTTCATCCATAACCTTCAAAGTGGTGCTGGGGCTTTTTCCCCCAATTCTCCTCTCTAGTCCAAACAAGCCCCTATACCAAATATGTATTCAACCTGCTTCCAAAGGCCCTCAAACACACATCCAAAAGCATATCTAGGTTTGATCCAGAACTGGACTCAATGATCCTGATGGGTCCTTCCAACTCAGTATGTTCTGTGAATCTGTCAGGCTGGATTTGTGCATGTTTCTCATTGCTCTGTGGAATACCTCATATAAAAATGGGAACTGTACATGCAAGAGCCTTCACCTGACTTTAACGTTCCATGCAGTGAGAAGACCTCACCACTCACACCTGTGTGAGAATGCTCACCTCCCCCCCAGTTATTAAATTTGGCATGAGCACCCAAAAACAGCCGCTTCGCTTTCAAATCCAACACACTGAGAAGATGCTGGAAGTACTGATACAGGCAGGTTACATTTCACTGTACAGTTCTGCCTACTCCACAGCCGGTGGGCAATGGTGCAACAAGATACTGTGCAGGCAGATCAAGCAGCGCAGCCAGGAATCCCAACAAATGCCCAAACAGGCCTCCTAGGGGCTTGCACTTTAGGTATTAGTGGAAATATCCTTTTCCCCTTCCTCCATCCTATTATTGCTGCTACTACTATGTGGTAACGGCTAATCATAATAAACCTGTACCATACACAACTTCAGCATTGTGAAATCATTAAACAGCACTGTGCAGAAAACCTGAGCTGTGATTCTTTCTATTATTTGCATCGAACAGGGATGGCAGCGTGAAAGCATGCAGATCAATTCGTTCTCCAGGCCTGGGTGCCTGGTTGCTCCCTTCCTCTCCCACCACAAAGCAGAGGTGGGGGAAGGAAGGAGGGAACACGAAAAAAAGGAAAAGACGGCGAGGTGGGAAGAAGGCACGAAATCCGCTTCGTACTAACAACAAAAGCAATTAGGAGGGCCGGAAGGGAAGAGAACCGGCACCCTGGGGAGGTGGAGGAATGCAGCACCACAACTTGCCCGGGGAATGAAGGGCTGACCGGGGCGGTCGGGTCGGAGGCGGCGGCAGCCCTGGCCCCGCAGCCTTGCCCCATCTAAAATGCCATCAGGCCGGGCTGTCACTCGTCCCTGCCGCTCCTGGCCGTGCCCAGCCCGCAGCGGCGGCAGCCGGGGATGAGGAGGAAGGAGAGGAAGACACGAAACCGGCCCCACTTACCCAGAAAATGACATTGAAGCCGAAGATGAAATATTTGATGCAACAACTGACTTCAGGCCCCTTGTAGTGCTTTCCGGACATCCTCTGCGCTCATGAAGACGCTTTGCTCGCAGCCAGGGTGAGAACCAGAGGGGGAGGGGGAGAATTAAAAAGGGAAAAAAAAAAAAAAACAACAACAACAAACAAAAAGGAGAAAGACTAGGAGGAGGGGTCTGGGAAGACTAGGAGGAGGGTGGGGGCAAGACTATGAGGAGGGGTCCGGGGCCGGCGCGGCGAGCAGAGCTCAGGGCCGGCTCCGCGCCGCGGGGAGATGCGGCAGGAGCGGCGCGGCGGCGGGTCGGCTCCGACTTGCCGGGCGCCGGGGACGGCCGAGCAGCTCCCACCTCCTCCTCCTCCTCCTCTTCTCCCGCATGGAGGAGGCCCCGGCTGCTCGCGGCGGGAGGCAGGACAGAGCGACAAGGAGCGGGGCGGCCGCCGGCAAAGGCGCCGCCGGGGCAGGATCGGCCCGGGCAGAGGCCAGAGCCGCGCGCCCCCTCAGCGCCAAGGGGCCGCCGCGCGCCCCGCCCCGCGGCGTGATTGGCAGCGCTCCCCGCCAATCCGGCCGCGCGAGGGCCGCCGGCGCTGGGGGCGGGGCGGGAGCGGCCCTGAGGCTCCGCCCGGGCCGGGCGTGCCAGGCTGAGGGGCTCCGGCCCCTCGCCCCTCCGGCCTCCCGTCCCTCCAGCCTCCCTTCTCTCCTTCCGTCCCTCCCGTCCGGCGGCCCGCCGTGGCACAGGCCGGGGAATGCAGAGACAGCGAGAACTGGCCCTGCCTGGCACAGAGAACAGCGCTCCACAGCGGGAGAGCTGCCAGGAGGGCAGCGCCGGTTCGAGGCTGGCTGCGGTAATGAGGAGGAGCGAGACCGTAATGGATAGCACCGTGCAGGTTGTTCTCAATGGGCGCCGTCAGATCGCCTCCCACATGATCTCGTATGCGCCACACGCGCAGGAACGCAGGAAGAACCATTTTACAATGATTGCTGGGGTTTCTATTTTAACATCCCCTGAGTTTATATTGAACCTGACAGCCACAAAGTTATGGGGCTTAGTTTTATTCATATGCTTTGGGATTCAGAGCGCACATAGTCTGGCATTAACAGCATGATTAACAGGTTTTCTGTGCTGAAGGATGTCGTCATTTCAATGGATCAAGTCTTCAAAGTTTCCTAGTCCATGTCTTAATGGAGAGGCTGGAGAGGAGGAGGCTCAGGGGTGACCTTATCACTCTCTACAGCTCCCAGAAAGCAGATTGTGCCAGGTGTGACAAGATGAGAGGAAATGGCCTCAAGCTGTGCCAGGGAAGGTTTAGGCTGGACATCAGAAGGAATTCCTTCACAGAAAGAGTTGTTAAACATTGGAATGGGCTGCCCAGGGAGGTGGTGGATTCACCACCCACGGAGGGATTGAGTAAAACAGTACAAACAAGTAGACCGGATGTGGCACTCAGTGCCACGGTCTGGTTGACAAGGTTGGGATTAGTGAAAGTTGGTCTCAGTCTTGGAGGTCTTCTCCAACCTAATTGAATCTGTGTTTGCGTTATTCTGCAAGTATTACTTTTGATTCAATAGATGGAAGATTTCTTTATAATAAAATACATTTCCCATCTCTACAGGATTACAAGGTAACACACTTCAGAAAACATGATACTGATCGAACGGAAGACAGTCTAAATTCAAGATCACATCATATCAGTTATGGGGCCTTGTGAGTCTTTTTTGAGAGCGAAGAGAAATATTTGTCTATTGCATCTGGTAGATGATGAGAAGAAAAAGCATCTGCTGAAAAGGATCCATGAAAATAAGTGATGTTTTTGGTAAATGAGAAATTAACACATCTATACACTTCAACCACGACTGTATAGTTTATCACATGAGTGTTATCCCTGTGTCTATTTTTAATACTGCCTTTGCAAGCCCATCCATGGGAAGAGGGTGGAAAAGGGTGAATAATTAGTAATGTATGTGTTCTGTACCAGTGGATAAAGGCACATCACCAGTTACAGTAAGGTATGGTAATAATGTATTATATTAAGGTGCTGTTTTTACAAGTGGCATCAAATATTGGTGCCAACTGTACAAACATTTATAATATCACTGTCATAACATGCTCCTAGCATCACGTGTTTGCATTTTAATTCTTCACAGGCAGGAGCAAAATATTGCAGAGTAACATTTATTATGATAAATTCAGTAACAATATCAGATGTTTTACCTATCAATCATTAATTCCCAATAACTCAAAAAGAAATGCAACCTACATCATTTATAGCACCATATTTACATGAGTTCACTTGTTTTCTCAATTGAGCACAGTATTATTAGCCAAGTGTCCTTTTAGAGTCAAAAGCATTTCATGTTGTCCCATCATCTGATCGGCTTAAGGATGTCTGGTTGTAAGGGTTAAATTGCTCACTTGAAGAGGGTATTGAACACAGAACCCTGCTCTTTTTAATTCACTTTGTGTGTAATAAGCAAGCAGATAGCAAAGGCAGCAGAACAGCTTTGGTGTAGGTAATTGATCTTTCAGAATGCTTGCTGGAGCAGAGCCTTCTACACCTGCAGCAGCCTCTCTACAAACACATTTTGCCTCCTGTCCTAAACAAACAGGGATTTAAAGAAGTCTCCATCCTTCAGCTCTGTGCCATCTCTTGTGGATTGCTTCTTACATGCTTTGAGCACCTAGGCCTGGAAGCTGGGCAGGATGGCTGTGACAGCACTTTAAATTCACTCTTAGTTACCAGTCAACACTGAATTCTGCTGTGATGTTTTGGCACAAAAGCCCTAAGGCGATACTAAGCAGGAGCAATATTACCTTTTCTTGCAGAAGGGCCAGACAGTTATTCAAATTCCATCAGTTCATAATTCATCTGCCAAGGCACAGGAGTACTAATGGGCGGTATTTCAATGACAAAGCTGGTTCTAGCAGCACAGTGCTTCATAACACCAGCAATGCTTTGATTTGCTGCTGACATTGAGATAAAGTCCCATCTGAATGACTAAATCTATTTCCCATCTCTAAGATGCAGATATAAATGGACTTCTTCTGACTAAAGACTGGCCAACTCTAATATTAAGAAGTGTGTCAAGTTTGAGAAGTTCATATCTTAAAAGAGGTATGGTTGCAGACTCTGAAATTCTTACTTCCCACCAAGTAAAGAGTCCTCAACCCAATTCCTGAAATCAATCATTTCTTAGATCCAGTACTTCTGTCTTTGTGTCAGCTCCTGTTTTTTTGATCTATGAATTCTTTTACATTTTTCAGGGAAAAAGAAATGCAAGCAGGAGTGACTCGAGAAAAAAACAGCAGAGCAGCACAGTGAAGGCTGTAGTTCCGTGAGTTATCCCATTGCCAATGTCACCTCATGCCACATGCGCTCAGATAAAGAGCTGTGGTGTAAGAAAAGTTCAGTGCCTGTGTCCATAAGTCTACTTACTTCCTAGACACTCCATTTTTGTGGGAATTCATAGGATAGCAGTCTTTTTCCATGGGGAAACCATAGAGCTTTCTGACAGACAAGATTCGTAGAGTCAGAGGTGTTATCTAAATAACATACTAGCTCATCATGCCATTTGTGTTCATTTTATAGTTTTGTAATCATAAAAACACTTTGTTTTCTGCTTAGCAAAAGTGTAAGCACTGATGAAGGGACATTCTTTAGGTTTAAAAGGAATTCTGAGATAAGAATTTCATAGAACTAGACTCAAGTAGTGATACAAGTTGTACTGGCCTTGGTGGAAGTACATGCTCTGCCCCAAATGTGAACATGATTTCACCTTCCCTCAAGACTAATAAGTGCAAGTACTGACTAATTACTGTTATGGGTAACACTGGGGAGTATTGAGCTGCTTTTTCATCTGAAACTTAGCTCTCAATACTGGATAATAATATCATCTCACAGGACCAGCCCAACATCATTATAATGTGATAACAGCAATGTTGTTTGGATGACTCACAAAGCATGAAGCGTGTCTATACATCTACAGGGTTAGAGGCCAGAAACTGCAGCTAAGGCTTACCAAATAACAGCCAGTAACCAGCTGCACCATGTCTGATTTTATTTCCTCAAGACAGTGTGTATCTGAGCCTTTATTTCTTTTTGTGTCAGGCACCTCGAGCTGCTGCATCTGCTCCCTGTGGGAGGAAGGGGTGGTGGCACATTTCCTGCCCACGGCTGTGCTGTGCGGGCAGGGGCAGAGGAGCGCCCGGGGCTGCGGCTGCGCTGCTTGGTGCAAACATCCTGGCACACAGCTCGGTCTCTGTAGAGGTGCTGTGCCTCAGCAAGCCCCTCTTCTGGAGTTTACACAGCTTTCTTATCAGGGATTAAGCCCTGACAAGTCTATACAACAGTGAAGCAGGAATAGTAGAACATACCTGGTCCATAGCTCGCTGGCATGCAGTGGCTGCAGGTGTGGTTCCAAGCACTCATACCATCAAACTGGCTCAAAGGGCATTCATTATGAGGGAGTTATTACAACCATTTTATGGGCATGACAGTGACAGGGTTTAATGAGATAAAACACATGCATTATTCTACAAAAAGAGACATGGATTTGCAGTCCTAAATTAGGGATAACTGCAATCAGTGTGGGTAGTCACCTCCCCTTCCATTACTGGTGCTATGGACCATGGTCCTTAAAATGGATATAAACTTAGACTCCAGTAAGTGCCAAATTTATCTTTTTCACTTTGTACTGCTAAAAGTACTGGACAAACTCCACAAATCTGGAAGCCTCTCACTTCCCAAGCATGGGCTATTGCTTGTGTATACCTGAAGGATCAGGTATAATTCTTGATGATGCTCTGCCCAAAAGGACAACTGGTGTTTATCCAGTAACAGAACACCATATGCTCTTCTTAAGGTCCATTAAGTTTTTCAAGGCCCTCTGACTTGCTTTCAGTCATTCTTTGTCATGTAATACAGGACACACTCAACTCAGAGGTTTAACTTACAGTGTTTGCTCTGTAATACCACTCAGGAGAGTGACTATTTCCTCTGAGTGTGTTTTTAGTGGTGATAAGATTTTCTGCAAATCCACCATTTTAAGTAATCTTTGAAAATGTTTCCTTTCAAAGGTTTCCTTTGCTTAGGCCTAAACCACCTGAGCTTCTCCCATCCTCCCTGTGAAGATTTTTGTTTCTCCTGGGGGCCTGGATCAGAGTTTACTGCAAGAACAATCCCTCAGGAATCAATCTGGCACCTCTTTCCAGGAACATCTGCAAACCTGTCAGAAGGTCAGGGAGTGCAAGCAGGTGGTGGGATGAGAGAGTGCACGACTGCAAATCTGGCTCTTGTAGGCTTCAAGTTGCTGCCAGATGGGTAGAAAGGGAGGCTAGAAGAGCAATTAATCTCAAAGCCCAGCTTCTAGAAGAGTTTGCCACCATGGCCTAGCCAATAATTGAACTAAAAGGCATGGAATACCTGTTTGGTCAGCTTGGTCAGGAGTTCAGCCCCCAGACCTCTGTGCAGGCAGGAGCTTAAATTGTCTTGCTGAGAACAGAGTGGAAAAAGCCAACCGTGCAAAAAAAAAAAAAATCTCATTTCAAATCCAAGTGACACTTTTTTTCATTGCTTTTTGATTCAAATGGCTGAAGAGATGCTGTGATCTGAAGGGACTCTGTCCCTGCCTTTGCAGCAGAGAGCTGATCCAAAACCCTCTGGGGAGAGCAATGAGGTGCACAAGGAAGTCAACACCTGCTGGAGGAGGGCCCAGCAGTGCAGCCTGGCTACAGGGAGCCACCTCCCACCCTCTGTCAGGAGCAGGCTTGCTCATCTGAGCTATGGAAAGAGCAGTGACAAAAATAATGTCATCTCTGCTGTGACATTGGTGTCTCCTGTCTGTCAGACTGCACAACAGGGCCTCTAACAGTTTATTAGGACTGTGCAAGTGAGCTGATAATCCCAAAGGAAGGTTGGTGATACATTTAAGCTGATTTCTTCACAATTTTGTGTCTGGTTCTTCAAACCCACCATCTCTATTCACATCCAGTGACAGCTCCCACGTAGCTGGATCAAAGATACCAGTTTCTTTTACCTTTGGTATTGACACCTCTGATTTCTCAGATGTTATGCAGAGCTGCCACAGCAAACACAGCACTTGTATCAGCACTGGTGAACAGGTATTTTACAGCAGTATTCTGTATAGCTTGTATCAGGGGACCTGTTTAGGAACAAGGTAAATAAAATAAGTTTATTTAAACATTCCCAAAAGGCATAAAATAGCACTACTAGAGTGATTACAAACCATGGCTTTTTGCTTCCCAGTGTCATAGGAGGAATACACAATACCTGTAATTATGCTACATCTGACATTCTGGGCTCAGTAACAACATTCTGCTTGTGACAGGATCAAGTAGGACTTTGTTTCTTGACTACTTCCAAATGTGAGGTTGCTCTTCATAAATAATCTGCACATGTTACGCTTCAGGCACCTGTAAAAAGGAAGCACTTCAAAAAATTTACAATTTACTTGTCTGCAAGTCCACTAAATGGAAATTTCCAAGCTCTTCTTACTCTCTTCTGTTGCATTAACAGAGCCAGAAAGCTTTCTGCAGATAAGAGCAGAACAGCTACTAATATTCTTGTTGAGTTGAACAATTACTTTTGAGGTCTGTTTATTCAGGGGCTCATCTCTGCTGAATGCTTCATTACCTGTGTTTCTCTGTGAGTCTTGATGGGTGGAGTTCATCTGAATTTCCTGCTCTGTCATCACACTAGTTAAACCATCAGCTGCCTTTTTTTTTTTTTTTTTTTTTTTTTTTTTTTTTTTTTTTTGCAGTCATAGGGCTTTAAGAAAATTGAACTGTGAGAGACTGCTACTTAGAAAAGAAAACCCACCCCAGAGCTATTTCTAGATTCATCTTCACCTTACTGTTTCATGTCTCATCATCTTTAGGCACATCTTTGGGCTCCCACAAAGGTGTTACAGTGCCCGAAGACTTCCAGGTTTGATATTTTAGATTATATTACCTTGGAAGCAGGGACAATAACTCACTCCCTGTTCCTCCAAGTGGCAAGTGCAACTGCCAGTGCTGTGACAGCAAAACAGCTAAAATAATTTTAATTTAAAAACCTACCTTTCTCTTGTTTTGAACTCAGGATACAAATACATCTATAGACACATGATGTGAACCAGTAAATACAAGTAACAGAACTGAAAATGTGAAGAGACTGATAAGGGAAAATAAAGTGGTATCTTCCAAAAACAGATTCTTTGCCTAGTCCTCTTGTCTGCTTTCAGGCAGGAGAAATCTTCCTTTTGAAGTGAGTCTTCTTGCTCTGTATAATGTGTCAGTCTGCAATCATCAGCAAAGTTGACATTTTTCATCCAGAGCTATTAATTTTTTGAAGATGTTGACTGTGGGCAAAATAATTTTTCTTAAAGGAAAGACATTTCTGCTCCAAATCACAGTGACATGTATGTCAGTGTCTAAAAGTTTTGCAGATTTTATATCACCAAATTCACCAGATCAAGGCACGTGGCAGTGACTATTCAGGACACTATGATGCTGTATTCCAGTCTGAGTGATGAACTGTTAAATGTGTCCCACTTAGGCATACACCTACGAAATAAGAGTCAGTGAAAATTGTATCATACATGGAATGGAAAAAAAACCCAAGAACAGGATCAGGAAGTGTTTCCTCTTTGTCTGGCAAAAAAGCTACCACAGCTTTTACAGTAAGTTTCAAAAGTTTGAAATATTCATCATGAAGGTAAATCTGCTAAAAGCATCAGCTGTTTCAAAATGTTAAGCTATAAAGTGGGTGGGCAGAGACCTTACAACGAGTCCACTGTTGAGGGCTAAGCTTGGTCACTGAGCTGGGAACAAAACAGAGCTGCACAAAAAGGAGGCCCAGCCATCTAGTGGCAAATGTCCCTGCTGTGCAGCCTGCTGCTGGCTGCCTTCCAGGGCATGCTGCATCTCAGGGCCAGTGTGCCCCAGACTGGGACAAAGGGACATTGCCCAGATCCCAGATTTTGATTGGTTCAGGACTGGGCAGCAGTGAGACATTTAGGGAGCAAGCCAAGGTACATAGACCCTGCAGCAAAACTGGGAGAAAGGGTGGCAGGAGCAGTGGCAGGTTTGGCTGGGCGGACAAGGCAGAGCCTGCACTCAGTCAGTTCTGCACTGTAAAGAGCATCTGTTTACAGGTGCCTCCTTACAGGGCTTGTTCTCTTTCAGAACACATCTTTGTCCTAACAAACTTATACTTGCTACCCTGCCTGCATCTGTACAGCAGCAGTCAGAGAAAACTTTGGGCATTTTTCCATAATCCCATAGCAGAGAACACATGTCCAGTGGATATGCACAACCGAATGATGCAATGCACTCGTGTCCCACTTCACACATGGAAAAGAAAGATTTAAGCCAAATTGTTCACATCTGAAACAAGAATGATGCAAGCAAACAACTACACGAAGAAAACCATATGCTGAGTCCAAGCTGGAATGAAACATTTACCCATTAATCTATTGAGAGTGAATGTTTTATATCTTCTATGTGGTTACAAAGTAATAGAAAAAACATAACCTTGGCAAAGCCAGAAGAGACATCAAAACAGTAAACCATTAAATACTTCAAGGAAAGTTTAAAAACCAAACAATTTGTATGCCTGAATACGTCTCAGAATTGAGCAATATGCCAAAGCTCCCATTGCAGAAGTGATCTCAATGCTTAGAAGACCAAGTCCTACAGGGGTCAGTTTGCAGCTTGCTTGGGCACTCAAAGTAGGTATCCAGTGGACTGGTGTAAGCAGTCTGGATATGAAATGATCATTGGTGAACTCATTTGACTGCTACTCAACACTTTTGAAATATCAAATTTTGTCCAAAGCCCTTTATTGGTTTACAGACACATGATGCTGCATTGCAGCTTGTAGTCAGCTTCCAAACACTGGCCAAAGTGCAGTCATGGTTATACCAGGTATGGCCAGGTGAATATGAATAACTCTGTGAAACTCCAAACAGTTAACTTTGTGCTCTGAGAATTTTTATAACTGAAACCAAAGCTTGGTTCCAAGTAGTTACCGCAACATGAACTGATTGTTGCAGAAACATTTGTTCTTTATCAGAAAACACAGTACTGGAGGGACCACAGAAGATAATGCTTCCCTTGAGGCAGGGGATAGCCAAAGTCAGCTGACAGCCACTAGTGTAGAAAAGAAATACAGCTGTGTCCTCCCAGAGTGGTATCAGCTACTATATCTCAAACCCTCACTTCTCTTTGTGAAAGGTTTCTGTTACTCACAGTGATAGCTAAAAAAAGCAGGGAGGAAACATCTGGTTACTACTTTGAAGTGGTTCTTGCCATTGATTTCCCAATGTAACTCTAGAAAACAGAGATGCAAATTCATCAGGCACGTTTTGACAAAGTTCTGTTCTAGGGAGTATTTGGCCATGGAAAGGATGAATCTCCCAATGAGCAACTGTGCTCAGTTTTCATTTGGCCTTTTTCAAACATGCTCTCTTACCTGGCTAACAGGAGAAATTACCTGCCTGGTGCCTGAAACATTGTTTTCCCCAGTGGGATGCCTCACAGCATCTGGCTTTACCACTTCCATTTCACTAATGGATCACACCTGATATTTGCATTGAATCCTACACCACAACACCTTCAGAGCTGTCTGAAAACACAGACTTTAGAAAGAAAATCAAGATAAAAATTGTACTTCTCACTTCTTTCTTTTACCCACCAGGAAGCTGAAGGAACAGATAATTTGTAATGGACGTTCTTAAAGATCTCAGTAAATCAGTGGCCAAGTTTGCTGTCTGTTCCTGCAGTCAGCAGTAAATAGGCTAAGGCAGAACACTGGACATGAGGATCCTGCTCTAAAATCTGACAGTCTGCTTTTCCTTTCTTTTTCTGGTGAAAAAGACCTCATCTTTGGGATGGAGTAGTACCCAAATCTGCATTCCTTTGCCATATGTTTTGGAGAGGCATTGAAACAGGGTTATTTTTTAAAGACTTGAAAGTGGAATTTAAAAGCTGCTGACTTAAGAAAAAGGGGTCAAGAAGGAGAGCAACAGAAAAGGGATCAATGTTTTTGGGCAGAAAACATGGAAACAGCACCTCCTTCAATTTGTAAAACACCCACTGGTGTCAGGTTGGGGTGGTTTGGCAATGAGTACACAATTTGGAGTTTTGGGGCTCTCTGCACTAGGGGCACTGTTGCTGTCTCACTTTCCACTGCTCTGCAGGTCGCCTGCTGCGCTCTGCAAACACTCTCCTCTCCTGTGGTTATTTTTGAAGCAGCTCCTTAAAACAGATGTCCTCATATGTGTCTCTTCTCTGCTACACAAATAACACTTTGCCTCATGCTTCTGTCATCCTTTTGAACTTAATTTAAAAAAAGGCAGGGGGGAAAAAGGGGGTTAAGAAGAATATCCTTTCCCATTGGTGATTTCTGTTGTAACTTCCATGGCACTGTCACTCTGAGGCACGTGAGTTGCTTTTGTGCCCTTCATAGAGCAGTCTACCAGGGTTTATTCCTTCTGGCCTTTTTCATTGCCTTTCAAAAGATTCTTCCCTCTTTAGGCCCTTTCCAACTCTCCCTCTTCTCTTTGTCTGACTTCTGGATGCACTGCAAACACCACAGGTCTCACAAAAACTTCCTCTTGGATAATACTACCGAAGAATCCACATGTACCAGTTACACTTAGTCCTCCTTGCACAGTCGTCCTGCAGCTACCAGTACCATTGCCTGGCACCCAGGCACACCTGCTTTGGGCACCTCAAACTTCTCCCTTGGAAGGACTCACTCTCCTTAAATACTTTATCCTTGATTCTCTTGGTATTTTTCCTAAGGAAGCAAGTAGAATGCGTGCAGCTTGAGATGCAATGATTAAAGGAGGTGCTAAATTGTGGAAAAGCATACAAAGTAAAATACCCTTGACAGAACATTTGGCCTAAATGTTATTTTCTGGTACCTTTTGTGCACACAGGCACTGACTGCCAGCCTTGCTCACTGAGTAGGCAGGAAGTATCCCTGGGGGTTTAAAGGGAACTGATCAATAAGGTCCTTTCCATGAGTGGAGGAAGCCAGCACAAGCCAGCAGAGGAATTGCGTAAGTCTATGAACTCTGAGCTCACATGTGAAATCCCAGCTCTGAGAAAATCAGTAAGAGTTTGGGGATTTTGGCTGAGGGTGGAGAGGTTTTACCACACAGCTTATTGGGCAATGTTTCTACCAAAGTGCAAAACTAAACTAATTTGCAGAGCCAGAGGCTTCAAACAAGAGAATAATATTGTCCCCTGTATCCAAGGTCCTATGTACAATCAGCAGTGACACTCCTGGAAGCTAAACCAGGGAATTATAGTTTAGAAAATGCAACTTCTCAGAGGCAGCCCTGGTGGTACAATGGCATTCTGAATAGCTGTTGTGACACTGTTGTTAACAAGGCCTCTGGAATGCCAAACAAGGTTTCAACAATTGTCAATCCCACCCAGCTTCGTTGGCTTCTTCCTAGGGGACTGCAAAATTATCAGGCTGTCCATTTCTACTCCTCCTCTTTGCCTGATGTCTGAGAGCAAGGGCCTTCAATCTCCAGTGCCTGCAGAAGCCTTGTTACTGGTGGCACAGGGATTATAAAGAGGCCATTGTGTAGGGACAGAGTTTAAACTGGATTCATAAGGTTCAGAACTTGTTTTTTCAGTTTGTGAGTTTTTCTTTTTTTTTCCAATCATAGCCTCTCTCTCAACAGCCATGCTCCCCCTAATGCTAGAGAAGGAAAACAGCCTTCTCCAATTCAGTGCTAAGAGGAGATGGAAAGATGCTTGACACACAGGCCTTGCACACCCTGTGGAGGTTTTTTAGCCTTAAGCCACATCTCCCAGCATGACTTGGCCAGCAGAAGAAACCGAAAATGGGAAGTGTTGCCTGCTAGGCACAGCTCTGTGCTATGCTGTGAACTCTTACACCTTTGCTGCTTCAGCACAGAAAATGGGTCACAGTTGTGATTTCAGGAGGAGGTCATTGGCCCAATTGCTCAATAGTGAGAAAGGGAAAACTTTAGCTGCCATCCTGCCAAGAAAAAAATCATGACCCAGCATGATGTGAGTCTGAAGATGGACACTGAAGTTGCATATGCTGTGTGGTTCCAGCTGAGTGGGCATGTTATCCACACCCAAACACTAAATCAAAACAAAGCAACTTAATTAGAGAAGATAAAGTAAAATCAAACATCCCCAGAGCCACAAAGCAGCCATGCTGGGGAACATGGAGGCTCCAGCCTCCTTATGCCAGCACATGAAGCACATTGGCAGGGATACAAACATGGCCTCACAGAGCTGGGAGGACACGCTCACAGAGGGTCAGGTCACCCAACAAGAACATGGGCACTTAATGATGGGAAATGGGGAACAGCTTTAAACTAAAGGAAGAGAGATTTAAATGAGATAGTAGGAAGAAACTCTTCACTGAGGGCTGCTGAGGCACTGGAACAGGCTGCAGGGCAGCTGTGGATGCCCCGTTCGAGGCCAGGCTGGATGGGACCACCCTGAAGTGGTGGGTGACATCCCTGCCCATGGACCTAGGAACACTCAGGGCAGCTGCAGTGCAGCATCTCCACCATAAACACTGAAGCTCTCAGCATGACAGGGAGAGAGCAAAGACAGAGAAGGCAGCAAAGGCCTCTAGGTGTCCTTCCCCACTGCAAGGGGCAGGGGTTTAAAATCCCCCATGTTCTGTTTCAGGTAGAACTCCAAGATTTCACTGCCAGCACAAAATAGGTGAGGGGAGGAGGTTCTCAAGGGGACAGCTTGAGGGTGGTGGACAGTAGGATAAGACACCTGCTGTTGCTGGCTCTCCACCAGCCCTAGGACATGCATTCCTATCACCACCAGGATAACACCTATCTCTCCCCCCCAAACAGAATTCACCTCTCTTTCCATACAGCCCCCTGGCAGGTGGGAAGATAGGCCAGGAAAACCCATCCAGGGTGGAAGTGGCACCATGCATCTGGCAATAGAAAGAGCTTGCTGCAGGTCACATCTTTCTTCACAGTGCCACAAAAGCCTGAGCCACCTCCTCCAGACACCTTCTGTACCCTACTATCACCAGCTGAGAGAAAAAAGACTAGTTTTGTTTTAGTTAATTTTAAACCAGTGAAAGCTGATTATTGCTTAGTAAGCCTAATCCATGCCTGCTCTCTAAACACGAAGGGAAAATATATATGTTTTCCTTTAAATAGCAAAGAAGAATAGACTAAGACAAGAATCTCTTCAGAAACTACAAATCAGAGGACTTGGTGAGAGCTGTCCAATTTTATTCTCTTCCTTTCTCTACCATTGCAACCAGGAGTTGAAATTCTGCTGGACTAAAGCTTCCAGCAGAGTGTGGTCAGCTCTGTGCTATCAACATCCTCATCCTGCAGGCTCACTCACACTTTGAAAAAATATTCCTCTATGTCAAAAGCAGTAAATTTCAAAAGCAGCAAATTTCACAGGCAGCAGCCAATGAAAAATCATGGAAACTTAGGTGCCTGTGACAGCTGGAACAAAGGTTTAGCAATACATGTCATGCTGTCTGCATCAAACCACAGGCAACAGATGTACTTTGACACCAAATCCTCCTTCTTCACATTTAGGTGTATTAACTGAGTAAGGGCTTCCTCCCACATACCTATTTTCCATCACCCTTAATGCAGGGCATTCTGCCACCCAGAGTGTAAAACGCAGTCACCTTTTCCTTCAGGTCACAGAGCAACTGCAGCCACGCTTGGAGCTCAGTAGCCTCCCAGCTGCCACCACTTGAGTCTCACAGCAGCTGAGGCTGATTTAAAGGCAGCAGACAGCAAAGTCACATCGAGAAAAGCCGATCCATTTCTGCTACAAAATTTACACGTGGAAAGGCAAGGGCAGGCAATAACACTCCACGGATCTCTAAAAGAATTTGGTGCAAGGTGCAGACTGCACCAAAATGAAAGCAATGCAGGAAGGCTGCTGAGTTGCCCATGTGCCCTGGGGACAGGGGAAAGTAGCAGCTTCATCTGCAACCCTCTGGCCACACAGTCAGAGAAAAAAGAGCAAGATCTGCACTCTCATTCCCCTTCTCTCTTTCTGCAGATGCAAATACTCAGATTTTCAGACTGCTTTTATGCCTTCCCATGCTCCATCACAGCAAATATTTGCAGGAGACAGTACTTCTTTTTGAGCCATCTCCTCCTTAAACCTGGATTCTCCCTCCACCCTCTTCTGCTTTGTAGTCTTTGCTTTTCTATTTGTATGGTTCACAGTAAGGATAAAGGTGTTTCTCTCTCCACCCTCCCCACAGGGGTGAAACCTGACAGATTTGACCTAAAGCCATCACTTTTCTATTGCTGTCATTGTAACAAACCCACTCTTATTTCTCAGGGTTTTCATCACAGATGCATACCAGATAAATTTACCTGTGCAGGGGTGAATGGCACTCCTAAAATACTTGAGTCCCTTAGAATTGAATCTACAGTACAATTTATAACTAGCAAAATGGCACCTGCATGTCCTCATAGGTCTATAATCCCTAGCTGAAAATCCTATATTAATCCTGCAAGGCTTAAAATCAATTTCAGATACAGACTGAACAGAGTTAACCAGCAGTTTCATGGATCCAGCTCTCATTCTAGGGGCAGACACTTTATCTGATACAGGCAAGATCTTTATGAGTAACCCTTTGATAAGCATCACCCAGACTGGGCTGGAAGGGGTTTGTAATTGTTTGGTTTGTTGCAAAGAGCCACGGAGAGTTTCTTGTGGGCCTGTGAGGCAAAGCAGGGAGTTTGATGAGAACAAAACAATGAGCATCTGGGGCTTGATGACATACACTGACAGCAGAAAAGCTGCAGCTGCAGGTGGGTGCCATCACCATTAACAATAGGTTATAAATGTTCATAAGCTTCAAAGTGCTTTTCTTCGTGAGCATGCTGGAGCAGGACTGCTCTGCTCCCCTGCAGATACCAGCATCTTCCTATCATCTCCAGTGCAGTTGCTTAATCCTTATCAGCAGAGCCCACAAATTGTTTACAGGGGAGCAGCCTGGTCAGGTTATCTGGCAGCCTTAAAGCTCTCTCCTTCTGACAAATACCACACATTCTGCTGTAGGAAGGGCTGGCCCTTACTTGGACCAGTAAAACAAGCATAGTGGTAAATAAATCTCAAGTCAGATCCAATTAATATATCCAAAGGGAAGCCTCCCAGTGTCAGGCACATAGGTGAGTTCGAAACCTGAACTTTGACAAAATAATAACTGACAGCAGCTGCAAACCAGAGCTGGAGGAGTCACGTGCACTTTAAAGTGGGTTTTGTCTTTGGTTGTGAGAAAAGGAGTGATCTTCATGTACATCATCCAAGGCAAGAAAACTAGTGCAAGGTAGGTGAGGGAGCAAGCCAGCCTTATTTTTAACAACCAACAAAATGAAACAACTGATTGGCATCATGCAGTGCTGAGACCAGTGTGACTCATACTGAAAGGACAAATTGTCCATGACAGGATGTGAACCATCACATACAAATAGCATCACCTTCTTCCCCAGCCAAATGCATGTCCATAAAGCCAGAGAACAGGAAGCACATCCTTGCCCCTGGCATAAACCCACCTGATGACAAAGAACATCTATCATTATGCAACTTTTTCATGCAGCCATTTTCTATGGCAGATATATGTTTGCCAAAGGACATCCTGTGGCAGATACCACAAATGACTGACTGGGGAAGAAAACACTTTTGTCTTATGATTCCACAAGATAAAAGTCCCTTTTCTATTGGTTTTCTATGTGCATGACTGAGTTTTAACTCGACTGGTTAGAAAAAGAAAGTAAGTTCATCCATTCACAGTTAACTCACATGTAAATAGGATTTCACAAATATTCCCACTGTCCCGTGGCAGCCTCCACTGCAAGAGGAATCACATCTAAGGAAAATTACAAAGTCACACTTTGAGCACCATCCTTGAAGTCAGTGAAAATTTCTTTACACCCCTAGTGCCATCTGACAGCAAAGGAAGTGTTCTGATTGCTTCAAGAAGATGTTCTGCACTGAGTCAAAAAGCCAAAGCTCTAATTACAGCACCAGAAACCTGAGCATCAGCAGCCACGTTCTTTCCCTGACTTCAGCTCGGAGGCTGGCACAGCAGGTTCAGCCAGAAGCAAACTGAGCACCAGCAGTGCCTGCAGGATTTCCTTGGTTTTACCTCAGTGCTCAGAGCTGCCCTGCTCCCCTTTGAACCTTGATGAAAGCTGCCCAGGCTGAGCTGTCAGCATGACTCAGCAGCAGCTCCGCACCCAGCGCGCTCTCACTCCTGTGCGGAGGGCACAGCTGCACCACTCATCTCCTCAGAAACTCTCTGTGAGATAACGGCACCAAACACGGCCCATGCATCACACCAAGGTCCATAACAAAAACAGTTACCTCAATTACATCTGAGGACTGAAAAAAATGCAAACTTCTTGTAGCTATAAATCTTACAATCTCCTCCCCCTCCATATTTTTTTCAAAGGAAAGTAAGTTATAGCTGGAATTCTCTATTATTTGAGCTTATCTTCAATCAGTTCTTGAAAGATTTGTATCCTCTTACTCTTGGACTGTAGAAAATATATCTTCAAGAAGTTATTATGTGGACTGGCTGATATTTTTGTAAGCTTAATAAATAAGATTTTCCTTATTAGCAAATTCCAGTAGAGATACATGAAAGTTAATTTTATGGAAGTTTATTAAACTTCCTTTACTTCTAAAACTTGTGTACAAATAACACCCTGTTAGTTTTAAGAGTATTTTTATCTTCAACTAAATTTGTCTGGAAAGGAGTTAAGTTTTTCAGGAGGCAACATGATGTATCAAATCTGATAAGACATTTCTTTGGCAGAGAAAAATCAACAGCTCTACACAGAACAGTTGTAGCAACTACATCAAGGTCAGGCTTTTACTCCTTTGCAGACACAGAATCTCTCAGCATGGAAACTCTGAAATTCAGAAATTTAGAAACCTGAAATGTAGGCTGCAGTAACAGGCCAAATTCCCTAAAAAGTAAAGTTAGTACCTAGAAGAATGAGGGTTTTATACATATTAGTATCTATCAGTAACAGTAGTTCCTTCCTTTTTGCAAGCTTCATCATGAATTAAGTATTCTAGAATAACCAAAGGAAGAAAAAAAAAAAACCACAAAAAACCTTCCTCTCGAGGAGACCCAAGTATTGCTCTTGTTAATTCATAATTCCACATTTCCACGTCAGCCTTTCTGTCACCAGGATAGACAGGATCTTAAAATGGGGACATAAAGAACAAGCAGAAGAGAAAATAAAGAAAAAAATAAATGAGATCCTCTCAAAACATCTCTCCCTTCAGCCGTTCTTCAAACAGCACTAAGTAGGATCTGCCTGACAGCATTTATTCCCTTGAAGGTCAGCTTTGAAAGAAAGAGCTACTGTAGCTACCTCAAAAGACCGTAAAGCTTTTTTTTTCAGTGGAGGAGGGAGCGTGAGCTCTGGAAGAAGGGAGCAGAAGAGACAGGCTGTGCTGCCCAGGGGATGCTCCCGTGGAAATACAGCTCTGCCAGCGCTGGGTCTGCTCTGCAGAGCCCAGGGAGGGGAGCGCAGGAAGCTCCCTGGGCCGCCAAGGATGAGTTTCCATGATGAGTCACCTCCCTCTCTGTGCCTCTCCTGCCTGACAGCGTTGAGCCACCAACAGTGACTTTCCGTGGCAAGATGCCTGAGCGAG
Organism: Zonotrichia leucophrys gambelii; assembly: GCF_028769735.1. Lineage (NCBI taxonomy): Eukaryota > Metazoa > Chordata > Aves > Passeriformes > Passerellidae > Zonotrichia > Zonotrichia leucophrys. The sequence continues at coordinate 31,292,966 of NC_088173.1, read as the reverse complement.
GGGATCAGGCTGCCTTTGTTGTGGCTGTTTCATTTATCGAGTCACAGGGTCCTGAAGGCATCGTGGGCTGTTTGAAACCAGCAACACGCCAGGCCAGAAAAGGTTCCTTTGCGAACAGGCTCCGTGTGCACTTGGTTACTTTCAACTGAAGGGGGATTTCCAGCATCAGCAAAGTGAAAATCACACAGGACCCACAGACAGCTCTTCTGGATTTAGTGATTTAACTGTTATCAGGGTGCTTGCATTTGAAACAATCCTGATCAGTCCTCTTGATCAGCTGAGGCAGACTTGGAGAGGGCCACACAGTACTACTTTGGAAAAGTTGTGCTAATTCTGTTGTTTTTTTTTTTTTATTTGCAATCAGATTTTCTGCTTCTGTAATTTCATTCTTTTTATGGCATTTATGAGTCAATTGCAGGACTTTTATTTGCATTTTGGTTTGCATGGCCCTAGGTGGAAGATACTTAGTTGTTAACCAGGCTTCCAGTAGTCAGCAACAGAAACCCACAAAAATATACAAACTAAACTGCAAACAGAACTGGCAGAGACCACAATTTGGGGCAAAAAAAAAATGTATCTCCACCCTCTTTTGTTAAGTGGTAGTTCTGACATGTCTGCCACCAGGCTGAATTGAAAGGGGAGGCTCAACTGGAATTGTTCTGTGGAAAGCTACAATGACACAAATGGAAGTGCCTGCTCACAATGCATCGCTGTGCTGCAAATTCAACTGCTGTGTCAACTTCAAAAATCAGAATTATAAATTCCTTCAGAAAGGGACTCACCAAATTAATGGAGACAGATCAATCAGGACCTATTAAACACAGCAACCTTAGGTGCACAGTTATTTTGCCAAAAGTGGACAAGGTATCCCAAAGGAAAAAATCACACTATGGATCTTTCATTCCTCAAGCTGTTTCCTAATCATCTGTCACTGGCCACTGTAGGAAACAGGACACAAAGTTCAGTCAATATTTTAACCAAGTCAGTAGGACACCTTTGCTGTCAGCCTCAAGTTTAAAATAGGCATGGTTGGGAATACAGTATGTGCCAAAGGAAGGCAAACAGCAGAGCTCCTGGCTCCCAAGTGAGCCAGAAAAGTAGTTTCCTGTATGGAATGCTCCAAGTAATAAAGTATTGCTACGTAATGAAGTGTCATTCAGTAATGAAACTGCTGCATTTGTGGGAAATTTGGGGTTTTTAAACTGCCTCCAGAGAATAAACAAATCCTGGATTTTACCACATGGAGAGAAGTAAAGCATATCCCCTTCTACTGACATTTGAGTCTACAGAACACAAGTTCCTATCAGCCCAGTTCAATGTTATAGTTACATATAATTAATTCTTCCTACTTGTACCACAACTCATAATAATAGATAAGAATTAACATATATGTTACATTTTTATCCTCCTACACTGAAGGAAGAACAAGAGTCACATCAAACTGCACTTTGAAAACAACTACCAGCATTTTCAAAAACATCCACCATGGTTTATGAGTTACCTTTCTAATCCAGAGACCTGCCCTAACTATGGCATTTCCAGCTTTGGACTGTGGCAAGGCACATGAACAAATTCTGCAGCAGTTATTTTCCTCTTGAACATCTCATGCCACTAGATAAAAGAAATAAACTCTCTCAAGGGCTGCCTGCAAAAGCCAGCCCATGCCACAAGCCCCTGCAGCAGAAGCCCACTGATTTTCCACACATGTTAAGTCCTTCTTGCTGAGGCAGACAGGAACAGCTTTACAAGAAAGCACAGTGAAGGTGTTTCCAGGTGATCCTAAACATGGCAAACACAATCCCAGCTGCTGGGGAATGGCAAGGCACTGCTGCTTTGGTGTCTCTTTACTGGAGCTCCATTTGGGGTGGGCTGCCGACTGCTGTACTGCCAAATGTCTCCTTCCACGTGTGTTCACCACTTGAAGCTTTTTATAGAACCCTCTCATTGCTGCCTGAGGTCAGATGGCAGCTGGAGCCCTGCACCTGGAACATGTGCAAGTATTTGAGCCAGCACCCAATCATTTCAGCCAGGAAGGAAGTGGGAACAGGCCCAGCTGTCAAACCTTTCCAGAGCCTATCTGGACACAAAACACACACCTGGTGAAGCTCCCAAACACTCTGTGTCTGTGATCTGCAGCCTGCTGCAGGGAAATGTGTGGCCACATGCCCTCAGCAGAACAGCCTTGCACAAAACAGAGAAAAAAGGATGCCAAAAAGCCAGGAATGGCACTGGAGTCAGGGAGTTTGCAGCCTGGGTGGACTGGAGCTGTTCCTACCTGTGCCTCAGGAAACCATCTCCCTAAGGGAGCACATCATCTTGCTGGATCTTCCTAATATTGGCCTGTTCTGTGTCATTGAGGAGTTCCTTTTTCCAGGGCAAAATTCCTAAACCACATATTGCTTTCCCTGACTCTTCCTAGAGACTCCACAGCAAAATCTAGACCACGATAGATTGTCCCCATGTTGCTTAATAACAAAACAGAAAAGAAACTTAGCTGAAAGGGAAAAAAACCCAAACCAACCAAAAAAGTTTTTAAAGTTGTCAATGACTTTTTTCTCCATGGGTAACAATGTGGCAAGAATGGGACACACCAAATGCCACAGGGCTGAAGCTACTGGAAAACAAGAACTAGGTCCTCAGTTGTTCACTGAAATTTGGGGTAAAAAAACCCCAAACTACTAGGTCTTACTAGATGACTAAAACAAAATATTTAAGCAGCAGCTTACCTGTCTTGTTTGCCTTTCTACAAGGCCTCAAACTCAATTGAATTATTTTTCTGTAAAATATCACAGAGACAGAAGTCCCCCACATAGACATGGGGACCAGGATGGACTTTGGCACACTATCAGGAAGTGACAGAAACTTTTCTCTGCCTTTCTTCCTTTCATGTCACCCCAGAGCCTTCTGATAACACCTGAGCTGAACAGCAAACTCCATCCAGGGAGCAGAAGTCTTTCTTTCCTTGTCTGGTTGATGTTTACACAGAGACTCTGCTGCACAGAGCTGCAAGCTTTTCTCCCCCTTTTTATTTTCTGCAGTTAAAAGGCCTTTACAGTCAATTGTCCCAAGGGAACAATTCCAGACTACAAACTGGAAAATATGAACTGCCCTGTCCAACAAAACCATTTCAGAAACTCTGATTTCTGCCTGCTGTAGTAAGGGAGCAGCATGGGGTGAACTGGGAAGACCAAAACTGCTGCATTAAGAAAAGCAACCCACAGAACTGATACATGCACAGCAGTCCCCTCACAGAGCAGCTGCAAAGGAGGAATTAGAACACAGGACAAAACCTACAGATTTGAACAGCGTTGTGGGTTGACCACTTCAGATCCTGGAGAAGCTGTTTCAGTGCCCCAGGAGTTCAGTGGCTTTTGAGTAATTGTTTCAGTGTCCTCTGGCACATTCCTGTGAGGATGCTCCTCCACCTGCTGCTGGCCACCCCCTCTCCACTGATAAACTGATAGAATGCCTTTACTATCTGCTGTCTCCATTTTAGGGTTATGGCTCAGCTTTGGGAAAAAACTCCTCAAACCCACTCTCAATAAATGCATGAGGCAGCCAGGAATCTCTTCTCTCTTCTACTCCAAACAAACCAACCCAGCTGCAGCCAGCATGCAGGTGCATTAATCAGCATGGTGCTCCAGAACTGCTGGAAAATGTTAGCGCTCCAATAACACTGCTATATATATAAAGAATAGTTAATAGTATAGTAACAGTTACCACTGAGCAGAGCTCAGCAGTGCTGGGGAAATCTTCAGAAACTGTTATAAAATGGTAAAAATAAAACCTCTGAAAATTGACACAACACATGGAAGAAACCAGGATTTTAAGACAGAAGTATTCTCAAATGTATTTAAGACCTGTACAAACCTCCTTACAAAGTCTGGACCCAGCACTGCAAGACACAGCACTTGGCAACAGGACAGCCAGCAAATGATCTCACTGCAAACACCTCACACTGCCAAGGCATTTTATTCCCTTGCTGACACATGCCAATTCTGCTGCAAATTCCTTTAGGGGATAGGAAGGCAGACCTAAGCCATAGTTCAGGCTTATCTCTATTAAAACAAAGGCATAGCTACACTCCAGCATTTCCAAGAAGCTGATTCTCTGCTGTTCAAACCTAGAAAAGCTCCAAAATTAAAGGCAAACAGCAGGACCGAGTTGCCTTAAGGTAATTTAACTAGAGATGACCCCAAACCATAGTACTTCCAGTACAATTAAGTTGCAGCCTCAAGAGCACCAAAGAGGAAAGGTTGATTGGGTCGTATTCAATCCAGAATTAATCCCATTCTGGCAGAACACCTAGAGTTTCACATGAATACCCACCTAGAAATCCCACAGGGGGCAGGGTTAGTGCAACAACAGCAAGTGCACAGGACAGGAGGGCAGCTGGAGGAGATCGTGTCACAGAGCAGAAGTGAAAACCTCATGTCTCAGTCCCAGAGCTTACTGGGGGTAACTGAGAGCTCCCACAGCACAAGCTCAGAGAAGAGAAGCAGCTCCCAGCTGTTGAGGGCTGCCTCAGTGTCCCTTCAGCAGCGCCATCGGTCCTGCTGTGCAGGACAGCTGTGCACAGCTGTGCTGAGACAGCTGGACAGCACCGCCTCCACCGAGAAACAAGGGTCAAGGAAAAGCATCAAATCCTTTACAAAACCTAATTCTTCCCTTTGTTTTATTTTCACACAAATGTGAAAGAATCGTCTATTGCTTAAGAAGTCATCCATATCCAAACAATGGCTTTTTGCAGCACATTGCTCAGTTACTGCTGTGACAACCCCCACAAAACACTAGCAAAGCACCAGTTCAATGAAGACAAAAAGAAACATTCATGTGGCCTTGTCACCCTCACAAACTTTAAATAATACTAAGGGTTAGGGGCTACTCAGTGCTTGAATCTAGCTGCCAATTTTTTTCTCCCCAAATGACCTTTGAAAAACCCTCATGGCCTGAGGCAGAAAAATATAAAAAATAATCAAACTTTAGTTCTGCCCTTGATGCCCACCTTCCCCTGACCCCCCAGCTGGTGGATACAGGGAAGACACCTCTACCAATGAAGCAATAAATATTTAAGAGATCTTTCTAAGTTATTTTCTTTACCCAAACAATCTGGGATGCATCTGTCCCCCTGTGTCAGCCTACAAATTTCTCCCTCACTTTTAGGGAATGTACTGAAGGATGAAATTTCCAGCTCCAGGGAAACTTTGAAGCAGCATCTCCACCTCTGGACTTTGGTAGTCACCATTTCCTCACTGTGCAGCATCATTCCCACTTGAAACACACAATATGAACATGTACAGCCAAGTCAAACATCTACTCCTGTACCAGAAAACCCCTCTGGCACTCAAGTGCAAGGCTGTGCAGTGGTAGCACCTGCAGAGATTTTTTTCTGGTGCTGAAGGCCCTGGTGGACAGCCCAGGCAGACCAAAGCCTTCCTGCGACTTCCCGGCGCTGTCCCAGCTGTTTGATATCACTGCAGTGGCACCACAGGAGCTCCCACTGAGGGTTCAGCTGCACTTTCCTGCTGGTTGATCCACCACACCATGTTTACACCATTCCTTCCTACTGGAGAAGCTCTGGTAAACAAGGGAAGAGCAGTGATTTTGCAATCAGTGTTACAGTGTTGCAACCACCGCTGTTAACACCAGCTCCGTTTTGCACAAGGCTGATGTGTGGGTGAGCTGCAGGACACACGAGCTGCCACCAGGCTTCAAAGCAGTTCCACACTCAGGTATGTTTGAGATGCATTTCTCTACATCCCATAGAGAGTCAAGAAGCTGAGACATGAGTTCCTCAGAAACTTTATTTTCATTCAAACTACAGAAATAAAGTAGTACCTTCCAATTTCCCATTATACTTTCTGCGTATTTGTACGGCTCAGGGTGAGATGCACTAGGATAAACTACCCTGTACATATGGAGGAAGATAAGGCTCAAAAACTAGCTTTACTTCAAAGAATGCCAAACCTAACCTAGGAGGCTGGCTCCAACTCTTTGATAACAATAATAGGCACAACATAGGAAAAAAGATTGATCTAAACTACCTATTGTAAGCAAAATCCAATAATTCATTACAGATAGTCAAAGAAACCTTTTAGAAATAACAAAACAGTTTTCTACTTTGAAAAAATAGATGAGTAATTTTTGCTTTATATACGATATATTCACACACACTTTCAAGTATCATTTTCACTATTATCATACTTACATGGCTAGAGATAAAAAAATGAAATCCCATAAGCAGATTATTATGCCAAAGTCGTCACACACGGTCTTTATCTGGGTTTAGCAACACCTGGAATTCTCCATGGTATCACAGTGACTAAAAAAGCAGTGACTAGACTCAGTGTAATTTTTCCCTTTATTAAACATGTTTTAGTAAGGCTTGAAAAGCATCAGGATTTAGAAAAATGGAGACAAGAAAAGCATAGGCAGTCATAAACCCCACGCAGTCATAAGCCCCACAAATTCACAGCTAAGCTTGTCACACGCTCAGTACTAGCAGGGAATAAAAAAAAATAAATCTGAGTTGTTTGGTTTGCAGGCAAACTGATAACAACAGGCAGACTTCAGCTAGGATGTTTTTACATTTAAGGCATCACACAAAATAACAAGTTAATGCTGGGAAGCACAACAACCATCATGTGCACAGCCATAATTCACATTTAGCTCTGGACATCAGAACCTGCTTTATTTAAAAACAGAAAGGCTAGGAGGGAATCCCATAGTCTTTTGGGAAAGTGCCAGACAGCCACCAGGCAAGAGGAAGAGTGACCGTGGTTCTTATCACAGGGGAAGGAATTTAAGTGCTTATTAAAGGCTTTGCTGCAGTGCCAGAGCCAGACACCTGAAAACAAATTCTGGCAGAATACAAAACTCCTAAGAGCTAAAAGACAGAAAAATCTATTCAAGCAGCTGCAGTGGATGGGTGTCCCACAAAGACACCAAAAATGGCCAAGCCATTTGTTTAAGCCTTTGGGATTGACCAGCTCCTGGAGCTCTGCAGCGATGATGGAGAGGGGCAGCAGGTGCCTTCCACAGCGCTGGTTCCACACTGCTTGCTAATGCACTCTGCACTTCCACCCTCCAAAGAATTTAGATGGACAGGTATGAAATACCTCAAAATGAAATAATTATACCTATTTTCTTCCCAGTCATGTAATTTCCATTTGTCTGTTTCTTGCCCAATGGGAAAAGGCACAAAGTCTACAGTAAAAAAAGTTATTTTAGGACCTAAGTAGAAACTACTAGCAAAAAAAATTTGCAGAAACCACTGACTGTTTTCAAGAGGGCAAAGTCATCTAAAAGTTAAGTGCCAGGCAGCCTGACAGTTTTACTGTTTTAACTACCAAGCTTAACTGTCTGGTAAGTACAGGATTTCTCAAAAGCTAGTTTTAAAACTGTCAGGCCAAGACTGAAAAATTAAGCTTCTTGGAAACATGGGAGGTCACATATCACATGGAAGATGACACTTGACACTTCCAGAGACTAAAATGCAAAATTTTAGAGGGTTTTTTTTTTTTGCATTTAGTATGAGTCCCAGAATGGAGTCCAGAGTACTTTCTCCAAGCAATTTAGTAAGAAAGGATTCCATTAGGTAGGATGGAAGCTGTGAGCTCACTCCAAGCTTGGCTAAAAGCCACTACTCCAAGTTTCCAGAATTTGGGTAACACTGAAGTTCAGTTTCCTGAGCTAGAGACAACTCGACAGACAAGACAGTGACAGTGCAGCAGGACAAACAGAAGGGACAATGAAAAGCATTGCACAGTCCAAGACTTGATGTTATACCCAGAAGCTGACAATTCACACATATTCCTCATCTATTGCCCCATCTTCACAGGCTGTATTTTGGCACATTCTTACAGCTCTTCTAGCACAGCAATTTCTACTGTCTTTCCTTGCTCTGGTTTTGCACCACATAACCCCAACTTCCAAAAAGATGCTTTATAACATTACTCTGTAGTCTTCCCAGGCTTACTAAAACAACACACTGACAACAGCCTCCCCTTTAGCTGGGAGTTTAATGACACTGAATATTCTGCAGCAATAGGAGATACTTCAACATTTACTGCTTTGTCCTCTCCTGAGCCTGTGGCTGTTACAGCAATAGGCAAAATGGAGAGCTCTCCACTTTCTCCCTCAGCACACAAATACAAACTACACCATTATAATCAGAAGAACATTAGTATGCAGCACAAAGTGATTTGCAAGCTGAACAAAACAAGTTTTGTAGTTATTTGCTTCCTCTAAAAATGAATTAAAGGCATAGGCTGTATGTTTGATAAAGCAACCATGCCAGCTAATTTCCTCTCAAGTCTTCTAAAAATACAGCAGTTGTTATGTGAGCAGCAGAGAGCCTCACATCAACCTGCCTGCAGTTTTCATACTACAGTGCAAGTTAGCTGGCTGCTTCAATAGGTTCAGCCTCAAAAACCTGAGGCCATACCAAAAAAAACCCCTATCAATCACTTTTTTAGATGAACAAAATGCTGCTACCCTAAGTAATACTCTGGTCAGTCTTGGAGTGCAATGAACAAATCCAATACTATGTAGTTCTCACAACAGCACTCAGGTTAATGTCAATGCTCTTCACAAAAGGGCAGCACTAGCACCATTTACAGCGACACTCCTCTGCAGGAGCCTGGCTGCCGTGCTCCCAAATTACACACACGCAGTCAGCACTCGGGAGGCTGATTCATCTTCACGTTCCCATGCACACAAGCTTTACTGATGATTAGCTGAAGCTGCAAACAGGCATGGACTGCTCTATTCTACTATCAATGGACCTATTAAACAAACCTGACTTGCTCTCACACCTGCTGAACCAGGACAGGCAACCAGTTACAGGAGAATCCACAGAAACCAGCACACAAACAGCCTAGGCAGCTCTCTCCACATTCACAGATCTCCTGGCTGATGCCCAATACTGAAGGAATAGCATCTTTAGATAGAGATGTCTACTCAAAGTGTTTCTATTAAACAGTTGTAATAATGATCCAGACATTTTTGGCAGAGTCTGATATGCTCCTTATGACACATTTCTGAACAAATGTGCAAGAAAAGTGTTCAAGTCTATTTCAGCATGCAGACACTCGAGTGCCTTCATCAGGCAGATGCAACTGAAGCTTCACTGCCAGTGACTAAACTCGCTTTAATCAGTTATCACAAAGATCAAAACCCCAATAAGCGCCTGCCGTGACACTTAGCTGAAGAAAGCTCCACAGCCCCGGCAAGATCTTTAAGTACATCACACACTAAAAAAAAAAAAAAAAAAAAAGGCAAGAAATCAGTAATAAAGCACTGATTTTGCTGCATGCTTTAAGAGGTGGAAAGAACAAGCTTCTCATTTTATGCTCAAAATAAGTGAACTTGACCCTCAAATTCTCCTCCATCCTGTGAACTTCCAAGTAAACTAACAGCTCCCTGGAGTAACTTTCAAACAATGAAACAAAGCCTCAACTACTCAGACATATGTAATAGCAAGCTATCTAGATACTCATACTTTCATTTGTAGCCATGTCTCTGGGATGCTCTACTCGTTCTTTATGCATTATATCCTTAGAGCAGAATCACTCACTGAAGCACTTTTACTGTAGCTCCTATCTGAAACTCAGTGAACAGCTTTCTGTGTACCCTTAAAATTCTTGGTTGGGCATAAAACAGAAGTCAAAAGAGAAACAACACAAACCATGATCAAATTAGACCAACCACTAAGAAAGAACAGTAGCCACATTGATATAATTCCACTTTGATTTAGGGTGCTATCTAATAGGTTTATTAAAAGTTTCAACAGGCTATAGCTCCAGACTTTATCTTTCTTGGAAGACACTACAATAGAAGCCACAGTAGAGACTGCCTTGTCACAAGAGGTACAAATACTTGCTGTAGAGATGGAGAAATAAAAGGACAAATCTAGTTGTCTAAAAGACAATTCACTGTACACATTTTATTTACAGTTTTGTACACTGTCTTAGTATGAATGGGACCGCTTTTCTACTTGAGCCATTTTAACCAAAGCAAAATAACCTAAGTAATACAAAGTGTTAAAATACAGCATAAGATACAAAAACAGACATACTATTTCTAGTAAGGAATGTAAATTATGGTGTTACATTAAAAAAAAAAAAATCCACATTTATGTTCAGGAAATCACACAAAAAGATCACTGATTTGACTGAAATGCATAAATCTGTTGCAAAGCTCTGATGTTACAAAAAAACCAAAAAATTACCAAAGAATGCACAAAATTCACGTTTATTCCACCTTTGTCATACTCCCAGATTCTTCACCAAATGTTACATGAGCAAAAACAACTGAAATCAAAATATCACTAATGTTATCAAATAGGGAAAAGAAATAAATTAATCTAGCAGCCATCAGCAGAGGTTACAGCAAAGATGATGCTGTATAAAAAAATTGCTAGAAAACTGTATGCACCATACTCTTTTCCAAACCAGCAAAATCTTACTGCATACAATGCAAATGTAAAACAGAGTAATTTCCTGCAGGTACAGAAATGCAACTTCTTTTCTGAATACTGTAGATAAACAAATTACTTTTTTGCAATAGTAATGTTTCTACCAAGCTATTACAGAGTGGGCCAGAAACACACGTATGGATTTGGGGGGTGAAGTGTGCTAAAATTCCGATTGGTAACGGTTACTTCGGCCAAAATAGAAAAATTGAACATAGAAGTAGAAGACAAAGGCGAATGAGACTTCTCACAAATCTTAGCAACATTTAGATGGAAATCAAATTTAAATGTAGTCCACTCTGCTTTTGAAGAGGCTTTGGTTCAGCTCCCAATCTCGATTGCTTGACGCAGTCTCCTATGAAAGAATACTCAGAAGGTGTCGCCTTAAACAACAAACCTATTTTTAGTGGTGGAGCCGCTCTTAGTAGCTGTGTCTGCATGGGACTGATAACCAATCACTATCTTTGGAGGAAGTCCTAATCTTTCCTTGTATACTCTCCTGGAGAGGAAAAGAAATAAAACAATAGTTTAAGCAAAGTCCTTAAGAAGGAGTTAGTATCAGGACACCTGCTTTTAAGATCTTTGGACGCCATTAAAAAAAAAAAGAGTTGCCCATTTGGAAACAATTTCTCAGATATGAATAAATTACTTGAAATATGATTTTTCTAGTGTATTGCATCTAAATCCAAGTAAATTTTTTTTAAAATGAGTTACCACATAATAGGACAAGCTCTTCAAATAAATAAATTAATCGTAAGAGGCCTAAATAAATGCAAAATGGAGGGATTCTATACTGCATTCATGTGAGTATCATTAAACCAAAAAGCTGTATTTCCACATACAGAAACAGAACAGCTATGAAGAACTCATGGTTCACAAGTTCAAATCTACTGAGATGATAAAGCCATGATAAACAGCAATTCCCTGGAACAGTCAGCTCTAATCACCCCACACAGCGTGGCTGCAGAGAGTTGCTGTCTTTCCTTAAACTACTGACAGAAAGCAGACATCCCCAGACCTGGGCATGGGCACCTTAGCCCACAGAAGCTTTAAGAAAAACCACCTTGGACCTTACGTCTTCAGAGAAAGAAGCAGCAGTACCTGCCTTAGACACAAACACACCCACACACAGAGTGCTCCTTAGCACAGAGTGAGATCAAAGTCACTAATGGCCACTCCTGTCTGGAGTTAAGGTAACATGGGAGCAAGCAGGCAACATAACTTACCTTGGCACTTGTGTCAGTTTGCAAAAATCTTTCTCTAAAGGAGTCAACTCCTTAGTTAATGGTTATTAACATTCTAAAATGCTGTCTGATGCCTACTAGGTTTTACTGCAACATTGTGGTAGCAGAAGATGAATACCTTAGTTTTGCTTGTTTGTTATTAAACACTTATCACAGAAGCCTGGAAACATGACTGTATAATTAAATTGTTAGTAGGAGGCAGACACAGATTCCTAAAGGCCCAAAAAAAACCATGTATCAAAAGAGTCATCAGGTGGTGAAAAAAGTAAGCTGCTATGTCTGACGGTTCATGTTTGGCTTAAGACAGATGCACTAAGCCAGGAAAATAAGTATTTTCATGGGTTTGCATAAGGTAAATGGCCTACCATGACAAATTTAACAGCAAGTTATTCTGAAGTATCAGTACTACAGAAGCCAATAAATACTTGTGTAATTAGTAATTGTAACCACATAATTGTGTAAATAGTAACTGTGTAGTCAGGAATACTTGCTACACACTAGAGCACAACATGCATTTTCCATAGCACAGACTCAACGTGAGATAACTACTGCTGCTTAACTTAAAGACTACAGCATGCAAGTCAAATAACCCACAAATCATCAGCACTACTTTATCTGTACTAAAACAGAGGCAAAACATAGGATGTGCTGTAGTTTCACAGCACTTCACTGTACAGCTCCCCCCCAAATTTGTGTACATCCTTCTGTGCTTAAGACTTGCAGCACCTTTCATATCTTATTTGTAAGCATCACTTTCCTGGAAAAAAACTGTATCAATGCTCTACTCTTACTGACTACCCACCTTTACAAACTGGCAGGCTGGAACAGATTGCACATTACCTACAGCTGTTAATTACAATGCCTTGTTGTGAAATGAGAATTTTTGCCAAGATTTGTGCATGGGCATCTGTTAGTAACTACTCTGAACTGCAGCACTACCTCCACAGTAGTTTAGAAGCGAAGAACTGAAGACAATTTGGCACAGTTCCTTAGGCTTGGGATACAGCTTTGCACAGGCTCCACTTGCCTGAAATGCCTCCTCCCTCAAGCTAAGTGGCTTCACATGCTTGGTTCCACTCCACAGAGCCGAGGCAGCGAGCACGTTACTTACCCTATATGCGTAACAGCATCCCTGTTTTCACATTCAGTTGTCCATATTGCTATTTTATCACCCTTAGTTCTAACGTTGACAACAGCACCACACACATCATCGCTGTAGTCATCGAATGACTCCCCAATAAGGCACAGCAGCTGCGAAACAGAAAGCAGTTCAGAGTCAGAATCCTGTTCTGTAGGCAAGCACTCAGCGTACACAAGGACCGAGGAACACATTTTACTGCCTACAGCCACTTGCCACACAACAATCGTTTTCTATTTATTTCAGTGTCTTCTTCCAAGTATTTCAAGTTCCAAATATTACAAGTGAACACACTCTAGCAGGGCATCTTCCTTCTAGTCTGAATTTTCCATTCCTCCTCCTCCGCCACCTGCTGCAAGTTCTGACACAGCTGATCATTTCCACAGTGCTGCCTTCCACCCCATCTTCCCAATCCAAAATAGGAGAAGAATTAAGCACTCTATTCTTCTTTCTACAGGACACAAAACAGGTGGACCAATCTGAACTTTCAGGTGTTTCTATCCATTATCTAGAAAGAATCTGTCAAGGATTATTTGCACAACATCAGGTACATAAGGTTTCATTTCCATGCTGAAGTCTATCAATTTAGAGGTAAATCTCACTGCAGCCAGACAGTAAATGCCACCCAATGAAATGTTACTTCTGATCAACACAGGAAGCTTCAGCATTTCCATAAACTGTAAAGTGGGCATCAGTGATCCTGAACAGGGTTTAATACAATGCACCAATGCAGGTGCACAAGTAATACAAGATTCTTCCCCCCAGGTTTCTAGCAGTGAAGCTTGGAATTGGCCAGGAACATCAGACCTAGCAAGGTCACAGCTCCATGCAACATGCTAACTGTGAAAGTGGTATTTAAAATGTTCAGCTTGCAACTTGTAGAATAAGCAATCCTGATACTCAAAACTAATGGTTTCTTGTGCTTGAGACAGATTCACCTGGCTATGCTGAATTAAAAAAAAATACAATCTTTCTGCACACTGAATGTGCAAATGGGCACTCTTTTCCTTCACTTGCACAGTACATTAAATACACCGCAGTTATGTCAGTTTTGTGGTATCACTTATAACATCTGGAAATTCAACATGTTTGCAACTTCTCAAACAAAGCAGGTCTTCCAGTACCCATCAGACCCACAAGGGCTGGCTTACTCAAGGAAATGCAAAAAGGACAAAGTCTGCTAATGAATAAATCAGGTATAACTAAACGTGCTTTAAATGTTACACCAAACATTTGGTGTAACAGGCTGCACACACTCACTGAGTCATTCAAGCTATAAATAGCTGACATCAAACAACACACAAACATGCAAAATATCAACCAACTGTCTTAGTTCACATGCAAGCAAAGATGACTGCCATGCTCGATAAACACTCCTCAGGTACATTTTTCATGAGTGTTGCACAACAGGGAAAAAAAGTCTTCTCAAATGAAGTTTAGTTCACAGTTAAGATTATTATATTATAATAAAAATTTGTTCCAAAGGGGAGACTTTGATTTCTATTGCACAAAATTGGTTGTATATAATTACTGGAATTAGAAGTGACAGGGTTGTTTCAGGGCACTTATCACAGTCACCTGGGTATTTAGGCTCTGTGCCATGCTCACTGCTAAGCAAAAAGCAGAGCCCTCTGGCCTTCAGTTTGCACAGTCTATCTACATGTTTCCAAGCCATATGCCATGGCTACCAGCAGTCAGGACTCACACATGCATTAGGCCAAGCACATGCAGCAGGATGTTCATTTGCTCACATGCAGTCACACTGCCCAGTACTGTAATGCTCAATGCTTAAAATCACAACTACAATGACTACCAAGATCCTGAAATTCTGACATTTTGGACACCTCTGTTTTGATTCTGAAGGCCTTTTCTCCCTTTCAAAGGGGTGCAACACTCCTTGCCTCTCACAACAACAAGGCCAAAAGATGAGAGATTTGCCAAGACTGCTGTGCATTGTCCTGTCTGCAATCCATGTCCCTAAATCCTAGATCATGCTAGACTGTCTTAGGCTATTCTGAGTCAGTTCCTAGACAACACATTTTTCTGTAATACATTTACTGCAATCCACACTAGAATTTACCATTCAATTCTATTCCAAAGAGATAAGTGCAATGGAAAAAAGTATTTTTATGGTGTGGATATACAGGATGAATGTGCTATTACTGCCTATCCCAGCATTAAGATAAATACACAAAAAAGTAAATCTGAAAGTCCCTTGTTCAACAAAGCCAAAACCTGAAAACTATTCCATTTTTAAGAGTATTTGTAAAACAAATTGTTTTATCAACTGAACCAGCAAGTTGCACTCAAGACTGTATTTTCATAGTAGTTCAACAGTAATGTTCTGTACATTACATGGGAAAAGCTTAATCTGTCCTACAGAACTCTCCCTGTTACAAGGAAGCATTAAGACAGAATACACCCACATGAAGATCACTGTTGAAAAAATATGATTCAAATCCAGCCTGTCAATAAAACCCTACAGGACACTCTGCTGCCAAGCAGTGAGAGTAGCACAGCAGCCAAACATCAAATCAGTTAAATCTATTTTCACACAAACACAAGGCTCCTCAGCTCCACTGGTGCTTACTGTCTCTAGCCAGAAGCGATCAAGGTCACTTCGTCTCTGCTGCTTGTTTAGTGTAATTAGCCATCGGCCTCCTCGCTTGTTCTTCTCATCTTCCCACATGGGCTCAATCCCATCCTGCAAAGAAAGGCCACAAGTTAAAGCAGACTCCATCTCGTTTTCCTCAAGAGCCACCAAAAGGCTAGTGATAACTGGAACAGTTAGGAAAGAAAGAAGTGTACAGTTTAAGACACATACCAGAATGTCCTGAAATACTGTCTCACACCAATATCAAACTTCCAAAACAACAGGTGCACACTAGTGAATTTTTGGTTCCACAGAAGCATCACAGTCCCGGCAAAAGTCTTAGCTACATATTACATTTTAAAAAAATCCTGAGGCAACAAGCAAAGACAACCACCTGCTTTGCCCTGCATTAAACCAGAACACAGCTGCTAATTTTATCTGGAGTCCTTATTTTATGTCTTGCATTCAGTCCAAGATCAGCCAAGTGCTTCTTCACTCATGCATACAGATTATATCACTGAAACAGACACCTCTGGCAGTGTCTCTCAATGACTTCCTTCACATGCAAGATGAAAATAAGAATTTTTACTGTTGGAGAGAGAAGGAAAAAAAAAACAAAACAAGATACCCTTTCAAAGCAAGATCTGATTCACATTTTGCCCAGGGCCCTGCACTGAATTAAATTATTCTGTATGTGCTGATACAGCAAAGCAGGAGCTACTACTCCTGTATCAACCAGCTATGCTGCACTTCAGAAAGTCATTAAAAAAGTAATTGTCTGAACAGAGGAATTCTGTAAGAACTGCCCACCAAAACTTATGGCTGAAAACTAAGTGTTCAACATGCAGGATGGAATGGTGTCATCTCACTTTAAATATAACACCCTCACTGGCAGCTACAGAGCTTAAACCACTTCATCACCTTTAAGAGGACCTCTTAAGAGGTCACAACTGAAGGACAGCAGTAAGAGATTGCCTGGAAGCCTGAAGCAGTTGCCAATTCTATACCTGTTCCATGAAGTTACATAATTATTACTGCTTGATGACAAGCAAACAGAGCAGATACACACACTTAATTAAAACACAAATTCAGAATTGATGCAAAAAATACAAGCAATATCCATAGATACCCTAATCTCTGAAGGGCCTATAGCTTCTTAAAATTCTAGTAAGCTTTCTCTGTCACCTAGAATACCATTACCTTCCCAAACCCAAGCAGCAGCACCTCTCCACCACAAACAGAGCACACAGACTGCTGAGGAGCCCCAGGCTGCAGCTACATTTTATGAGCAAAGGAGGAACCAGGCACCAGCACTTCAGGGAGTACTGAGGTGCAGGAATCCAGAAAGGAAGCTGCATGATAGAAGCACTACCAAGAGTTAGGATTTAACTTAGATCCCCAGCTGAGATCTCTGCCCGAGCTGAGGCATGATTTCATGTACACTTTCCCCCATTCACTAGTATGGATACTTTCACAGAATGTTCTTATTGTCCATGTTGGGTGCACTCTTCTATTTCATGCTTAAGTAATACAGCATTTACCTGGTAGTATAGAAATTATTAGGAGTACTGTGGATGTGGCTAGCAGTACCCAGAATGAATATGGGGCAACATTGCTGCCCCCCACAGACATTTTAACTCATTTCACATCAAGTGACAGAGCTGGAAAACCTTTTATATTAGAAAAAATTACACTTAATTGTTTGCACAAACATCTCAAATGTAAAATGAAGACTAATACAGTCACAGATTAAAATCTAATGTCTAATGTGTGTTAAGCAAGTGTTTGCAATTTCAGACGTGATAACCTGATTTTCAGACAATGGGATTTCCTCAAAAAAATTAACAACTTTATGACATTCCCAACCATGTTCCTAAATGTCTTAAGTGAAATAACTGGACAGTGTCTTGCTTAGTCAGGAAACCATCCATCAACACCCTTCACTCAAGAAAAAATGTTAGCAAGCCTACCTTAAAGAGCGAGTAGTCACAGCCAGGCATTAAATTACTAGAGAGCTGGATATGGTTGTATAAACTATTGGAGGGGAAAAAAAAGCAGGATTAGAAACAAAGCATTGTTTTAAGGTACAAAATTCTTAAACGAATTTAAGACATGACTAAATAAAGCCCAAAAATTAAGGAGCAATAAAGTTATTTCAGAAGCAACCCTATTTCTTTAGTGTTTTTAACAATATAAAAGTATCAGTACTAAGATGTTCTAGACTTAAAGCAGCAAAAGGGAATATGAACCTCACAACTGCTTTTAAACTAATTTCCAATGCTTCTTTTAAACCTAGTTCTAAGGTTTAGAACTGAAGTCCAAAGTTATTAGGAGCATAACTCACTGAGCTTTCATGGCAAGAGGTTCTGTGTCCATGAGTATTTAATATATTCATGGAATAAGGAGAATTGTTTCTATTTCTAGGGCTACTCACACTGCTTAGAGTTTTCTAGGAGAAATGCTCAGCCTTGCTGTTTGATACAGTACCCTAGGTATGAATGCTGTAGGCCTGATAATTCAAATTACAGACTCAAAAGGCAAGAACAGATGATAGACAATAAAATGTATATTCAGAATTAAATTTACAACCGTGCAATTCAGAAAAACAATCAAAGGAGTACATAGTATCTCCTCCTCAAACATGGAAAAAAATGCCTTTTTTCATCCCTAACAGGTCAGACTTCAGAAAGAGGCCCGTACATTTTACAGCAACCTGTAGCCTAAGACCAACTAATATTGAGGCATAGTTCAGCATCAAGAAGAAAACTGATTACTATGATGTTCTAACAATGAGATATCACACAAAGGAATTTGTAACACCAGTTACAAATTTAACAGTTTGCCTCTTTCAAGTCTACCTTGACACCGAAATTTTCTCCCCAGAGCAACACACCTATTTCCCACTACAGCCACAAAGGAGGTGTAACTTAACTGCTGGTGGCTGATTTTACACCTTCACTGCAGACATCTGGATTACTTTTTAACCACCAAGACTATCCTGGTAATAGAAGCTCAAAAACTTATCCTTAACCAACTTGAGCAGTGAACTTCAAACAACTCAGCTGCCCATCACATACCCCACTGCTGTCAGCTGAGTGAATCACAGTTTGCAGTCATCCTCACTGCAGGAATGGGAAAGCTGGTTACAAGCCCAGAATCCCATTCCCTGTCAGGACTGCACCAACAAAGTTACTGAAAAGGCTGAAGCATTTTTCCTGCCTTTGCTAATGGGTCACTGATGGGTCCTATTGCTACATTCTGATCCCATCTCCCTCCATGGGGATCACATCCAAAAAAAGTATGCAAAAATGAGAACCCCATCACTCAGTGTAGCATGAAACACTAAGATCAAATACATAATGCTTTTTTGTTCACTCTCAGTGTTGCAGCACTTGCATTTTCTCCGTGTTTTAGCATTATGGCAGGCAAAAATCTTGATTGAAGCAAGTGTTTGGAAAGCACAGGCCCACCTTCAGGGTTTTTTATTGCTGTTGGAGCCTAACCACTTTCACAGACCTTCAACTTGGAATGAAGGTCATTTCTTCTGTAACCTCCAACAAATTTTTTTCAGGAATGCCATTAATCTGCATGAGTCTCAACTACCATGCTCCAGATTCAGGCACTCTTGAACATGCAACATGAGCCATTTAATCAAGGAGGGAAACATGGGGCCATGGAAGTGGCAATCAGTTGGCCACCAGAATTTACAGGTCCATGTTACTATGAGATAACTACTGCACAAATTAAATGTTCCACATGTCTGTTACACACACATGAATATAAGCAGTGTTGCAGTGCTTCAGCAAGACAATGCGCACGTAAAGGATGAAGAACTCCATTTGCATTTTCTTCAACAGACTTCATCTTCAATTTTGCAAGTATTTCAGATTACACTAAAGAATTTGCAGTTAATGGAGTACTTATGGGTTTTTTGACTTGGACATAAGCTGCCAACAAATCCCAAAATGATCGTGCAGATTGAAAAATCTTTACTTACGCCCAAAAATCCTCAACAGTATCAAACTTTGAGATAAGACGAAGATTTGCTTGCCAAGTTTTGCTCTTGTCATTTTTAAAAAACCAGAGTGCCCATCTAAAGGAGAACAAAATAAAAACATATAGAAATTAAAGTATATTAAAAATGTAATTATTTCTATTGTTATATTCAAACGAATTCAAAATCTTAATATATTATGAGCATGGAAGTCAGTTTGCTTTCATTACAAGAATTGCGTCAGACTTTATTAATCCATTAGGTAAATATTTTAAATAGCTTTGGAATTCTTTTAAGACTCTAAACTTCAGAATGTTTCTCCTTGCTGTCACTGCTAAACTGCAATCCCCTACCACAAACAACTGATAATGGTCTAAACCAACACCGATTCAAACTGGGCTCCCTGGCCAGTAATTTCCTTGTAAAGGTTACATAAGCAAATTAGATCACTCTAAAGCTATGTATGACATGAAAGCTTCCCAAGCATTCACATACTAGGAAAGCATAAATTTTAAAATGCAAGCTGCATTTTAAGCTTACTAATGGCAACCACCTCAAATGCCCACAAATTGATTGCTTCAAGTTTTAAAAGTAGCATATATAAAGACAAGATTGAATGAAAAAAATAATCTGAGTACAAATATCAAGACAAAATTGAACCTTTGACACAACAACGCTCTTTCTGAATCTAAAAAGCATCACTGCAGCAATTTAAAATGCTGGAAGAGGACACCTAATGAGGCATTTAATCAAACAGTTGGGTTTTTTTTCCACTCTGATCATTTCAGTAGTGTTGAAATAACTCAGGTTAGCACTAGGCTATATTTATCTTTTCTCAGCAGAGAGCTTTAAATCACTAGGTGTCAAATCTGTTGTTTTGAGACTCTTCCTGACATTTCAAACCTTGTAAAAGTTTACTCCATTCCAGTAATAGCCTCACTAACACTTGTAAGGAACTGTTAGCATCAATTTAGTCAAGGTGTTCAGAAGAAAGAGAAGGAATATGGAAGCCAAAAGACAAGGAAAGTGGGATACATGCAGCATAGCCCTACAGGGAAGCACTGTTTTCCATACTTGCTCCAAACTTAAACTGAGACTAAAGTATCACTTGGTAAAAGGTACCTGCCAACAATAAGTACTGAGCATTCCACAGTAACTCATCAGCTCACTTGGGAGAAAATGACTTCCAAGATGGTCTTTTTGAAGCTCTAAGAGGGCTTGAATTTCACTAACTTTGAAATATAATATTAACTGCAAGTTTTTACCACCAGCACCTTAATTTACCCAAGTACAAGGCAGAATGCAAGGTTTCCCAGTTCTAGTGGCAGCAGCTTCATCTCAGTGTCAGCCTCTTAAAATACACCAGACAAAATCAGCAAAAGCTCTGCCTGCCTCCAACTAAAAGCAAAGTCATGCTCTTTCAAAGTACCTGGCTGCATTTTGAAAACTTGCAAATGCTTTCAGCCTCTGTAACTGCACTACCTGAAGAAGACTCTGAATATTAACATCAGGATCAGATTCTCCTTACTCTGCAACCCCACTGCAAAAATCTTCAAAAAACCCCCTGAGAATTCCCAAAATATTGCTATAGAATATAAGGTCAACAAGAGCTGCAAAGCCACAGGCATTTTTCTATCCCTGGCAAAACTACAATCAGTTTCTGTACCATTTACCTGTTTTGTAGTGGATGTTTAATATACTGTTCAGGGCTGGCAACCTCCTGACTAGGTGCTGGCTCGGTTTTCTCCTCTTCTGCAGGTTGGGGGTTGGGAGTGGTTTCCTGTTTGAAGAAAGCAGGTATTAACACATTCCTTCTTTACTTTTATTGAAGTAATTTAGTTTTCTGAAGCTACTTTAGAAAGGGTGAAGCTAAGAGTTCCTATAATTTATCTTGATTGTGGGCCCACATCACATAATGGAAGCACAATTTGTATCCCTTTATTCTTCAACATCTGAACAGGTCCTACAATAAGCACTAACTTCAGAAATTTGCATTCTGCCGTTCAGTGATTTGCTTCCTATGTAATTTGTTTCCAAAATGGTTTACTATACATACTTGTCTAATTTTGAAATAGTTTTGAGAGCTCTTTTAGAAATACACAATCTATGTTATCTAGAATATGCACATCTAGAATAAATTCAGAGAATAACAACTTCAGAACGAAAATTATTTTTATCAGCTTCTGACAGAGCATCATTTGAAACAAGTGTACAGGCTCTGTTATTTAAAAAAATCTATTAATACAAGTAGAAGATAAAAACTAAAATTCTCAGATCTAAAATCAGCTACTGCAAGCAGCTAGAAGCCAAGCTAGTGCAGTTATCTTTGTATTTGCAATATCATCATGAACCAAACAGCAGAATTTGATTGAACACACATCAGTTCTCAAACTTCCAACTGAAATAAATGTACTTACTGGTTTAGTATGTATTAGATTGATTTCAAGAGTTATTTTACAACTTTGTAGAGACAGCTCTAGAAATATTTAATATACTTTAACATAAAGTAGTAAATTATATTCTCTTTGCATGCAAACCCCCTCAGGCTTGTCATTCAGTTTGAGAAGTCGCTGTGTCAGATTTGAAATTCTAATGCCTTCCCATCAAACCAGGGAATACAAAACTTTATTGTGAGGCCAAGTGTCCCTGCCAGTTACCACCATCCCTCCCTAACCTGCAATCCATGCTGGAATATTACAGAAACACAGGAGAACTGTAGCTCCTTCCCAAGAGCTAACACAAAAATGCTTGTACAGTTGACCCCATGAAAGAAAAAGCACTTCAGTAATATAAATAAAGGCCAAGTACAGCAGACCCAAAGGCTCCAGACATTTCCAAGTGTGGCAATATAAGAGTAGTATTTTAAAATTAATTTAAATTTTCTGGCTTTAACAGAAAAAAATAACATAGGAGTGAATTAAGTAATGTTAAGCAATCTAATTAATGGAACAGTTTACTCCAGACTTCCACATACATTTATCACATCAAAGCTGTTGAAAAGTGGATTTGAAGTGATAACACTGTTCTATCTCCAAACACCCAGCTGGCAAACTCTCCTGGATAACACCTGAAGATCTGTCTTAACAGGGATTTTCTTTTCATTATCAATATATTTAACATTGTTAAGCATGATATTACGCTTTACATCACGGAAGTTACTCCCTTATGGTTGACAATAATTGAGAATGCCTAGTTTAAGACCCACCAAGAAAAATACCTCATGACATTTCAGAACACCCACATGCACCTGCACTCACAGTGAAGAGACTGACATGAGATCTAACAGGAGCACTTGGCCAGTGCTTTGATTTACACAGTAAAACAGCACAATTCCCTTCCTCTAAATAAAACTAAATGCTTCCTGAGGATCTCCCAAAGGGATCATCACTAACAAACCCACAGAAGCACAGTGTTGAAAAATTTGTCACATCTCCTCCAGTGTAATATTAAAAAAAGCTAAACAGACCTTCAAACAACCATAGAATTTGAAGAACTTACTATCTGGAAGAGAATTTCTAGTGTTACCCCCACTTACTTTTGGTATCCTTCATCTTTAATCACACAAAACCATCCCACTGAACAATTCAAGACAGACAGCACACAAGCTGTGTAATTCACCAAGGAAGCACTTCAATACTTCCTCCTTCACACTATCTGTACTACAAAGAAACAAGTATAGACAACAAAATTTAAGTGTGGCTCCTTCAGGGGCTCCTAACTAGAAAATTCAGAAAAGTTACACATGCAAATACAGTAAGAAAAATTCTGCTGATGTGCTGGAATAGCACTAGGTTTTGTGATAAAGCTTGCTTGCAGTCACCATACTCTGCAGCTGTGACAGCTAATATTCACAACTGATTTACAAATGCTATTACACTAGGAATTTTAACATCAAACAGACTCACTCTTGCTGAATGCAGATGCAGAGTATCTTCCAAAAACAATTTCGGTTGGGAATCTCATGTTTGCTCAGCAACTAGCTTTCAACATACAAAGAGCTAATCCCAAAGTCTCCCTGGTCACTCTTCCAGAATTATCACAACTACATAAAATGGAAGAATCAATACAAAGCCACTGAGCACATGCAGGGCTAAACTGTTTCATAACTTCTAACAAAAGACTACATTAAAAAGGATTAAGGTAGAACAGTCAGACAAAAAGAAAAATACAATGAGCCTCAATACCTGCCTGGTACACTGATAATCATCATCCTTCACACAACTACATGAAATTCTGGTTTTGGACAAACAGAAGACATCTGACTCAGCACATGCATTCTACTTAAACCACCACAATATCAAGTCTCTTCAGATATTCTGAAAGCTACATGGCATTCATGAAACTCAGACTAAGCATTATTCAAGCTCCTGTCCAAAACAAGAGAACGACAGCGCAGCTCCAAGGCCCACCTAACAATGACCCTGACCCAGGACTGTGCATTTCCCTCAAAAGCTATGCCACCAGAAGAGACTTTTTTCAACACCAGGCTGCCCCATTCAAGGACAGCTACAGGCCTACACACAGAACTTATTATTAAAGAACATTATTTCTGCCTGGCCTCAGAGAGAAGCCTAAACCAGCTTATTGCCACTTCCTTCTGTTTCCCACAGCCATCAAGGAAAACAGAAAAATAACCATTTTAATTTTGGGCTGGTTAATCACAATCAACTCCTCTTTCCTTTCATGTAACCTTTAGCTCACTGCTCTGAGCACCAAAATGAAATGCTTGTAATACCAAAGCACTTCCTGTTATTAGTCAAATAGAAGCTATCCAAGTTTGTTAATTGGTATTTAAAGTCAATTTAACATCCTGATACCCAAGAAATTCTACAAGAAATTCCATACAATTCTATTCTATAAATATCACATGAATTAATGTCCACATTTTTAGCAACCCACAGCTTGGAACCCTGCAATTGCAACACTATTAACCAAAGTCAGACTGAGTCCACCTGCAGTTTCTGGACTACTTTATTTAAAATCCTTCATAATACTTTACCATTGCTCATAACTAATGTATTCTTTAGCCTAAAATTGACTCTATACACTAAGTAACCATTGGGTTTGCTGCTTTTAAAAGTAATAAAATAGGGTAGTACTACCAGATAAACTGGAAAGCACGGCCAATCCCACTTCTCATACACAAGACAGCACATAATTAAGTGACATTTCTTCACCACCCACACGGTTTTTGATGTAGGAATCAGCCTGCAGAAGCCCATGAAACATCTGCCTACTCAGCATTTAATGACTCTGTATATCTGCAATTACTTGGATTCGGACACTTGCAAATTTAATTGGTGTTATTTACTCTTTCTCCACAGCACATAATGACCAACATATCAAAGAAAGGCGTGCACGTCACTGGGACAGGAAACAAAGCATTTGCAATAAAAACTGCTTCATCAGGTTTGTTTATTAAGGAGAACAAGCAGCTTGACTAGGTTTTACCAAGGGCTTTCAGATGCTGCCCAGACCACATTAATGCCATTAGCTGTCTACAGAAGTTGTTCAGCAAGTCCAGTTGGTGTGCAACAATTACTGCCCAAAAGGACAACCTGGCACTATTACATGCTCTTGGTGAAGGCTAAGAGAATTCATTCATGGAAGAGGCTTTCCAAGTCTGTTGCGTTAAACCAAAGTAAGTGATTTATGGAGTTTTCACCTTCTTCCTTAGAGCTTCTAAAAGAAGAAAACTGCATGTGTAAGTTACCTGATGTCTTGGGAAAACAGTTTCTACTATCTGCTGGTGCTTACGTGTCTTGTGGGTAACTGCTATGACACCACAGTTAGGTTAATTTCCAAAGCACAAAATTTAAGAGCTATTTATTTCAAAACATTCTGGACCAAAAAAAAAAAAGTTTAAGCACACCCAAAAGCGTTTATTACATCCTGTAAGAAAACAAATCAAGTGATGATTTGACACACAACTCTGGAATGACTGTACAGTTGTAAAAATCATATGTAGTACATGGAATAGCAACTGGAAAAGAGGTACTAAGAGCCACCTGTTACCAATTTAAAAGTGTGAAGTAGATTTCCAGGCACCAGGACAAAGAAAGGACTCGTAACACAGCAAGGCATAATAGAGAGCAACTATCCTAACTGCATTCATCATTACTTAGAACACCATAGATTTTTAGATAGGCAATCACTATCAGAACACAAGCATGAAACCGGATTTTAACTGAGTGACATCCCCTCACTTTACAACAGAAGTGAACATGTGTACAGGAGAACAGGAATAAAAGACTAAGTAAAAAAGTCACACACTTCCTCCATGGTCAAAGGTTTTCTAGGAAATACCACCTCAGACTTAAAAGATACAGAGTCTCTTTATAGTCCTGTTAACCTCTGCAAAATGGGTTATATACTCATAAAAATGCCCATCAGATTTTTGCCATTTAACTCACCAACTTCAAAACTAGCATTAACAAACAGGTTTACAAGCAATATCAAACTACCTCAGTGTCTCTGAGGGTTTTGCAGCTGCCTAAGCAAGTTGCCCTTGCGCTAACACCTCTGACCCCAGCCTGCACTCTGCTGCTGCCTTTGCTACTGAACACAAATCTACCCATGGGATGAGCTTCCACATAGAACATTCTGTCACTTCTAAAGCACTCTGACAAGAAAACTTCCCAAAAGTGCTGGGGAGAACAGTTCAGATGATTCAAAGAACAAAAAGCCTCTAGTCTCCCCAAACACTCCTACACAAAAGACCTCCATGTTTCACAAATATACCGAACCTCTGGTTCAACAGAGAATTTTATATCCGCTGAAAATTAACAATACGTTCAACCTTCAGAAAATAATTTAATGTAGAATGTATGAATGGTCAAAAGAGGTCTTCAAATAAAATGTACTGGATTTACTACTGGTAGGCCCAGTGATTGCAAAGGATGTCATACATACAGGTTATCTGATGAACAGTTCAGAGCACAAGAGAAACAGACCTCTACTAAAAGAAACCAACTTTTAAACAGTTAAAATTTCTGCCTTACATCCACTAGACAGAATCAAGGACAACTGGCAGGTGAAGGCCACTAACAGCAGTCATGTCACAGCACACTCACATCTGCACATCACACACTCACACCTTCCTTTCACCAATGCCCTACACAGGAACAGGTTTTAAACTCCAATAAACGAGGACTACTGCAAGACAATAAACAGCTTCCAAACTCAAGTTTAACCTTGACTACAGAATATTTCAAAAGTGAAAGACAATTTAGCTGAGGAACAAGTCACATTAATTGACATTAAAAGTCGGCATTTCTCTTTCACAATGCAGGCACTCTACCAACATCCCTTATTTAATGCTCCCCTCTATCTCCTCAAAACAAACTAATCTTTAGAAAGCTGCCAAAATGGACACATTTTCCATCAAAAACTTTCCCATGTACCTCCACACCTGCATGTAGTACCAGTAATGAAACACAGCTTGATTTCATACGCTATTTTTATGCGCTTCTTTGAAATAAGTTTGGTATTTTATATGCTATGTGAAATACAAATATTTAAAATTGCTTTCAGAAAAAGGTTTATCTCAAAATTTACAAGATGTACAACATACTCCTCTTAGAGGAAGTTCCATACTCACTCAGATATGCTACTTAAAATTCACAAGCTTGTGATAAATATCCTCAATTATAAAATAGCATGAAAGGTACCTCTATCCTGTATCATTTCAGAAAAATGCAATAAGCAAGCAACTGTGTTCACTGCAGTTCAATGCTATACTGACTTCAAGCAGAGCAAGTCACTGACTTCTACAGCAGGAATACCCAGCAACAAGAGCAAGTCTGAAGGTGAATTACACTTACATGCCACCTGTCTGCAAATAATGCAAAATAAATACCTTTCAGCCTACATTGAATTTTAGGAGCTATTATGAACTTCCCAGAATTTTAAGATCCTGTACCTCTATGCTTGTAACTCCTTGAGATAACAGTTTCTTTTAAATAAGTTTTGATTCCCACCTATGTAGGATTACCTTCTCAAACACACACTTTTCAAATTACAGATAGCTGAAACATCACTGTTGTAGGCTTTAAAAGCAGAGTTAAATTTACAATAATTGTATTTATGACAATAACTGCCATTAAGCAAAAATACAAAAGAACCATGATGCCATTTCCAATTTGCACAATGAGAAATGAGATTCATATGCACCTAGAAGTTACAGGCTTTGTGCAGATATATTTTAAAGTCACCTTGGGTAAATTACTGTTTACTAAAGCATTACTACTGGTTTTGTTGTGGACTTTTGCATGGTTTTACCTGATCATATTTAATCCTCAAAGGCTGTATGAGCACTCTAACAGGTGACAAATCTGCATGCTCTCAAAAATCAATCTGAATATTTTTAAAAGAAAATCCTAGACATCACAAGAAAAACTGAGAATTCTAACTTGCCAGTGTTGCAAAGGCTTATGCCCTCCTTACAGCGGTGAAGTAAACCACAGTGAAATTGGTCTGTATTTAAATGGAATAATCTTGCTTTTTTGACAGCTATTATGGGACTCTCTACAGAACTCTCAACTCAAGTTTCTGTATTTGTTAACAGTCTGAAACATTTTTCAAGCCTCTGAAGGCTTTCAATGTATGCTACTTTTGAAACCATCACAGCACTAGAAACATCACTGACCTTAGTAGAAGCCTGTATTAAAAAAACCAAAAACCAACCCATACTCAGTTGTATTTTCATTTCCCAAGACACACTCTCCCACCAGGAAAGCATTACAGATGCCATGTCTACAAACCCAGGTCCAGATTTTGCAGGTGAGCAACAGAAAGGCCTCCCTATGAGGAAGAGGTAATCCCTAAGCACACATGCAATTAAATTGCTCAGCTGCAAAGCACGCAATGTTTCTGCAACACCTCTGACCTCAGTCACTATGCAAGTGTAACTCTGGGCTTAGGCAGGAGAAGGAAGCCACCTACAAGGACAATAAACAAAGACTTTGTTATTTACTTCAATTTGAAAATGAGCAAGCACAGGTGATAGCTGACTGGTGGATGTGAACACACTGCAGCTACAGCAGAACATTCAACAATTGAGTTAATTACTTAAACTCTTGTGAGTGCTGCCCCATCTTCTGCTTTTAAGGGTTCAGCACAACTGCTCATGCTTAACTGGATCTAGGC
Organism: Zonotrichia leucophrys gambelii; assembly: GCF_028769735.1. Lineage (NCBI taxonomy): Eukaryota > Metazoa > Chordata > Aves > Passeriformes > Passerellidae > Zonotrichia > Zonotrichia leucophrys. Next base: position 31,264,376 of record NC_088173.1, on the reverse strand, counting down.
AATCAATCTTGCTGGGACACAGCACGACAAAAGCAATTGTTTACTTTCTGCTACATTAGGGCACATCTACCTCAATGTGCAGATGGAGTTAATGGAGAAAATGATGCAAAGACAGTTTTTGTGTCAGCAGCACAGCAAAGAAAGCAACAAGGCACAGGCCTTCAGAGTAATTTCAATTTCTAAAGGCTGTATTGCAAATTATTTATTGCAATTTCTACTAAGCTCCACAGTCACCACAAAGCACTGCACTGAGAGGAAGCCTTCATCCTCAGATATGTGGGCAACAAGTCAAAGAGTGGCTTTTGGATGTGAAAACAAGTGTTTAGCACTGGCTGAAGAACATGTGAAAGGTGCTGCTGGCAGTCTGTCTTGCTCTTCTAATAAATTACACTCTCCCTGTACAGAACTGCTGCCATGCAATTTATAAATGCTGACCCACGGCAATCTCTTCCTTGTAGGTAAAAATATGGGGCTCAGTCCACAGAAGAAAACCATTAAGAGAAAAATCAGTGCCCCTAACACAAAAGAGCAAAACTAGTCTTTATATAAAACCACTGATTTTCAAACTTTGTTCACTTTGTCTAAATGTTACAAAGCCTCCCCAAACAGCACACTGGCTGTTTAGCCACAGCTGGTATGCACAGCAGCAAGACACCAGCCCTCTTTAACTGTGTTTTCTTGTAACCCTAACAGAGTCTTCTGCTGTCCTCTCCTCATGATACACAATCATGTGGGATTAGAATAACAACTGTACTTGGATCACTTCCAGCTGCTCCAGCTCATTATGGAAGTGCGGGCTGGGGCTACGTTTGTAAGACCGAGCATAATACCATGAACATAACTTATCACCTGGAAAAAAAAAAAAAAGAAGTACTGAATTATCATGAAAAGTCTGAAAAGAAAAAAACCAAACACCTCTGGAATAAAAGATGACACAACCTGGCAAAGACGATTTCGTTTGCCGGGTCTCACCAGCGGGGCTGCTGTCGCGGCTGCCCCAGCAGCGCGTCTGTGCCTTACCGAGCCCGCGCTCGCTCACCGCGGTGCCTCTCCCGGGGCTCCGGGGCACAGCGCGCCGGGAGCGCGGCCCTTCCCCGCAGCCGGAGGAGCCGCCCCTGGCCGCCCGGCTCGCCGCGGCGGCGGGAACCAACATGGCCACCCCCACCGCGCCACATGCGCCGGGCGGGCCGGGCGGCCGCCGGGGCCGCGGGCGGGGCGCCACACAATGGGCGCCGCCGGACCGCGGGCCCCGCTCCTGCCGGGCCCCACCGCAGCCGCGGCCGCCGCACGGGGGTGGCGGTGCCGGCACAGCCACAGCGCCCGCCGCCCCCTCCCCCGCCCCGGCCCCTGCGAGCGTGCGCTCCTCGCCGGCCTCCCCGGCCAGCCGCCTCCTGCCTGCCCGCCCGCCCGGGGCCCCGCCGCGCCCTCGCCCATCGCGGCCGGCGGAGCGGCGTCTCGACGAGGAGGAAGAGGATCAGGATGCGGTGGGAGGCTAGCAAGGGAAAGGCGGGCGGGAGAAGGGACCGCGGCACTCACCGGCTCCACCGCCGCCATCTTAGAGCGCTCGGATCGCGGACGCACCGCGGGGCGGGGCGGGGGCGGGTAAAGGCCCCGGGCCGCACGTGATTGGTCGCCTGGTGGTCACGAGCGCCCGGCGGCCGTTTGGGGCGCGCTGCCCGCCGGGAGATGTAGTCGTCAGGCGCGGGGGCCGCTGGGAGCCCCTCCTACTGTCGCCCGGGCAGGAAGAGGCGGGCGGGGGCGGGAGCGCCCTCTGGCGGCCGCTGCGGGAGCGGCACCGCCTGCGCCGAGCGCACGGGGCGGCCCCGAGCGCCGGAGCCGTTTCTGCCTAGAACGCAGCGCTCTGAGGCGTCCTGTGCCCCGAACGCAGCGCTCTGGGGCGCTTGTGCCCCGAACGCAGTGCTCTGTGACCCCCTGTCCCCAGAACACAGCGCTCTGGGGCCTCCAGTCCCCCAAGGATAGCGGTGTGTAGTCCCTTGTTCCTTGAACACACCGCTCTGTGACCTCCTGTCCCCAGAACACAGCACTCTCGGGCCTCCTGCGCCCCAAACACAGCGGTGTCTAGCCCCCTGTCCCCGGAACAGAATCAGAATCATTTAAGTTGAAAAAGAGCTTTAAGAACATTGAGCCCAACTGTTATCCCAGCACTTCCAAGCCCACCTCCAAACCATGTTCATGGTCACATCCACGCATTTTTCTGAACACTGTCAGGGATGGTGATTCCCGCACTGCCCTGGGTAGCCTGTTAAACCCAGCCATGGGATTCATTTTAGTGCTGTGATTTGATTAGTACTTATCAAAGGCAAAGGGTTCAACAAAGAAAAACACAACAAAAATATAATTGAGTTCTTAACTTTTTGTAATGCTCTTGATAAAACAAATACCGTAACAGTTTTGAAAGTTAAAGAACTGGGGCATATCTTTATCCTAGGGACAAAACAGAAATTGCAATAGAAAATACTTCTTCCTAAACCATACAATTTTCAATCACATTATGACGGCAAAACAAAAACATAATCTCTGAAATTTGTACATTCAAAAAGTACACGAAGCTTTTTTAAAATTTTTTTTCCTTTTTTTTTTTTTTTGTCCAGTGGTATACAGTTCATTTTACCAATTTAGTACAATTTGATTTCTGGTAATTCTTTATAGATGGTTTGATGCAAAACAGTAATTCATAAATCTTCCTATTTATTTGCCTAATATGCCGCCATATGGATCTTATATTTCACTTTACTTGTTTGGCAGCCAAGCACATTCTTTGACTGCCTGTTTTAATCCTGCCTTCAAGTCTCTTAACATAAACAAAGATAATCCATCCAGAATCTTCTTCCTCCCTGATAATTTTTTCTTCATATTCTTCTGTGTTTAACTTTGCATTTTTATTCTCAAAGAGCAAAGTGTACAGACCTACATTTTACAGCCCTAAACATCATTTTACTGAGAAGAACTATAAGTGAGTGTAAACCACCAAATTGTATTGAATGTCATAGAGCATTTGGCTATTTCATTTCTCTCATGCAAGGCAGGAAGAACAGCATGAAGGTCTCTATAAGACTGTTATGCTTATTAACAGTGTTTAATTAGCTAGATGAATATAGCATAGCTGAGCTCAGAACATGGCCTACCTCATTGGCACACAAATGGGAAGCAAGCATTGTTGTGGTTTGGGATATGTTTTCCTTTGATTTGTTGAGTTTTGGAGGCAAAAAGCCTCTAAAGATGACATCAGAAGTTATCCAACAACTTACAATAGCAATGAGAGGATTATGAGCTACTGTCATCTTTTCAAGTGGCTAGCACACATCATAGACAAGATGCTCAGAAGTGGTGTGGCTGCCTTGCAAATGATATAATCTTCAAACTAAGAGGAAATTTAAGATAGAAAGCAGAGGTATCACAGATACAGCGAGGAAACCCCACCTTTTGAAGTTATAGTAGAGAAAAAAAGGGGCTGAAGTAAAGAAATGCTGAGTATCTCATCTTCAGCAATCCTTCAGGGATTTATCAGTTTCCAGTGTGAATTTAGGTAGTTGCTGGGAACATCTTCATTGTGCAAAGTGTGGCATCCAGGTCAGAGGTGTGTAGGTATGAGCTCTAATTGACCTGCACACCTGTATCTCACTGATTTTTAGAATCACTGTGTTTTATGTCATTGAAAACCTGATCATCTTAGTTTGATTTTGAAACTTGAAAATAAAAAGCATTTTTAACGTCACACAGTATTATTCATGGTTTCTAAAGTGGAAATAAAACACTGATTGTATTTTACTACTATTAAATCTATTTTTATGGCCCTCTGAAGACACAAACAGAGTGAAATTTCTTTGGATATCAGTAACATTCCTGTTGAATTCACTGGGCCAGAACTTCACTCCATGACTTCTACTCTGTTTCCATAGCAAAGAATAAAATTTTTCTCATCTCCAGACATATTCATGGATTCTTTCAAATATTTCCAGCAGCACAGTTTCTCCCTTTACAGCTTGCAACTTACTGGTTAAATAGGAATGCTTTTTATAAAAATACCTTTTTTTTTTTTACAAAGATACAGCTTGTTTCCCTTTGATCTTGTCCCAAGATAAAACAACCAATTTCATATGCATACATTGGAAAATGCTAAAATTCTTACATACCAGAAGAGTGTTCTTGAATGCAGAGAGAGCCATTCTTACATCATAGTGCAAATTTGATTCCCTATATTAATACAGACTCTGCAAGAGTGAACAATCAAATAAAACAAAACAAAAGGATGCAGGATCTTCCTTTTCACCACAACTAAATCTTGCTTGGGATTGGCTTTGAGTGAGGCTGCTCCAGCCTGGATTGTGGCTAGAGTGGGCCTTTCAGTAGTTTAGTTTACATCTGCACCAATGGAGAGGGAAAGAGTGGTGGGGGGCTTAAAATACATTGCAACCTCTTGACTAAGGGAATTGGATGAAACTTGAAATCCCACATGATTTTTCTTAAAGAAGGAAAATGGAAGCAGGTATTTATTTAATGCGATTGTGTTCATTTACAAAGGATGTTTACAATTATTTTTTTCTCTATGCTCTTAGGAAGACTATTTTGCTTTGAGCACAGGTTTGTCTGTTCCTCTAGGTAATGTTTCCTATAGGTCTGATTTCCATTCACTTTTTAGGATCATGCTTTTGTCACCATCTTTGAGGTGTTTGTGATGGGTTTGCAATTTCTCTTTTTTGCATGCACATACACACACACAAAACCTACATAACTGTTGCATTTGGTATTAGAAACTCACTAAGTGCCTGTACCATCTGGCTGAGCCACAACAGTGCACATTTGCATGTGGTCTGGCTCCTGGGTGGCATTTTTGCACTGTTTCAGCCCTCCCTAGACAAAGAGGCATTTAATTGTGTCTTCAATGAGCCTGAACAGGAGACAGCTACCAAGAGCTTCACTGGGAAAGGGGGACTGCCCAGCTCCCAGTGCTGCAATGTAGAGAAGCAAAGCGAGGAGGGGGGCTCTCTTAATTAAGTAATGTCAAATTCAGTGGCCATTTTGTCCCTGAGCTGCAGCTGTCTCAGCTGCCAGCTGCTCTTGCTTTTCCACGGCTGCTCTGTGACCCATGAGACATCACTGACCTCCCCTTGTGCCCTCTTTGCTGCCCTCACATTCTCCCAGCCCTGCATCACTTTGGAGAAGTTGGGAGGACAGCAGTGGACACAAATCAAGCATCATGAATGGGCTATAAATTCGTGACTCATGTGCTGGTCTTTGTGTGTGTTGGTCTGTAACACAGGGGGACAGGCAGCCAGAAAGGGATGTGAAAAGCCTGACAGAGAAAAAAGACCTCTGCTCAGGTAAGGTCATAGCAAAGGTCAGTGAACTTCCCCAGTGAGAATGAGTGTGCCACCAGATAATGGGAAACGACATGGATGGACTTCCAGGATGCAGGAGCCAGTTCACTTTGTAAATCAGAACATCAAGGCCAAATTGGAAAACAAAACACTGAAATACCACAGAAACCACATAATTTTTAATACGGGGATGATGTAGGGCTGTTTAAAAACCATTTCAACAGCAAACTCTAGGCCAAATCTTTCAGGATTTGTTATTCTAGGCTGATCTGCCATTGCAGTCTGTGTTCTTTCCAAAAACTGCAGAGAACAAGTACACAAGTTTGCAAATTCCTCAATTAGGGGGCTTGCTGTTCTTTAAATTACACATACATTTAAATTGTTTAATTAATACATGCATCCTTGGCTTCTCTAAGGAAGCAGGGAAACAGCATGCCTTTAATTTGCACTTCAGAAATACACCAAATAAATGAAACCAAATCACAGAAGGTACCCCATCTACTAGTTAGAGCAGGAGTCCTCTTTTTTCCTTACATGCCTCCTTGTTGACCACTACAAAATGAGCACAAGCATATACTGACATTGTTCCAGTAAGAATGAAAGGAAATGAAATGGGAATAAGTTGTGAATTTATATTCAGATATGAATTTGAATGTTAATTAGATGATCATAAAATTTAGTAAAGTATCCTAAATTATTAATAACAATTGTACTGAAATCTCATCAAGAAGCAGATGAAGACATTTGAGCAGGAGACAGACACCAAAATTAGATCAGCCACTATCCTTCAGGATTTTTATACCATGTCAGTGACAACAGGTACTTGCAAACCCTGCTTAACCAGGCAAACAATGTCTGCAACTCCTTAGAGTTCCTTAAATGGAACAAAGAGGCAACTTAAATGTATGAGGGTACCTGTCCTGCTTTGCTTGATAGCTTGGTTTGTTGGTTACTTGGAAAAGCAGCACTGATTTTTCACAGCACCTGCTAGCACATGGGTCATTAAGGGGTGATCTGCCCATTCAGTAACATTTTCCTTTAAGAAAAGGTTAAAGTAAGCACTCAATGATGTGTCCTTTAAAGATATTCCATGGTGTTGGTTGGCAGTTGGTTGCCTGTCTTCAGAATTTGGACATAAAAAGTGTCACAGTGTGAGCTGCATGAATCAGAACACAGCTACTTTCACTTGTTTAAGAAAATAATTATTGTAATCTTTGTGTTTTGCAGGCACCCTAGAAACATTCCTAATTTGCTCTGACAGTGAATTCACGCTTTCTACAAGTGGTAGGCTATGATACAAGTATTACCAGTACTGGAGAAATGAAGGTGGGAACTGTCAGAAACACAGGTGTCCACCTGCAACCACACTTCAGTAATAGCATGACATCAAATTCCTTTGGTTAATTTGCCATGCTAAGTGAAACAGCTTTTCACACAGCAAACCTGGGTCATGCACTGTATCTGCTGCCCTTGTCCCATAGTTGGCTGGGCTACTTAGTCACTTTTTACCAATCAATGCCATCATAATGCATCAAGTAGATTTATATATATATATACTTATTCTGAATATATTCTGATATACTTATTCTGAAAGAATAGGATCTATGCTTTTCTGTTCTGGAAAAGCAGAAATTTTCACCAAACCTCTAGCCTAGGAGATAAGCCTAAAGCCTAGGAAATAAAGATTTTTAAAATTACTGTTATTCTTTATTAAAATGGGGACAGAAGACCACGGGAAATAAGACAGCTGCAGAAAATACTGAGATTATAGTTTGGATTTTGAATCACACTTTTTGGGGAGTCATCTGGATGCTGGGAAAACAGGAGAATATTTTGTGTACTAAGATCAGAATAAGGATTGGTGCAGTTTCATTGAAGTTAATGGCACTGAAGTAGAAAGACAGAATCTCATCCTGCAAAGTTTAACTGAAATCATAGTCTGAAATTGCCAGCAGTGGGAAGACAGATGAAATTTAAACAAGGAGTGGGATCCCAGTACTAAGGGCTGGATCTTGCAGATACATGCTCTGAAGGGTTTGCAGCTATTCTCCCACTCAATAGGCATCTCCTCGTGCTCTTTTTGAAAGCAACTGCTTATTGACATGAACCAGTAAAAAGCATCTCGCTTTTTTAAGCAAGATGATATTAAGTTAGAGATGTTTTAGTACACAGGATAGTGATTGTTCCTCTGTGATACTGTTGAGGCTGCATCTCAAATCCTGTGTCCAGTTCTGAGCCCCTCACTACAAGAAGAACATTCAGGTGCTGGTGCATGTCCAGAGGAGGACAGTGGAGCAGAAGAAGGAGCACAACTCTGGTGAGAGGCAGCTGAGGGAGCTGGGGGTGCTTAGCCTGGGGAAAAGGAGGCTCAGGGAGGATCTTATTTTTCTTTACAACTGCCTGAAAGGAGGCTGTAAGTCATCTGGGGGTTGGTCTCTTCCCCCAGGTAACAAGTGACAGGACAAGAGGAAATGGCCTCAGGTTGTGCCAGGGGAGGCTTAGACTGGATATTAGGAAAACTTTTCTTCATGGAAAGGGTTGTAAAGCATTAGAACAGGCTGTTCAGGGAGATGGTAAAGTCACCATCCCTGGAAGTGTTTAAAAAACATGGATATGGCACTTGAGGACGTGGTTTGGTGGTGACCATGGTGGTGGAGCAATGTTGTCAGTTGGACTTGATGATCTTAAAGGTCTTTTCCATCTATGATTCCACAATGACACTAAGTTTGACAACACCCAGAGAACATAAGCAGTCATCTTACAGGCACAGGTAGTATCTTTTTTCACTCTCTAACCCATGCAAATGGAAGAAATATAATATGTGCATTAATCACATTTATTTTTATGACAGATCACTGGTTTCTAGTATTTCTCTTTCCAGGAAGACAATCAGCATCCTTCATGTGACAATGTCACCTTGACTCTGCAGCCTGTTTTTCTAATTTTAGTTACTACCTTACTGAATATTGAATTTGTGATGGTTTTACCTGGGCTAAAAATAGAGCAAAAGAATTGTTATAATTCTTTTGCACACAGACAGACCTACATACCACAGCCCACACTCCATAATAAAGAAGATATGCTCGAGAAATTTCTTGTACAGCCTCGCAGATGAAAACTACGGGAAGTTCTTCGCTGAATCAATTATGGTTGGAGGGGACCTCTAGGGATCATCCAGGCAGGGTCACCCAGAGCAGGAGTGTGTCCGTGTGGGTCTGGAGCGTCTCCAGAGAGGGAGAGTCCATGATCTCCCTGTTACCCTCATTGTAAAGAAGGTCCTCCTCATGTTGAAGTGAAACTTCTTGTGCTTTAGTTTATGCCGTTAACTCCTCATCCCCACCGAAAAGAGTCTGGCACCATCCTCTTGACACCCGCCTTTGAGGCATTTATGCGATGCCCTCTCAGCCCTCTGTTCTCTGGGCTAAACAGGCCAAACACCCTCCTTGCTGTGAGGGCGGCGAGGCGCTGCCACACATCGCCCAGGGAAGCTGCAGATGGCCCATCGCTGGGAGCGTTCAAGGCCGCCTTCCATGGGGCGTTGAGTCCCCGGAACCTCCTCCCTCCCTCCCTCTCCCCTCCCTCTCCCCTCCGTCCCTCCCTCCGTCCCGCTCTCCCCGCCCGCCCCAGCCGGCGGCAGCTCCGGGCGGCGGCTCCTCCCCCGTGGCCGCCCGGCAGCATGGCGGCGGCGGTGGAGACCCGCAGAGTGTGCGAGACCGCCGGCTGCAGCAGCGAGGCCAAGCTGCAGTGCCCCACCTGCCTCAAGCTGGGCATCCAGGGCTCCTACTTCTGCTCGCAGGTGAGCTCCCCCGCGGCCCAGCCCCTCGCTCGGCGCTCCGGGCGTGCGGCGGGCGCACGATCCAGCTCCCCGCGCCGGCTCCCGGCCGCCCGGGCCCGGCCCGGCGTGCCCGGCTCTGCCTCTCTGCCCGCCCGCCCCCCGCTAGCCTGGGCCAGCAGCGCCCGGCCGGGGGCCCCGCAGGAAGTTCCCCCTCGGTTCCTCGGTTGTTGGAGCCGGGGGAGCCGGGCTGGCGGCGCCGGCGGGGAGGGAGCCCCGTTCCTCCTCGTGGCCGCGGGCGCTGCGGGACCTCGGCGGCACCGAAGCGCAGCCGGGAGCTCGTGAGAGGGTGCACGGATGTTCTCTGCCTGAAGGGATGGGTGGTCCGTGTGCCCCCCTTGAAATAAAGGCTTAGTGGGACAAAGTGAGGACGTGCTCATCAAATTCCAGCGGCTGCGTTTCCCTGCCGGCGTCTGCTCTGGAGTTGCTCGGCTTTGATAGACACCGGGAGACTTGTTGCTCTGAAAACAGATTTTCTTTAAGTTATGAGTTTTTGTGAAAACTATTTGCTACTCTTCCGTTTTTGTATTATTCCCTTTTCATTCCTAACTTCTTTTTTCCCCACTGTGTCCTTTGGTGTTCTGCTCTGAGGGTGACAAACAGGAAGGTTCAGGTTAGGCCACATGTCATAGAGCAGTCAGCTCCCACGCAGAAATGTGGGAATTGGACGTGTTCTGTGGGCCACAGTGGTAACAGAGTGTGGTCCTTCTATAGAAAGAGCTGTCTGATGACTGTTTGACTGCGTTTTTTGTTTGTGGGGTTCCTTTTGGTTTTGTTTGGTTTTTTAATTAACTTTCAAATGTACACTGAAATACATAGCCTAATCCTTTGAACTTTTTGTATGTGTAATTCTGTCAAAATCACGGAGGACTTACGTGTTCAATTCAGAGATTAACACTAGCTTTCCTTGTCACAATTATAACTCACAGTAAAGTCACTGAACTTTTGTGGATAAGCATGAGAAAATAATTCAGTCACATCAGCTAGATTAATTTATTAATTGGGAAGAATCTTTTTCCGAGTCAGGGTGTAAGCTGATAGTTATGGTTTGCATAGCACTAGGGGAAAATTTCCCACGTGCTTGTGACACACCCGCTGCACAGCTTCTGGTACTTTCCCCTGAGGTCTCTGTGCCGTATGCTGGGAGTTGCTGCCAAATTAGAATGACTGCAGCTCAGAATTGTTCTGACAATTCTGCATCTCTAGTTCCCACGTGGTGCTTGTAGTTAACTTCTAGGGATTTGCTCTGTTTTGACATGTCCGATATAAAACTCATCATAAATGCATCGTCAGTGTATACAAATATTGGTTGGTGATGACAAAACCATTTGTTAAGAGAACGAACAGGCCAGTGTGAAGAGTTCCAGTTACATCTTCACTCCCCTCCTTCCCACCTCTAACTCAGCTAATTCCATGCAGAGATTCTGGTTTTCTATATACTGAGTTTAATTATTTGGAAATATCTGCTGCTGCTTTTAGAAAAAAGGAGAATTACTGGAAATACTTTTTGGCTTGTTAAAATAGGCTGCTGGATAACTGTCAACATGCTTGTAAAGCTGTCCTGCCTAGAAAATGAAGTACTGAACTGGGAATCCCAGTCATCTCATTTCTGAGTGACTTGGGGCGTGTTGTGCCTTGCTGTGCCCATCAGCAGTGTGGGTAAGCACACTGAAGGTGCACTGGAGGTTTTGGGGCAAGGTGTTACAGAGAAGGACATTAGTGACAGCCTGTTTTAAAGATGTGCAAGAAATGTCATGCACAGAGAGGAGTGCCCATGTTCATCCTGTGGCAAGGACCCTCAGCCCCCCTGAGAGCCCTGTGTTGGCCCAGCGTGGATGGAGCTGTCCCGAGGCTCCAGCTGTCCTTGTCACCCGGTGTGTGCCGTGGAGGAGACTCACTGCTGTCCTGCCCTGGTGTCTGGCAGGCACAGTCAGGAGGGTGAGGGAGGTGCTGCTGACAACCTGGCTGCCTCTTCAGATAAGTACATGGCAGGTGAACTTCCAGCTTATTTTCTCTGAACTTCCAGCAATTTCAGCTGACAGCAGTGGACTGGTTAGCATCGGTGAAACTTTTCTGGAGTTCTCTCTTTGATAGTTTTCTTTCCATTCTGGTCTTCCATGCATAAATAGCTCTTAGGTAAGCTAGTGAGTGGACCTAGGATGTTATTCCACCTCACAGCACAGCCTGTGTTGTAGCTGGCTTGGTGCTGCTCCCTCCCTCTGAGGATGCACGCTTCTACCCATTGCCTTAGGCTGTCCCTGATTCCTTGGTGAGCCACTTCTGAGGCCTTCAGAGTTTTCTTTTAAATGGAGGAAAAGGAGTTACATTAATTATTTGGGGTTTTTTTTGCTGGTTTAGCACTGCAGGGTCATGAAACACTTCAGGAGCATGCTGCTGAAGAGCAGGCTTGCCCACTGTGGCCCAGTTCAGCCCAACCACAAAGTCAGCCTGTCCTTATGGAATGCACTGGTGGTAGCCAGGTGTGTGGGCGCCTCCTTTGGGCTGAGGGTGGATTGGGAGCCACAAGCTGTCTGCATCTCCTTGGCAGGTAAAAGCATCTGTATGGCCTGGACACCTGGTAATTAATCTGCTTGGAAGCCTACAATGACTTTTTCTTACAGCCAAAACTCCAATCAGAGCTAAAACCAAATTTGTAGGAATTTATTTTCCCTAGTGCTAAGATTAAACAACAGAAGATTGTGAACTGCTGTAGGATGGTAACCATGTGAAGCCATGTGTTTGGATTATAAATCACTAACATATCATTTGCTAAGAAAGAATTGATAGAGGACTGAAAGGTATAGGAGGTATAGTAAGTATAGGGCTGAGGATCCCAGTGTAGTGTGGAGATTGATTAAAAATTATTTTTCATGACTGCACATAGAGAATTGAAGTGAACTTTCCAAGTAGATTGTGTCAAGACAATGATTTCCCTTGTGAATTTATCATTTGAGTTTCTCCTTTCCAGGAGAAAGGGTGTTATTCTGGTCACTTAATTTTTTTCTCTTTCTCTGCATCAGAACATATTCCTCAAAAACATGCTCTGAAAATGCTTAGGCTGGAGTAATTTGACATTCTCTGGGATTCCTTTGGGTCAACACTGTTTTCTCTCTGGCTGTTGGGCACCTTGGAAGCTGGGTACAGCTGCTAAATAATAGTTGTGCTTGTGGATCATGGACGGAAAGGGGGCCATGTTGCCTAGCAGGGAGGTTTTGAACTGGTCATGGAGACAAGGTGAAAATGGCTTTTAGCAGCAGAGAAGCTCTTGAGGTGGTATGTTGAACCCTGGCTTGTTTTTTTTCCCTTTCACTTCAAGCTGTAACAAGAGGAACTGTTCTGTTGAGGGATTCTGTCTGCTGTTAACCCTTAGTAATATTTTAGGCTAGTAAATCAAGTACTGTCACTACCAGCTGCCTTTTTTCACTGTCTGGTTTTCCTTTTATTTAGAGACTTACTGCAGTGTTGTGTGTGTTTATCATCTTATGGCGAGATACAGTAATTCAGTCTATCTTCTGAATGTGGAAATCACACAGATGTCCAGCATCACATCTCTCAGGTGTAGAGTTTCTCTTGCTAAGATGAATTTGTTATTGTGAAATCTGCCTTACAGATACGGTCACTTGCGTGTACATTGTGTGTGGTATACATAAAGAGTTTGTGTTTAAGTAGACAATTTGCATTTCTTTTATATCTTCTACAAGTGGCTGAAGGATAAAGAAAGGGAGAGTAGTGACTGTTCTTGAGAACTCCAGTTACCATTTTTGTATGAGCCTTCTAATTGTGAATGGTTCACTTATAAGTGATTTTGTGTTACTTTCGTGAAAAACTTTATCTTTCATACTACTTATGTAAGTGTCTTGGGCAAAACAATAGGTTTACTGTGGTGTGGACTAGATGCTGGATTACAGGGCCATTTCTCCATCCAAATTCACAAATATCTACTTGTAGACACATTCAGGAAACATTCTCTTCCTCTGAAGTCAGTAGCCTTTGCCATTTTTGTTTCTCTGAGAGCTGGTGGCCATGGGTTGTATCCTAGTAGTAGTCATAACTTACTCAAGGAGAAGTGCTGCCCCTTCCTGTTTTGTGTGCCCTTGTGCTGTCAGCCCCAGGTGTATGAAGTGTCTGGTTATGGAGTCAGAAGGGAGGACTGGGGTTACCTGGTGACTCTGCCATGTGTGTTTTGGGTGTTTGAAGGGGTAGCATTTCTCTGGACTGTACAGTCAGGGTCAGTGTCTCTCTTGCACTGGTGGGTGCCTCCCAATATCTCGTGATACCTCTTGACATCTGAGGTGGGGTATGATTTTCTTCAGCAAAGAAATGCTGTTTTGTTCTCTCAGTGAGTTTATATACAATTTACTGCTTTCTGGAAGGTACATTTTCACTGACACTCAGCCCTGGGCCCTTGACAGCTTTGGATGCTCAAGGTGACAGTAACTTGTGAAAAACTGTGGACCTGAAGAGAAGATTGCTGTCCCATCTGCTGCTTTGCTGTTCCCTTTCACTGTCAGGGTGCTGGGGATGAGGGAGCAGGGAGCAATAGACCTGGATGAAACTATTTTTTGTCCTCTTTCACATCAGACCATAGGACCTCAGTGCAGTGTTTCATCCTTGGTTCACTGTTCTTTGTGCCTGAAATAGGCTGGAAGCAGCTGCTTGGATTCAGCTGCAGCACGCAGGAGTTTCCTCAGGCATAAATGGCACTCAGCTGATACCATCTTCTAGAAAATCAGATCTCCTTCATCAGGAAGCTGACATTCTCAATTGCCTATAAATCACCATGAATACCTGTGTCTGAGGTAAGCACCTGATTGTTGGTGAGATTTGAAAGCTGAGCCCTTGTGACTTTATGAAAGTAAAACTTCAGACTCCTGTAGGGAGACCTGCTGAGCTAGTGTTCCATGTACTGACAGGATAGTCCAGTTGGAATTCCTCTGGTCCCTTGTTCACTCAAAAATCAGTTAGATATTTCTGTAAATTTGAAGAGCTGCAAAATGCAGTCCCTTCCACAAAGGGTCATGAGGGACCTAGGAGTCTCAGGGTAAGATGGGGTCTTAGATGAAGGAGAAAGTCAATCAACCCTGCTGACACCAAGGCTCTGCATGTAGGTGCGTCTCTTGGAGTTGAAAACACATATTCTGAAAACACATATCCAACTCTTCTGAAAAACTGACTATTCATGTGTCCTGCTTTGGGAATTTTGTGCAGAGTTTTTCAGGCTGGAGGCTGTCTCTGTGGGCTTGTACTGCCCTAGAAGTATTTCACTATGCTGAAAAGTATCAGCTATTTCATTTAACATCAAATGTATTAACACCTCAACATACTTGTACTTATGGGTAAAATATGAATTAATCTGTATTGTATTTAATATGTATATATAATTGATAGCCTGGTATTAACCTAAATGCTGTACTTCAGAGGGGTTTTTTTTGTCTTCTGTTTTGCATACCTTTAAGGTATTTGGTTAAAAATGAGTTCTCATTATGCAAAATGACTTGGTCTCAGGTTAAGCCCCAGACAGTTTTACATTCTAAAGGACATTTGTAAATTCTGTTAAAAAGATTGCTCAGAGTATTTTTAGCTACAGTGTGCTGCTTGGCACTTGCAGTTTGTCCATTGCAGTTCAGGATATAATGACATGCAAAGAGACAGTCTGTCCTCACAGTCTTGATTCTTTTTTTAAATTTTCTGTAAAGTAGAAAATGTTTGAAATTCATTGCCGTGGCTCTAAGTGATGACCATAGAGGATGGAGGGGGTGATTCAGTGGAAGTTGGACACAGGTTGGAGTGCTGACAAGGGGATTGCCAGAGCTAACTTGAAATGAGCCTTTCCCATGCAAAGGCAGTGCAGAAACACTGTCTGTCAGCAAGTCTTGGGTTCTGTGCTGTGGTGGACTTGGCTGTCATAGAGTGGCCTGGCTTGGAAGGGACCATAAAAACCATCAAGTTCCAATCTGCCATGAGCAGGGACACCTTCCACTAGACCAGAGCTCTGTCCATCCTGGCTGTGAGCACATCCAGGAATGGGGCATCCATGTCTCTGGGTAGCTTATTTAAATCTAGTTTGTTATATCTGTGCTGTACAGAAGTTTGTAGTATAGTAATATCCTAGTCTTGATTGAGCATCCTTTTTTCCTCTGGAATTTGCAGTTGGCTGTACTTTTCCACCTCTTAATCAGATTGTATGCATACATGAACTGAATCAATAAGAAGCTTTCTGTTATTATTGTAAAAATGACAATAAGCATAGAAGAATTTTTTCCCCTAATTACTTCAATAACTATTTTAGAGGGTTTTGTTCTTTCAATGATTGATTAAAAAAAAAAAAACTTACCTCGAGGTATTTGGTAGTGATCAGTGTGTTCATAGTGAAAATGCACCATACTATGAAACAAATACTGCCATGTCACATGATTCTCTTGATATTGGACGAGTCCTTAAGGTAAAAATCATTTTCAGAAATAGCACGTTTTCCACAAGGGGATCCAGCAGGAATCTTTTCAAATGGTAATGCTGGTTGTACCATGGTTACCTTTTGATATATTCTGATGAACACTGGGTTGAACTTGTCTCTAAACACAAAACCAGTGGGATTGGCTTAAGAATGTCCCGAAGCCAGAAATGTTGTTGGAGGTTTCAGTATGTTGGCTGCCTTTGTCTAGAAGACACATTTATATTTTTCTTTCTGGTAGAATAGTTGTACCCAGGATTGCCCTAAACAAGTCAAGGATTACCCCTCTGCTTTTTTTTTTGGGTCATACATTTGACCTCTCTTCTTGTACAGTCCTCTTCAGTGCTTCAGACATGGGTCTGTCTTGATTGAGGTGTAAAAGTTACATGCAATAAAAAAGAAAAATGCTTTAGGTGCAAAGGGTGGGGATGTTAATATCAGGCATGATATTGGATTATGTAGTGCTTGAAATGGGAAGCACTAGGAAGTCTTCCAAGGAACTTGAGGCCAAATTCATATTGTTCCTTTGTACTTTCCCACTGAAGCTAATGTTTTAAAATATAGCCATGCAGTGTTACATGTTCCTTTTTTCACTCTATCTGGAAAAAAAAATCTTTAGTTTCTTCATTTTAATATTAAAAGTCACCCTGGATATTTTTCCCCTTGGATTTTGTTTATTTAGTCATTGAAAATTTTCTATCCTGACCTGGATAGGAGCACGGAAGAATTGTTAAGAGACAGGAAGGGCGATAGCCAGATTGAAGTAGATGTGTCAGGAGAAGGCTCAGTGAAAAGCATGATTTTCTCCAGAAAATACTCCAAAAAGTGGCCCAGATGGAGAGAAAGAGTAGGTTTCTTCCACAGCTTGTTGGGAAGTCTGCAGTATAGAGGGTGAGGGTGTTTGCAATGTGCAGTGGTACTTTGGGAGTGCTTTGTTGCCAGAGCCATGGTTCTCCACCCTGTGAGATGACAGCTGCCATATTTTTGTGTGGAACTGCCAAGGCAGAGCTCTGCAGTCATGTGCAGTGTGGTGCTTGTGCAGTGGGTTGTTAGATAGAAATAATTTGCATGTACCCGGTCAGTGCAGTGCTCGCAGGGAGCGTATGACTGATCCTACACAAAATAGATGGGCTGTAGGTGGATGTGCAGCATGTCCTGTGAGTGCCTCCCAGCAGTGTCAGACCAAGGCACAGAGACTGATGGATTGTACAGTGCACCTGTAACAGCCCCTGCTCACCAGAATGTTCTGGATGTACTGTGCGTGCCTGTTGCAGTTGATGGCTGTGCCGGTGTCTGGCTGTAGTGAACATGGTTGCACCTTTAGAGCTGTGCCCCAGGAGTTCTGGCAGAGCTGCTGCTCCTCTGGAGACAGAGGGCAAGTAAAATCTGGGAAACATGTTTGGGACAACTTAGGCATGTGACAGCCTTATGCAGAATCATCTTAGGTTGTCCACAGCTGCAGGAAATGAAAAGCCAAAATGGAGTTCCTCAAGTTATGCTCCTGTCCCTGGTGCTGTGTTCGCCTGTTTTTTTCTGGTTGGGGGCCAGCACAGTGGAAGGGCTGTTGGTATAGGACAAAGCCAGGGCATTGGAGAACATCCCCCAAAATTTAATGGGAAAGCAGAGAATGAGCTACAATCAGTAATTGCCACAGCTGATGTATTCCTTCCTTCCTTCCCCAAATACTCCTTTATTCAAAATAGTGGGTTCTAGGTTTGCAGACTTGGTAGCTGCTCTAAGTCCTTAGCTGCTTAGTCCTTCTTTTATGCTTCAGAACAAAGACCTCGTGTTTGAAAGGGGATTAAAATCATATTGGTTCTTCCAGTGTCCTTGAAATAGCATTTTTAGATATTTATTTTTATTATTTTTCTTTTCCCTAAAGCAGGCCTCAGTTCAAACCTGTTCTTTCTTCCCAGCTGCCCAGCAGAGAACAGTGCAGTGCAAAGGTCTGTGTTGCAGTGGGTTATGTAAGTGTGACAGTAAACTTGGGCTGCTGTTGGAAGTGGCGTTCTCTCTGGCCATCGGAAGCGTTGCTTTCAGAGCTCCTGGCAGTGCAGCCCCTGCTGGTGTGTGGGGCAGCACAGCACAACCAGCGGCTGGTTCTGGTCATGAGGGGACAGCACACACACAGCAGGCTCTCTTTGAACGTGGGTGTGCTTGTGCACCACTGTTGTGCGTGTTTGTGCGTGCACTTTGGTACCTGCTGCTTGCAAGACTGATGAGGGAGGAGGGAGAGGGGAGGGTGGCTCAACACGAGCAGACTGCTCAGAGAGCTCCGGAGCAGCCCTGAAGCAAGGGTAGAATGTTACAAGCTGGGCTCAGTTCGCAGATGTGTTGTCTTGGACTGGTTGAGGGTTGTATACTTTAGGTTGAATCAGTTGTTGGCTCTGGGTGGTAGTTTTACAATGATGATTCAGCATTAGTATTGTTTCTCCTTGAAAAGAAAACCAGTTTGCTTCCTGCCTCTTTCTTCAGAAATTCAGCTGTAATTGTCAATGATTGGAATTAGCAGTTTCTTAATGGATGTTTTGAGTGCACATAGGCATTGATTTAGAATTTCTGCTATAAACCCAAGTAATTTGCTAATAAGTACCTTATAAGGATCACCTTTAATGCTGCCTTCTGCAGTTTTTCTGCTTAAATCTCTTTTTCTTTCATGTCTTTTCTTCATCTTAGTCCTTCTTTATTCTCCAGCTGCTAGTCGTTTCCATCTGCCCCTTTGCTGATTCTTTGTTCCTTGCATTAACTGCTCTATTTGTGCTTGGGAAGAAAAGTCCAGACTCCTCCACAGTCACTCTTTTCTTGATTTCCATTTCAACTTTCTCAATATTTTTTTTCAATTTCCTATTTTCACTCAGTAGCCCTCATTTCCGCCCTTTAGTCTACTTCATTAGTTCCCCTATGGTTGTGCTAATTGGCCTCTGTTGCTTTGCTGTGCTGGAGTAGGAGGCAGAAGGGATGCAGTTAGCAGGAGGAGGTGGATTTTTCTTGGAGTCAGGGGAGGACCTTGCTGCTCACTGCAGCTGTGTAAGGTCAGGTACAGAGAAAAACTCTGTTTCAGCCAACCTGCAGCCACCATGGTGTTTAGATAATGATAAATAGTCAATATGTAGGATTATGTCAGTGTATTTCACTGCCATGGGTGTTGTCTGTTTGGCTGTGCTTTTTCTGCCTATTCTGATTAATGAACTTTTGAATGTGATGTTTTCTATTGCTAAGACTAGCAGTTACCAGTAGCATTTGCTGCATATTGCTGCAAGGGTTAATAAAAACAGTCTTCCAGTTTTCTTTAAAATCCATTTGCTTCTCCATTTTATCAGCTTGGCATGTCTGTCCATGTAAATACTGCTTAAAACATATACTTATACATTTTTGTTTGCAATTCTAGGAATGCTTTAAGGGAAGCTGGGCCACTCACAAGTTACTACACAAAAAAGCAAGTAAGTACATTACTTTTTAAAATGCATTTTCATATTTCTTTGAATTGGTTTTGTCCTGTGCAGTGAGCTGTAGGTGGCCTTGCTTCAGCTGGGGATTGGACCAGATGACCTCCAGATGTCCCTTCTAACCTCATCTGCTCTGTGCTTCTCACCTTGGAATGGTATTGGGTTTTTTCCCAAGATACCTGGCACTGGGTGATGCATATCTGAAATTTTGTCCTGGTCTCAGCAATCTAAAGCACTGTGTAAAATTTCAGAGGCAGAAGTTCACAGAAGTGTTTGTTTCTGTTCACTTTTCTATTTGCATGAATTACTGCTTGAGCTACATTACCAACACAGAAAGAGGGGTGCTGAAATAAAGGACAAGGAGAATAATAAATCACTACTGTAGGGCAGTGTTCCTTCATAGCATTTTGATGTCTAATGCAGTCAAAGGCAGTGCAGTGGGAAAGGTTCTTGCAGTGTCTTTGTGATTAGACACTTGCTGGAACACAAGTGAGTCAGAGTGCAGCTGTTCTGTACATTTTTGGAAAAAAAGGGAGGATGCTTGTGTGCATGGTGCAGCCACTGATAGAGGATGTATCATAGCTAGGATTTTGCTGAGTTCAGTTCAAAGTAGTAAGAGTATCTGTGTGCCCTAGTGACAGCTGATAGCTCTGTCACAGAAATACCAGGAGACTGGTAGATTCTACCTTGTCTGAGTAGTGAAAATAACCCCTAAGTTTAAAACCAGAGAGAGGGCAGACCTCAGTTCTGCCTCCTCCCTGCCACCACCCTGCCTATCTTCATTAAGCCCTGATGAAAAGTGAGGTAGGATTAAAAAGTGATATGGCAGAAACTCACATCCTCAAATAATTTACCTCCTTTCCTAAAACCCAATAAAGCTTCTTTTTTCATGATAAATGTTGAATGGTAAATAGAGTAGTACTGATAAGTACAAATGTTTTCCTTCTTTCTGCCTTGCCAGTGTAGGGATCCAATAGTTCACACTTGCATTCTGCATCCTATTAATTTGGGTGATTATGAACAGCTTTGGACTTTCAAATTGTTATTTCTCAGTTTCATCTGAACTGAATGTCATCTGAGTAGATGGCTTAGATGTCAGCCACAGAGGCTCTGAGGAATTGACATTAGGCTTGCAATGGCAGACCTTTTGCTACCTCTTCATCCTTCTGAGATATAAAAAGAGAAAACAAACAAGTTATCCAGTTATGAGTTAAAGATTAATGTTATCATGCTCTTCCTTAACCCTTGCCTTCTGTTTCTGAATTCTCCTTTTGGTATTGCTCAGGATCTGCTTGTTTCAATCCTTTATTTAAGCACCTTCAATTTGCCCTCATAGGAATATGTTGTTTGTGAATGAAGTCAGTCATTGGACCACATCAGACATGAATTTCACAAGGTTTGGAGAGCTGGGAAGCTCCAGCAGTTTGGGACCATCTCCTAAGGTGTGAGCACTGTTTGTCCTGAACTGCAGAAGTGGCAGGACCTGCACTCTCTGCAGCAGCTCTGGAGGGGTAGCAGCCTCCATGTGTTGAGCCTGACAGTAGGATGGCCTCCCTTCCACCTTTGGATGGTCTCCTTCCCACCTCAGGTCGTTTTGGTCTCTGGGTGCTAAGGGAGATCACAAGGAAGGAATGTTCCCCTGCAGTGCAAGGGTGTTAATTGAAGGGATACTGAGTGCCTCTGTAGAAACAGGCTTTTTTCCCAGGAATGAAACAAGCACTGTGTTATAAAACTGCAAATGAAGAACAACTTAATTACTGCACTTCCTTTGTGCATTCAGTCCTGACATTCCCCAGTTTGCTGTTGAATAGGGTGGGAAGAATCTGAATTTGGAATGGACAACACAAAATGATAACTGCTACTTACACTTGCATATATCAGTATCTGAAATTCCAGAAAGACTCAGGTCTAGACTTAGGCACTTCTAAGTCACTTTCTAGACCCACAGTTCTCATTCTTACTAGGACAGGTTTTGCTGCTGCAACTTTTCCCCCCCTTTTTCTTATCTTTTCAGAAGATGAAAAAGCTAAACGTGAAGTTTCCTCCTGGAGCCTGGAAGGTGATGTCAACACAAATCCCTGGTCTGGTTATCGTTACACTGGGAAACTCAGGCCACACTACCCACTGGTAAGCAAGAGGTGGCACTACTGCAGCACTGCTGTGTTCTGAGCAGCTCATGGACCACTCCTGACCTGATGAACTCTCGCATTCTTGCTGAAGGAGGAGAGCTTCTCAATCTGAACCCGATGGCAAGGACATGATGGCTGTCCTAATCATGGTTCATTTTATTTTAACTTGTTCTATCTCCTGGTATATTTATAATTAAGGGAATGCCTGTGAGCATCAGTAACAGGATTAAGGTCATACTTTTTGGATGTACACTGTGACATTTATTCTGCAAAAAAGCTACTGCTAGTTCAGATAATATCTCCCAGCTGTTGGTTGTCCTCACCCGTTATAGAGCAGTTTTCTGTTTCTAAAAACTTCAGGTGAATTCATTTAGAATTTAAATAAATGGTTTTTTATTATATTATGTAAATGGTTTAAAATAACCTGGTGAGTGAACTGGTGAACAGCTGAAAGAACAGAGGTTACAGTAATCTCCTGCACTGGAATGGTGAAGAACAGCAGAGGTCAGTAAGATCTTTGGTTGTGAAAGCAGATTGGGTTTAGAAGATGATGACATATAACTCTGTGTATATATATATGTATTACACACACACAGAGGGACATACAGATGTAACTGTATTTTTAACTTGGTACAAGTTTGTACATGGAGTAAGCTTAAGCTTTTTTTTTTTTTTTTTTTTGCAGCAATAATAACATTTTCTTTACATTTGTCTTTTCTAATTGGCCTCTGCTAGAAAAGCTGCCCCAGTGGCATTCTCTCTCTAAGTCTTCTCCATGTTACAGGCTCATTAGAGAACAGATTAGCTGAACCTGAGCCCATGTGTGTTTGTTAGTGTTGTTGGAGAAAAAGGTGTTCGGGACATTTCACTGGCTAAGTAATTTAGTTGTGTTATCTCTGAACTTTGGCTTTTTTGTCTCATGACTGCTGTAACACTGATGCAAGTGGAATTAGAGATTTTGACTAAGATGATGATTAGAAGTATTCTCTTGCTAAAGAGAAGAGGGATGTATTTGGCACTAGTGCTCTTGCAGTCTGGAAAGCAGCAGAAAAAAATGCTACAATAAGGCATAATACATTATGAAACCAGTAAGATTCACTTGACAATAAAAATTTGATTTTTACAAAGCTGTACAGTTAGTTATTAAAAGTTGTATAATATGATAGCAATAGGGGGTAACAGCAGAATGTCTGGGATTGAAACTTGGAATTTTTGGAGTGTTTACATACTTTCCAACTTTTTCTAAATGGATTTTGCCATATTTCACATGAAATATTTCATATTGTATTTAATTTTACTGTGTGACTCTGGTTTTGTAACTATAATAAGTGTTGCTGCAACCTAACCAGCTTTGCCTGTGATTTATTTTAGACACCCACAAGACCTGTGCCAAGTTATATTCAGAGACCGGATTATGCTGATCACCCACTAGGTAACCTGAAACAAATCACAATTCTGAGTGTTACGTTTGCTCTCTGTTTTCCTTTCCATTGAAAAAGCCTTTAATGCATGAAGGAGATACTGGAGAAGGGAACCTCTTGTCTGTTCTCACCTTACTACTTCTCCCCAGTAACTTACTCATTTTTAAAAAATCATGGTTGCAAGTATTTTTTGGAAGTCCAAAGTTTGTAATTGGTTGTCTTTCAAAGGTGTACAGGAAATGGAGAGTTAGTTAATTTGGTTTTGGGGTTTTTTTATCTCAAACATACAAGTCCTAGTTCTGTTGCTAATTTGATAACAAGCAGCAATCAGTTGACTGTCACAGATAAATGCTACTAAACCATTCTCTGTGGCATCAGTGTATCTGTTGAAAGTGTATTATTTTATAACAGAACCAAGGAAACCTTGCAGTATGCAACCCCCCCAAAAGAAAACTGGGATATGAGTTCCAGCTGGTTTTGGACAGAGAGGGCATGCACATTAAATTACTTACTTACTGGATTGTTTTGGTATATTCCTCTTTTTATACCAGTATTGGGGCTTTGCATTTCCCCAAAAGACTGCTATGAAGTCTATTAGCACTATTTTTTAATCTTAAGATATTCCATAGTTATTTCTTAAAGAGTGTGAATATTAAAACAACATAAAATACTGGATTTTCTGGAGTTGTTTATCTATAAAGCTGAGATTGCACAGAATTTGGTAGGAAGGATTTACATGTTTTTGTCCACTGAATATTGCAGTAGTATAACCAGGTATATTCCCATGCTCATTATGACTGTGTTAGAATGTAATTTTCACTAATTATTTTCCAACAGCAGCTGAAAAATGCCTTTCTATGATTAACACCATTTCCTTGTCAACCTGGTATTTAAGGTTGTGTTTTGACTAACTGGACATGATGGTTTTATGCAGTAAGTAAATGGGTTTCCTGAGCACATGGGGCATTATGGTGTTGTGGAAGGCTTATGAATTCCAATTAATCTGAATAATGTTATCATACTGTGGCTTGGTGGGTTTCTTTCTTTAGGCTGTGGTGAGAAAGTCTGTACTTCTATTGCCCTTGGTAAGCTAAGGAAGTTCCTGGATTGGATATGTGTAGCAATCATCACTCTATATAGCATGGAGTTTTTTCTTTCTTTTTTAGTCTTCTCCCTTTTTTCTTTTCAGGAATGTCTGAATCAGAACAAGCTTTAAAAGGAACCTCTCAAATAAAAATACTGTCATCTGAGGATATAGAAGGGATGCGAGTAGTGTGTAGGGTAAGGGGGTTTTGATTTTTCTGGCAAAGTGCCTTTACAGTCTTTAAAAATCTATAATAATTTTACCCCTTTTTCACAGCACATTTGAGAGTACAAATGTTCAAACCACTTTAGAGTGCTGAAAAATAGTTTGGGAAGCTTGATATCTTCTGGCTTTTTTCCTTCTTGTGACCCCAGTTCCCAGTGAAGTATTTTGCAAGCAGAAGGATGACTTTTATCTGTTTCGTGCATTTGTTATTACTAGTAAGGCAATCTGTGCCTGACACATTGTGTTTGTTAAGAATATGTTTTATAGTGCATAAATGAGAACTTTTTCCTCTCTTGGAGTTGGTACTAAGTAAAAACTAAAGAGCAGAACAAAGCCCCATCCTTAAAAATTTTTTAAAAAGAGCTGGTTAATTGTAATCACTTCCTTGTGCATAAAGTCAAACTTTGAAATGCATTAGGTAGTTTGATTTAAGATTATGGCATTCAAGGAAAATGTGGTCCAAACCTTAACTGGAATATTGTCAGCTCTCACAGAGGTGGCTGAGTACATGACCTGGAGGCATCTCAAAGTCTTTCTAGAACCCAACTTCACACAGCTTTCCTGGTTATTTCCTGGTTAGTGTAGCTGTCAAAAAATGGGTTACAAATCTTTTAGAGAGTAGTTCTGGCCTGTTTAAAATGAACTTAAATTGAGCCAATAGATCAATTTAAAATCGGTTTTAAATTTTTTATTTGTTTCATTTGCAGCTTGCTAGAGAAGTATTGGATGTTGCTGCCATGATGGTGAAACCAGGAGTAACTACTGAAGAAATTGATCATGCTGTCCATTTAGTAGGATAAGTTTCTTATTCTTCTGGTGTTTATAAGTGTTTTCTTCTATCGCTTTATTTTAAATGATTATTGTGTGGTTTTCTTTGTTGCATGAATTCCATTTCTTTATTTCACACTGTTTCCCACTTTGAAATTGGTAGGTAGTGCAGATGGCAGAAATGAGCTGCAGTGCAATGGTAGGCTCAAAGTGGTTTAGGAACTCCTGGGCCTCTCTCTGTATTAGTTGCTTCCATATTTCTGGCTTCAGATATCTTCTAAGTTTCTTCGCTTGCTTTCTCAGTTAACATCATGTTTTCTTTCTTCTAAACCCTTTTTGCTCCACAGATACCATTATATAAAGAACAACATTTGTAGGCCATGGACTTCTTGTACTCTGTGGTTGGCTAAGACGTACAGAGGAGAAAGTTAAATTATTTATGATTGGGAATCAGAACTGAGGTGCCTCAGAGAGAACTGAAACAAGATGTTTGATGCAGTCTGACAAAGCCACAGTCCAGTGAAGTGTTTAAAAAACATGTTCAAGAATGCTTCCTGCCTTAACTTTCTATAGATATTTGAACTTTGCTTTGCTGTCTTCTCTGTGAATCATTTAATCTGTGCATTGTGAGAAAGGAAACAGTTTTGGTATAGTTAAGTTTGTTAGAGAGCTTCCTTTTTGTCTGCATCTGCAGGTGTTGAGCTAAGATGGCTTTCATTAGGCTGGAGACTTCTGTTGAACTGCATTAAACAGTTCAAAACTGTTAAACACAAACTACTGCTTTAAACATCAAACTGCTTGCTTAGGCACATTGTCTATATGAACAACTAGTAGTTAACATGGAGTTACCCCTCCTCAACAGTTTATGGAAACTTTGGCAGGTTGTTGATAGTGACTAATATCCCTAACTGGTATTTTTCAGTTTTAAAAACAGTATTTTTTTTAGAAATTAAAAAAAAAAAAGGTAACACAACATTTTTTTTTCTCAGTACTTTGCTCACAAAGTATGTGTATATATGTATGTGTAAATATATATGAAATGTGTCAGTTTTAAAAAATACAGTAAGGTTATTACAGTGAAAGGGAAACAGCTTAAGGTTTTAAAGCTGGGGGGGAAATAGTGCTAAATATTATTTTGTTTAGCTTGTGTGTCTTGCAGAAATCTCAGACTGAGAGCTTAAAAGCAGTAATTGAAAATGACTTTTTAAGACTGAGTCAGTATTGACATGCATTGTTCCAAACCTGAATATCTCAGCATTTGCAGTCAAAGATGAAAATGAGTAGAAACAAAATGAAAGTAGCTTTTATTTCTTCCTGGTAAGAGATGCAAGGTATAACAAAAACATTGCCCGGAAATGCTTGAAGAATCTTATTTTCTTGAGTCACTGCTTTTCGGCCTGTCATTCTTACTGTAAAGCTGTTGCACATATGTTTTTTACAGTGTTTTTTCTTTGTACAAAACTTACTAGTGTAAATTGTATTTTCTCTATTTAGGCTTGTATTGCAAGGAATTGTTATCCTTCCCCTTTGAATTATTATAATTTCCCGAAGTCGTGTTGTACGTCAGTGAATGAAGTGATCTGTCATGGAATTCCTGACAGGAGGCCATTGCAGGAGGGAGATATTGTTAATGGTAAGTGCTGTGAAAATGAACCTTCAGCATTTTTATCTTGTGTGCACTTAAACCATGCAATAAGGTGAAGTTTCAGAAGCAGGCAACATCATTAGAATAGCTTCTTAAGAGAGGCTTTTGTTCTCATTTAGCAGTTAGGTTCTTCTCATTTACCTCTACTCTTTACATACTTTAATTAATGAATTTATTAAATAAAATAATTTCAGAACTTCAGTCCACTTGAAGAGCTTTAGTTCTTCTACCCTGATCTGTGCATTAGTATAGTTCCTGAGTATTCCACTTGTAGGCTAGATTCCACTTGTTCCAGTGTATATATAGTGAATAGAATGTATATTGAATTATTCAACTGGATTAATTCCGTGTGAATTCTTGATTAGATGGCTCTAGATTGTTGCAATTTTGCTATGCTCATTGATGATTATGATGACTGTAGAGGGTCCTAATGTGCAGGCATTGTATAGGTGTATGTTATCTTTTTTTAAGCATCTCACAGCCTAACAATACCAGCTGATTTTTGTTCTTGGTACTCAAGGTGCTTAGGCCTTCTTGGGTGGTGAGAAATACTTTTATAAATTATTTGACCATGTCTTGTTTTAACCTTCATTTCTTCTTGGTTTGGCAATAAAAATTAATGACACTTTTTTTGTACAAACATTTTCACTTTTGTTTATTGCATTGGTTTGCTTTTCTCTTACCTGTAAATAAATACACAGAGTATGCTAAGGTTTGACCTACCTCTAGAAGCAGGTTGTAATTTTTTTAGATTATCAGATATTTAATACATGTTGGCTTGTAATAATAGCTGTTAAGTCTACATCTCAGTGCTGTGGGTACCAGCCTTTTCAGAACAAGTCTCATGATTGCTGCCCCTGTCTAGGTAAGGTATAGTCTGGTTGAAAGCTCTGAGCTTGTAGGTACATGTAACAATGTATGCCAAAGTTCCTTTGTCTTACTTCAATTTCAAAGATGATGTCTTTGCACAGCTCTTTATTATTGCCAGCTATTCTGGCATTGCTGGAGTCCAGCCTAAGAAGCCCAGCTCATAGAATCATGGTTTGGGTTGGAAGGGACCTTAAAGATCATTTGGCTTCAACCCTTGTGCTGTTGGCAGGGACACTTCCAGTATAAACCAGGTTGCTCAAAGCCCCATCCAGCCTGGCCTTGAACGTTTCCAGGGATGGGGCATCCACAGTTTCTCTGGGCAGCCTGTTCCAGTGCCTCATTACTCTCACTGTAAAGAATTTTCCTTTAGTATCTGATCTAAACCTACTCTCGGTTTGAATTCATTCCTCCTTGTCCTCTCTGTACATGGTCCTGTAAAAGTTACTCTCCATCTTTCTCCTTGGCTCCCTTCAAGTGCTGGGAAGCCACAATTAAGTCACCCCAAAGCCTTTTCCAGGCTGAACAATCTGAATTCTCTCATGTTTTTCTAATTGAAGAGGTACTGCAACCTTGTAATGAATATGGTTGGCTTCATCTACACATCTCTGCTATTTGCATACCAAGGCTGTACCTCAGCCCTAGAGAGCACCTTCTGTAAAGGGCTCTAGTCACACCTCTGTCCACATTCCTGCACTTGATTGAGCTTGGAGCCTTCTGCTTTGTTATCATGAGGAAGAACTGGGCTTCTTTTCTGTAAAGTAGAGGCTCAAAAGCCTCTTGAAAAGGAGAACCAGAACAGTTTACTAGGAGGGATAAAAAAGGTACCTTGGAGGGAATGTACCCAATGAACAACTGAAAGGAAGCGTCCATCTTTTTCTTTATTTAAAACTTTTTAGCCTGGAAACCATGCCAAAGTCCAAAACAAGTTTTTTGAACCCCAGGAACATGTCATCCAGAAGGTGATGTCTGGTTGTTGAGACCAAAGTGTGTTTTCCCACATCTTCCTATCAAGATGGTATTGATCTCTCTCAGCAGCTCATGTATGATTTTCCTAAAGTATTATTGAACACTACAGCTCCCTTCATGACTGTTTACCTGGGAGAGGATTTGGGTGTGGGTTTCTTCATGAATACCAGAGCATTGGCCCTTCTAGTGGGTTTGGTGATCTAGCAGCTATTAGACCTACCAGCTGACCAATGAAGACTTAGAAACAGAAGTTCCCATTCTGCCATAGCAGGACAACTTGATATGCAAAACAAGGACTACATACCTTTTAAAATTTAATTTCCCCCTAGAAGTGCTGGAATTAATTCTGAGAAAGTACAATAGCCAGGTAAATCCCCATAGACCAAGGAGCTTCTCTTTCCCATTTTTATATTTAAAAAACCAATGATAGCTTGCTGTGTTTGTGTTGCATTGTTGGGGGAATTTTTTCCTCCTCTTCCCCCTTTTATTTCATTAAATCAAACTGTTCACCAGTGCAACACTAACTTACAAATTATTATATAGACTCTACAGCATAAGCATGAAGGACCTGCTTCTATTGGAAGAGTTTTCTTAGGGCGTTCTTGTGCAGTAACACTTCACAGTTGGAGTGCCCCATTTGTTTGGGTTTGTTGTTTGAGCAGCGGGAGGCCGGGGTGAGAAGCAGGCGCTGACTGCCCGTGTGTGCTGTGTTGGCAGTGGATATCACCGTCTATCGCAACGGCTACCACGGGGACCTCAACGAGACCTTCTATGTCGGAGAGGTGGACGAGGGTGCCAGGAGGCTTGTCCAGACCACCTACGAGTGCCTCATGCAAGCCATCGATGCAGGTGAGCCCTGCCTGCAGCAGGAAGCTTTAGGTTCTCAGAAATGCTTGCTCATGTTGCCTCTGCTCAGGGCGGCTCCTGGTGAGCGCACAGAAGCACTGGTGTGCGGTCACCAGCTGGTGACGGGTGCTGTGTAATGCAGTCATGCTTCTGGGAGTGCTGGCTGCGACTTCTTTTTAAATGTGGGCTGACGAGGGAAATGTATTTGATGCTGAGCTGATCTGCTGATGATACTGACATGGAAACAGCCTATTTTTGACCATTGATGAGTAAGAGTCCTTGATCTGAGTAACTTAGAGAATGCAACAAGCAAATTATGTTTTGGAAAACCCTACTTTTATGATTTGTATGGTGTTGCACAGTGAAATGATAAGGTAAAACATTGTGTGAGCACCTAAACATATCTCCTTAGCCCTGCCAAACCTGATGGTTACTTCATAAAGCTAGTTATGAGCTCTTGATTTTGTGTGGCAGTGTGCCAGAGAAGACAGATCCTTATCTTCCAATACCTTCAGAACTTTAATTATCTTGCTTAGATAACAGTCAGGGCAGCTGCATCAAGATATACAATGAGATAAACATGCAGCTACCTTTCCGACTTCAGAAAACAAAAGAAGAATTTCTCAAGTCCCTGGAGGTACTTGTACCATTTGTATCTTTTGTACCGGGCAGCTTCTTAAAATCCCCATTATAACTTAATCACTTCTTGGCCTCTAAAGATTGAAGTTTAAGGTAGTATATATATTAAGGCTTTAAACTTGCATTTAATGAAAAGTAAATGTAAATAAAAGACATTAAAATGAGCACAATTTGGGTTAATAATTTGGAGATAGCTAGTCCAGCTGAAAAGACAAAAATCCATAGGATTGATGTCTTGTGGATCCGTTGTGTGATCAAGAAATTACTGCCAGGTTGAGCTGTGAAGAACAAATTACCTCTTTTTGTGGGATTACTGTTCTGAAATGACCACTTTGTTTTTTAGAGCTAAACCAGAACAGTGTGTATCTTTGGTCCTGTACTTTTTTATAGCAATTGTTACATGGGTTGTCTCTTATCCTTTGTATGCTGGCTTTGATGTAGAAACTATGACAGAAATTTCCCTGTGTTCGTTACAATGAGATTAAAATTCTCACTGTAAGTCTTTTTTACCAATTTTTTAGATGCTGTAATGTGTTTTAAAGGGTTTTAGACGTTGCATTTGAGTAGGATTTGTGGCAGAAAGTGTCTCACCTGTTAAAAGGGGGTCACCTCTCCCCTCTTTAAATCATCTCAACATCTTGATGTTGGACCAGCAGAGCTGTAGCTCTATGAGAGAGAAGCAGAGGGCTCCTGGCTCCATTGAAATGAGTTGCATGTGCTGTCAACCCCATACTTCACAGCTATTTAGCACAAACATCACAGATTAATCTCTTCCCCACCATGTCCTTTTTGAATTTTTGGAGAAGTGTGTATATTCCAGTAATACAAGTTTCTTGTTATTTTCTGTAAATTCAGCTTAAGGGTTTCATTTGTAGTTGCTTGCATTAGCAGAGAATTGAACTAAATAGTTGCTTCACATAAAGCTTAAGTTTTATGTGAACTCTGCTTAAGATGGCTCCACACAACCACACATGTGGCTCCTGAAGAAGCAGCATATATTTAGGGAGTTGGGAATAGTCTTGGGAAAGCTTGATATTTTGTTTTAAGGGGCTCAAGGTTGTTTTTGGGGTGAATCTTCATTAGCTGAATGATGAAACATTGTTGCTTTTATGGTATTATTACTCCCTTGTCCAAGTGCTCAAAGTGAATTTCTCACACCATTTTTGTGTGTTTCAAATTCTCTAACTTGTAAGGCTTCCTAAAGGGATTGTCAAAAAAGTTCAACCTGAATATGAACATTCTTATTTGTGTAGCATTGTCACTGAGAATCTTGTCTAAGAGTAGAGATACCCATATTCCCTTTATTTTTCTAAATATCAATCCTTTGTGTGTGTTTTGCACCTAGTAGAGGGATAAATGTATATTAAAATATGATTCCTACATTCATTGCAAAAAGCACTGCAGCTCAGGGTGTGAGAGCTCACCAAGTCCTTTATTTTTAATTTCAAACTTTGACATCCTTTTAATGTGGGCAGTTGCATCCATGAAAGGAAGAAAGTAGTATCCTTGTGAAAAAGGTGTTTTCTTCTGTCTCTCTTGTTTTTTTTTTTAATATGAGACAGTTTCTTCCCTCTCTCAAGTTACTGCACTCACATACACACTCAGTGGATGAAGTGATCGTAGGAAGTTGCACACTGGAACAGATGGACACACAAGCCATGAGTGCTACAGAGATGGTGTTTGATGGTTAGCTGTGTTGAAGGAAAGCTCTCTCAGTTCCCTTCTGTGTCTCTTTAATTTTGCAGTGAAGCCTGGTGTTCGGTACAGAGAACTGGGGAACATAATTCAGAAACATGCTCAAGCAAATGGATTTTCAGTGGTTCGGAGCTACTGCGGGCATGGAATCCATAAACTTTTCCATACGGCTCCTAACGTGCCCCATTATGCCAGTGAGTATTCATTCCCTTTGAGCTGTCCTGTAGACAAGTGATTTGCAGTGAATGCACCCAATCTACTTGAGCCATCAGGCTGGCATTTTGGCACTTGAGAAATAATTTTTGTTTTTTAACTCTGAACCATAGCATGCTTTATGAACCTGTGCCTACATTATCTGCCTGCACTAATGGTTAGTCTTAGCTCTTATCAGTACTGGGTAAGTGCTCAAAGTTTTTGCCTGAATTCCCAGCTGAATTCCCTTAGACATTCTTGTCTGACATGAACTGCCAAATGTTTCTCTCCTTAGAAGTTCTATGCCAAACCTCACTGCCATTTAGAGATGCAAATAAAAAGCTCTTTGAATAGTATAGATGGGTGTTGTGCCTGAATATGGATCCTGTTTCTTTCACTTCATTTGAGTGTTGTCATTTGGTATTTCTGGAAACTTTATCCTAGTGTGTGGCAGAGGAGGAGTGAGCATTCCCCCAGTAGTGGTAGTTTTTGTCAATGTCCATGGCACCATGACAATTTTTCCAGCAAGACTAAGAAACAACATCCACAGAGGCAAAGGACATAAGGTTAAGTGCCAGTGGACAACTAAGGGCAGAGTAAAAATCATGAGGCAGTGATCAGCAGTTCACACTCACTTCAGCTGTAAAGCTGCCCTGATCATAGGACACTTATTTCCTCAGACCTGACAGGTGCCTCCATCTTCCCATCTCCTAATGAGCTTTAACATGTGTTATGGTTATAGAATATAGTCTAGCAGTTCCCAACTTTCATGTCATCATTTCCCCAAGTTACTTCTCTGACAACAGAGAAAATCTGTTAATTGCAGGGTAAAGGGCTGTCAATTCCTGGTATGTACTTTTTGTTATGTAAAATGAAGAAAATATGGATTCTTTGGAGGTGGAGAGCTTTTTATACCAATTAAAATGCAATTTAATGCAAAGGAAATTTCTATCTTTCCTGGCTATTTGGAAAGATACTTTGAACTTTTTGTTTTTCATTGGGCAAATATGTCTGTTCCCAGAAAGAAAGATTCTGGTATTTTTAAATACAGAGTCACAGCAAAAGTGGAAATATCTGACGGACTTAAAGCCTCTTGGAGAAAAAAGAATGCTGCTGCTTATTTCTACCCTACTCTGAAAGGAGTTTGAAGAGCAAAAAGATAATTTTCTAAGAAAAATGTTCTGTCGCTGTTGTGGCAGCTTGATGTCTGAGATTTTTAAAGCCTCTAGGTGATTTAGGCAGTGTAATAATTTAACACAATTAAGGTTAGATAGAGGGATGTAAAATGAATGCAAATTGTCTACAGCAGCAAAGTAGCTTGGAGCTAGTGGTTCCTGTGCAGTTCTGGAGTTTGTTCCAGCTCTCAGGCTCGGTTACATCGGAGCTGTGCTGTCCTTCAGGTGAAACAGGATAGAGGAAATGGGCTGAAGCCTTTCTCCAGTCAAACTGCACTCTTGGAGTCATGCTGTCCATCAGTTCATGTGCTTCCACATAAGCATTTTCAGTGCATTTAACATCAAAATGTTCCTGTGATATTGTCCTGGATGCTTCAAAATGCTCTGCTATTTTATGTTAGCTGATGAACACAGCATTATCCCTCTGACACTGCTGTGACCCCATTATCCAGGTGATGAGGAGGCACTGTGTCTTTCATTAATGGAATCATGGGATTACTTAACCACTGTCACATTTTGACAATTTATTGGAGCTAATGGCTCAGTGCAAACAAGTAAGGAGATTCCAAGCCTTCTCTAAATATCTTGAGTGCTTCTTACTTCTGTTTTTTAATTATGATTTTCCATTATAGAAATGTGCAGAAATTCCTGTATTATATTTTGTCAGTGTTTTATAGAGCTAGAGTTTAAATTCCACTTGGAATTGGAGAGAAAGACAGCAATTAATTTTAAGCATCTTGAGTAAGTATTACAGTGTTGGTGGATGGGGGAGAAGGAAAGAGCTAAAGGAAATTTTTATGTATATGTAAAAATGGAGAAGTGAACAGGTCATCTCAGAAGGGTTTTTCAGACTTTACTGTGTTTCTGTTGTATTCTGTCAGGACAAGGATTTGTTCATTTTACTAGCATGGTATTCTTCTTTCTAACTTGAGTGTTTATTTTATTGCAGAAAACAAGGCAGTTGGAGTGATGAAGCCAGGCCATGTATTTACAATTGAACCAATGATCTGTGAAGGTGAGCAGTTTTAGCAGTAGAGTAAAATGGTTACTCTCGTTTGCTCCTAAGTAGTGATGGAACAGGGTGCTGGTTCTATCCTGTGGAGCTGATAGATTTTTCATTTCTCTTTGGGGGAGTGATGGCTGTTATTTAGAAGCTGGCAGGAAGCGATGCTCTCTGTTTCAGGGGGCTGGCAGGACGAGACCTGGCCCGACGGTTGGACCGCGGTGACGAGGGACGGGAAGCGCTCGGCACAGTTTGAGCACACGCTGCTGGTCACAGACACGGGCTGCGAGATCCTCACCCGCCGCCTGGACAGCACTCGCCCCCACTTCATGACCCAGTGATAGCCCACACTGAGCAGGTGCATCAGAACCAGAAATATATATCTATTTTTTGCCCCTGTACTATGCATTTTTTAAGAGTACAGACTAGAAAGATGTCACCATTTACTTTGTTCTCGGTGATTGTAGATAAGAGGAATATCTCGAAGAACCTGACCCAATGTCTGCAAAAGCAGAGAAGAATTTAAAGAATTTCCTGCTTTCCTCCTACCTACAACACTCACGCTGTACTTTCCTTTTTTCTTCAATTATCTCTTTAGCACCTTTCTTCCAATTAGACCCACAACTGCTTCTGTTGCTGCCATGATATTAGCTAGAAAAGCGTGGGTAAGCTTTCCCACTGGGAGTTGATATTTTGGGATCCAGGTTTTTTTCACCATTTCAGTGTGCCCTGTCACTCTTGGTTTGTGAGAGGCACCTGAGATTTTAAGCATTTCTTATTCCAAAGACTTGCTCTTACTTCTGCAGATACTATTTTGGGCCTTGTTTGTTTATCAGTTGAGAAGGGGGCAGAAGGGAGAAAGACACGCACGTACAAGAATGGGCTACCTTTAATTCTGCCCCCATCTCTCTGCTGGTGGTGATTGCCACTGTGGGTGGCACACTGTGTTAATGGCAGGACTCGTTTCTCTTGCTGGAGATTTGATAGGATGGGAAGTTAACAAAGTCTGTCTTATATGCAGCTGCCTGGAATAAGCTGCTTTTTGGCAAAGCAGTACTTGCAGGCAGCCTCCTGCACCAAAAGTTTGGTGAAGCTGTTGTATCAGACTTGTCTAGGTAAAGGAATGCAACAAGAACCAAAAAGATCCCATGATTCATGGGATCCCTACGTCTGTTAACTGTGGGGCATCTTTAAAAAGTACATCCACAGTAGCTGTGGGGGATTGGATTTGCAAGACTTACAGTGAAGTATCTCAAAACAAGTCTGAGTGTGTGAAAATGAAACACGTTCAACACTGTATTCATTTTCTTTTGGTAATTTTTAAACGGGTCATTTTCTTCCCCCTTGGTTGAGTGAGTTAGAGGCTTTTGGGAAGTCTTAGGGGGGCAGCTATGAAAACTGATCTTTTTTTCCTCAGACAGGGTATAGAGTGGGCAACGCTGGTATAAATACCCCTTTATATTTTGTTAGTGGGTCGTGGTGAGCTGAAAATGGTTGTGTTAAGGAGTGTGGATTGATTAAGCCTCTCTTTTCTCTACCCTTTTATTTTCCATGCCCATTTCCCTTCCATCATCTTTAGTGTCTCTGCTGAGGGAATAAATTTTTTCTTCTGAATTGTAATGAAAAATTTTTCAGACCCCATTGTAGACTTCATCTTACACCACTGTAACACAAGAAACTTAAGCCAACACAGACATTAAAAATCATACAATCATGGGCATAAAATACACCTCTTAGAAAATGTCTGGTGAATTTGTTGCTACAGATCCAAGAACATGAAGTGCTGCATACCCTTGGCTCCCTTTGGCACTGCAGAATTCAGGTGGGGGAAAGGGGTTAGTGCTTCACAGAACTGGACTCGTCTACTTCCAAATTTGCCAGAAAACATCTCTGCCCTGAGTGCCTCAGACCTCTGTTGCTGTATCACTGCAATGTTTTCATTACTTTATTCTTGTTTTAATTATGCAGTAAAGCGACCTGAAACGATGCACAGAGTGCGTGTGCGTGCGTGTGCGTGTAGAGATTTTTAACAAAACAGACTGTAGTACCTGAGTGGGATTACCTGTGCTGAATGAGCCGTGTTGAGGAGATGCCTGTCCTGGAGGTTTGCCCACCATATCCTTCACTTGAATGGTTACAACGGTCTTGCCTTTTCTATGTGTGTGTGTATGATGCAGGGGGTGGGGGGCTTCATTTTTGGTCAATAAAATAAAAGTTGCAGCTGCTTTTAACAGAAATAAGGTTTTTTTTGGTCTTGTAATCCAAACCCAGACATAGAATTTTCAATTACATCCAGGTTTGCTTGCAGTGGTGTAAGCCCCACTGGTAGATGCAGGTACCCACCAGAACTCATCCTTAAACCCACACATGTGCCACTTGGATACCTCTTTGTTGTTGCACTGATACAACCAAATTTAGCACATTTTTAATGCAAGTAGTCTATGACACTATGCATTTCTGCCTATAAATTGAAATCATAGCATGGTAACTGCTTGTAATAAGTT
Source organism: Zonotrichia leucophrys gambelii (assembly GCF_028769735.1). NCBI lineage: Eukaryota > Metazoa > Chordata > Aves > Passeriformes > Passerellidae > Zonotrichia > Zonotrichia leucophrys. The sequence goes on along the minus strand of NC_088173.1, from coordinate 31,228,146 downwards.
CATACTAGTGTATTTTTAAATGAGTGGGAAGCTTAGTTAGCATCTACACCTGATCTTGCAACATAAGAGGGCACATCAGCCTTGAAAACAAAATTTATTAAATAAAAATATTAAGAAAAACTATTTTTTCAGCTATCTAGACATGACATACTAGACTTGTTCTGACTGGATTGTGGAAATCAACTATTTTTATTGTTACAGAAGTTGCTATCTACTTAAATAAAAGATCCTATCTTAAATCTCCTTTTAATGACATTTTTAGCAATTGTATACACTTTTACCAAAAACACAATCCTGCAGCTAGTTCTGAATCAATCTCTTAATGTATTTTTCCTTTACAGGAGTAAAGGGAAAAAACATTAAAATTACTTATTTTACTGTAAGTCAGTGTGAAAATCCTTCATGCTGTTCCTGCAACTTGACTTGAATATTTAAGGAGAGGAGGTTTGGTAGATGGTGTTGAATAAGAGTACCAGCAGGAGGGGCCAGCCTGCATGTTTCACATGCCAGCCAGAGAGTGCATGCACATTGCCATCACAGCGGATGCGCAGTTCAATACAGTACCTTGGTCACCAAAAATGGGGTAGAAGCTCTTGGCTTTGAGTCCCTTGGTTTGCTGAACAACTTCAAAAAAACCCTATTTCAAACATGCTCCGTTCAGTCAAAAGCTTTGCAGGATGAAGTAGTGGCTGGGACAGCAACTCCTCAGGCTGGGAAGAAGCTGGAAGTCTTTAGCCCAAGCGCTGTGGTATCACTACATTGTTTGTTGTTGGTGTTACAGCCTGGCTTCCCACAAACACTCTGAGATGCAGATTCTCTGAAGTAATAATGTAATGCAGACAAGATTTTGTGGTTTTCATCTAGCCTGTGCAGCACAGAGGAACAGCTGTTCAGTGTAAGTATGTTAACTCTGTTAGATCCAGCTGGGGGGTGGTTTGCCAGGTTAGCTAGTATTGTATTGATATAATCTTCTAATTATGGACTACTCTCACTGGAACAGCTTAACAGCAAATTTTCTACTGGATTTTCTGATGTTCAGCCGGCCTTCCTGGAGCTACAAGGTATTGAGAGTCACCTCATTGCTGGGCTAAAAGGCTCAGTTTTATGTTACCAATTCAACTTTTATTTCCTCCTGATGCTCAAAATTGAATTCTTATGATATTCACATTTGTTCTTTACTGTGTAAAATTAAGTAGAAATGCAGTACCTCAACTACTTTCAGAATGCTGTAGGGGATATTTTTTAGTGAGAGATGGAAAAGATGTAATTGTCCCAGTTGTATAGCAGTGGCTTGGAGTAATTGTTGGTGGTGAGAGGGAATTTCTTCTAATAAGATTACTGTTTGCATTCTGTGTTCTCTGCTAGAAGTTGTTTTGACCAGAGTTCTTTAAAACATGAAACTTGTCCCTTAATCAGTGTCCTTGATTCACTGAGAAACACTGAGTTTCTGTGTATCTAACTTTTTTTTTTTTAACTGGCTGGGCTGCCTCTGCTTTGCAGTCTATTTTCTGCTATTTCTTTATGTTTTTCTGGATGTGAGGCACTGATTCCAGGTTTCAATACAAAAAGAACCTTATCTAGTCAGTTCACTAAACCTAGAGTTAAGAAAACCTGCAACTCCAAAACTGAGACTTAAACCCTTCCCCTCCAACAAAAAAATCCCAGAAAACCCTGCAGTCATCATCATGCAATGCTCTTTCCTGTTCCCCTGCAGCCCTCAAGAGCAGACTTGCTCTAATTGTAGTATATATACTGCTTCAATGGCACAATCAGGTTTCTGACTAGAGGTGGCAATCCTATGCTGTGTGTTATTGCAGTGTTGGCTGCAAAGTTTGCTTCATTTGCCAGTAAGTTAAGGAAATGGGACAACTGTCCTACTGCAGCCTTGGAGGACACCACTAGAGCAAGTGAGCAGAGCAGTTTGTGCCATGATCTTTACAAGAGGCTGCCAAAGAGACCAGTGAGAAATAAGGCAGAGCACGGAGCACCCCAGTGAACATGGGTAACCCTGGACACCAAAGTCTGCTCTACATTTGCCTTCACGGTGATCTGGATGTAGTTACAATCCACTGTAGCCCTAGAATAGCCTCAGAATCTTGGCAAGTTCTGGCCCCTCTCTCAGCACAGCTGCAGCAAATGCAGGCTGCTTCTCACCCCTGTGCTCAGCTGTGCCTTGTGCAGTGAATCCCACAGCGTTTGCTGCAGACTCTGCAGAACACTCCCTGTGTCACATACACACTGAAATCACTAGAGGAAAACAAGAAAGACACAGTCACTCTTAATGCTAAATAATTCCAACACTGGGTTTAGAAATAAGCTTTTATTAAGTCGATTTGAGTTAGCCACTATTGAATTTGAGGAATGAGTATAGAAACAGAAGTTCCATAATCAGGACTAATTCCATAATGCTATTCAGTGATTAACAGTTTATTATTTAGTACCCAGAATGCTCACCCTAAAATACACATCTTTCTAGTCCCAGTGAGTTTTCAGTTGCTTGATTCTATCTTCTGTCAAAAATTCCATTATAACAAGGCAGTCAGTCAGCATGGTGCTGGCCACTTAGAAGATCCATATTTGGCTCTAAAATTTCAGGACAGTTCGAATGCTTAAAATAAAAAAAGAAAAAAAAATTACCAAGAAGTCAGTTTTCTCCCCATCTCTCCCCTCCCTTTCATTGTTGAGACATATTTTAACTTCTGTCTTTTGTCATGAATGAAGTCATGCTTATGCCTATGATATTTATTAAAAATCCAGGATAATGCTTGTTCTCTTCAGTTTTTCTTTCTCTCCTCCAGTGAAATAAACTCCAAATGAACTCTTTTTCATACTAGGTGTCACCTTTCAGTAGTAGCCAAGGAGCAGTAATATGTACAGGCATTCTCCCTTTTGTCTGTTTGGAAAAGATTAGGTAGCTTTCATTATTAGTTTCCTTGGACATGCTCATGTATGAATAAAACCCTGAAATGATACTGAAGTTTGTAACTGGGACAGGGATCAACTGCTGGATGAAATTTGCATAAATGCAGTGTTTCCAATTGTAACAAATACAGTCGACTGATTTATCCAAAATAGAATCCATATGAGCTGAAGCAGATAGAGCTAATACCTTCTCCAAAGTTACATACAATAGATAGATATGAGGACTGAGATCAAATACAAAGACCATGCTGGTTTCTGGAGACAGTGGTCAAAACTATTTGTCTATCTGCAGAGGATCCTAAATATTACTGAATAATCTTCAGTCTCTTTAAATTCCTTATTATAAGGGAGAATGTTTAGCAATGGTGAAAGCCTGAGACTGACCTGTCCCCTTTACCAGCTTTTCATCTCTTTTTCTCTTTTATACTGTTGCTTGCTTTTACTGTGTGCCTGTGTTTTGGCACATGCCTGGAAAGTCAGAGAAGTGTGTTTTTATCAGAATCAATGCATGTGGTATATGTTACCCTTTAGCTTCCCTGTTTAAAATATGACAGTGGGCAGGGAGCCTGTACTTTGACAGTGTCTGATCAAGAAGTGTCTTGTATACCTTTCAATATTGTGAACATTACCTTTTTCCTGAATGCATCAGCTCAAAAGCCTCATTGATTTTGTCAAAAGGCAGCGTGTGAGTCACAAATTCATCAACCTTGATCTTTTTGGACATGTATTCAGTCACCAGTTTTGGTACACTGTCTACACTCTTCCAGCCTGAAAGAAGGAAAACATGCCTTGTTTTTTCCTTTTTCCACCCATCTCAGAAAATTAAAAACACAGCCCTAACAAAACTTGTATGATCAATATGAAAAGGAGCAGAGATGAGTGACATGTCTGTCCCTCCTACAGAGGTCTGGCAAAAGCACACATTACCCAAACACAAGTATTGGTGAAAAATCTTTTACTAGGTGTTTCAGCATTCAGCACTGACAGCAGCCCTCACCTAGGAAAGTATACACATGGCATCTCTGTCAGGCCCTCTACATTCTTTATAACCCAACCCAGTAAGTTTTTTATTGCTTGGACAAAGAGCAGTGTAATAATTCAAAGTCTGAAATTGAACTTCCATCAACTTCAACAACTACTGAATTCTCAAAAAAAAAGAACTCAATGTGGTTTTGAGTTGACAGCAGAAAATGTGTATCAAGCACTTGTTTTGTCATGTTGGCCTCACAATTTACTTAGTGGTTAAGCAACACAAATATGTAAGTTCCCATCTCTCCAAAGACCAAGTCCTTTCACTGGATGGAACTGAAACAAACCTTCACTTGGTGGTAAAGCAGTTTCCCTATCCCATTCCTTTAGTACTGAGTAGGATATAGATATATTCTCTCTTCAAAATATGTTAGATATGATACCAATGTGTTAATCTATACCCTTTCTATAGGAATAACAGATTTTAAGAGTCTTTATCTTAAAAGCCAACGTAGCATTTATGAATAGCCTGTCAATAGTACATTTCTTGCACAAGCAAAGCCAAGGGGGTGTGTTCTTCCCACCTTTAGCCCAGAGTAAATTATTTTTATCCCCACAGCAAGAGAGAGTTACCTCCAAATGCAGTCCCTTTCCACGTCCGCCCAGTTACGAGCTGGAATGGCCGTGTGGAGATCTCCTGGCCAGCAGCAGCCACTCCGACTATCACACTGAGTCCCCAGCCTTTGTGGCAGGCTTCCAGGGCAGCCCTCTTCATGGACAGACAGGACAGAGCAGGGTGTTTATTGCTGAGGTTTACACTGCCTGGACTGGCAGCACTTCCTTTCCCCCAATTAATGAATTGCCACATCAGCATTTAAGGAACAGTAAATACACTGAAAATTACATTATATTTTTCATTCAGGGTTCAGATTCCCTTACACTTTTAAAGATTCACTTTGCCCTTTTTATATCCTATCTAGTTTTCAGAGAAGTCACTCTGAACTCCCACTGAGAGTCAGGATAAACTGTAATCACAGACCATATTACCAACAGTAAGGAATGCTACTGTAATTCCTGAAAATCCAGCCTTACATTTAGTAGTACTTCTGCATTGCATTTCCAAAGGTGAAATTAATTACTTGAGAAATTAGGGAAATGCTTAGTGATCCCTGAGATTTTACTGTTCATTGCACAATAGATTTTATAAGAGTTTTGTTAATTTCAACTGTCAGCACAGAGAAACTCAGGACCTCAAAACAAGTCTGATTAAGGAAAAAACATTTGTAAGTGCCATTTTCAACCCAAGAAGTAGCAGCTGCTTCCATTACATAATTAGGATTGAGTGTGAATTGTCCTTATGAGTCATAGCAGGTATCATTATTATTAAGAAAAAAAAAAGATTAGTGAATCTGGCATGTTTTATCTTAAGAAAGCAGCTGATCTTGCTGTTCAGCTGAACTGGTCCCTCCCTGCACACGCTCCTGTTTGCCAAGCACTCACCATGACTCCGACGTTTCCAATGCACTCAAATGAGTAATCCACACCACCATCGGTCATCTCAACCAGAACCTCCTGGATGGGCTTCTTGGAGTCTTGGGGGCTGATGCACTCAGTAGCTCCAAATTCTTTGGCTTTGGCATACTTATCCTTGTTAATGTCAATGCCAATGATCCGGGATGCTCCTGCTACTTTACAGCCCATAATAACCGCCAGCCCAACGCCTCCCAAACCAAACACGGCACATGTAGAGCCAGGCTCCACCTAGGAGTAACAAAGGAATCATGAGCAACAGAAAAAAAATTCATCCTTCCAGGGGAAGAGGAAATGCAGGTTAAGGAGGTTGTAATAAAGGAAAAATGGAAGCAAATATACATGGCTCTGAGATTTTATAGACAAGGGAAGCTATATAGAAATTTAATTCTAAAAGCTCTTTAGGCACTACACCCCTTCTTTTGTCTGAAGACTCATGCCCACACACCTACCACTTCCATCTCACCCTGAGCTTCAGGTTATCAGAATGACTTGCAGCAAGATGAACATGAACCAGAAAAGTAATTCATATATAGCTGCTGTCAAAAGGGGTGCAGAATACTCCACCTGAATTTCCTCCAAAGGGCAACGGGGTTTTTCTAACCTGATCTGGCCTCTTATGGGGAAGTTAGAAATTCTTAGCTAAATTTCAGTTTGAAAGTTGAAGAGGAAGAAGGAGCACAGATTTGGTACATCCCCTTTTCAGTCCTAGTGTAGTTGCTAAGCTGTGTGTGCCATAAGGCCAGCCTTACCTTAGCAGTGTTGACAGCAGCCCCATAGCCCGTGGAGATGCCACAGCCCAGCAGGCACACTTTATCCAGAGGTGCTGCAGCATCTATCTTGGCTACAGAGATATCAGCCACCACGGTGTACTCAGAGAAAGTGCTGGTCCCCATGAAGTGGAAAATCTGCTTTCCCTTGCAGGTGAATCTGCTGGTACCATCAGGCATGACTCCTTTCCCTTGAGTGACTCTTGAGGCAAAGACAGGAAAGTGCAGAGCTTTAAGCAGCAAATACTTTCACCAGATGGAATCCACCAAGCAGCACAGAGAGGCAGCTGCATACTTGCACCTTTGTATTCTGACCACTTTAGTAAACCTAGAAGTTCACAGAAGTGAAATGCTAAACTCCTAAAACCTTATGCAGTTAATTCCTCCAGGGAAAACCTGAAAGAAATGGAGTTTACTCACATGTTGACCTTATTAGTTACCAATGCTACCTGTGCCACAGCACCACACCACTGTCTTGGCCTCCTTCAGTGCCCTCCCCTGAACAGCACCTGTCAGTTATGTCATTGGGGCTTTTTTTGAGTTTGGGAGATTTTTTTTTTCAGAACAGGAGCTGCAAATTTATCTGGGAAGCAGGTGTTAAGGAAAAAAAAAGAGCTGCCTGTATGATTTTGTACCACTTGAGAGCTTTGGTGTTCACTCCCCAGAGCTACATTCCCTGAATTGGTTCCCTTAAGTATGGATTAAGTATGGAGTCAGAGCATTTATGTTTTCCAACCTGTGGACACAAGGTAGTAGTTTGCACCTTCACATACTTGAAATGAGAGAAACAGTTTTATTTAAAGGAAGAATAGAAATTTTAAGGAAGACTGCAAAGAATTGCCTAAGTGGCTCCTGAAACACCTGCCTTCCAAGTCATTAAATGATGCATCAACAGATTTATTCTTCAAAGAAAACTCCTGTCAATTGCTTTTGCTAACTACAGCAGGTATACACTGAACAAATACCATAGCATGTGTCAAAGTCATACAGACCTTATCTTCTGGCACAGGTTTGTTTTAGGATTCTTACAGAACTTGCACTCTCCACATTGTGGGATGTACAGAGGGATAACAGTGTCCCCTAAGGAAAAAATATTCTGTGTCTAGTTATTGAGTCAAGCAAGGCACTGTGAAAAAAAATGGAAGTTACTTGATTCTGCATGTTTTTCTGTGAGCTTGAGTTCACTTAAAACCTTTGTGTACTAAAAGCTGTTTATTGTATACAGAGGTATTATAGAGTGCTAGATAAACAACTTCAATCCTGGCTGAGCAGACAACCCATCTGAAATTCATCATTCCAGAACAAGTAGCAACATTATTGTGAAACAAAACAACCCTAAATCAACAGTGAACAACAAGACTAAACACTTTAGGCCTTTTAATTAAACCAACAGATAAAAACTACAATTTGAAAAAATAATAAACCCCCAACCCTCTTGCAATTATACACTGATCTGATTTCAAGTAAAATAATGCTCTTCTGGGCTCTTTCAAGCTTTAAATCAAGAGCTCATTTAATAGATTAGTGTTTTGTCTCACAGACCACAGAAGTCTACACAGACATACACCCCAGAATAAAATACTGTATTAACTCCTGCAATATGGCATTTCAGTGGCCCAATTTGACAGTGAGTCTTCAAATAAAGTAACACTTTCAAGGAAGGCAGAAAACCTGTAAGCTATTTCCTTACCCTTCTTTACTTTTGTTACTCCTTCCCCAACACTCTCTACAATTCCTGCTCCTTCATGTCCCAGGATCACAGGGAAACATCCTTCAGGATCAGCACCACTCAGAGTATAGGCATCAGTGTGACAGACAGCAGTGGCAACTATCTGTGAAGAAATAAATCATCTGAGACACCCTGAAGAACAGAATAGTAGCACAGATCTAAACAATTCCCTGTAGTCAGAAATAAGGAACAATTGCCAGGTCAAAGTTCTGGCAGCATTTGGGATATGGGCAACATACTTTCAATTCCTGGCAAGCAAGTTTTTCTTATTTTGAAAATGCAAAGTCACAACAGTACATTTTTATAATTTCCATCAACCAAAATGTGACATTGAAAGGGGTAAAAGATGACCTGTCTTTTCCTATAGCTAGAAATCAGTGCTCCAAGTCCTCTCAAAGTAGTTTAACATCTCAGATTTTAAATAAGTTAAGACTCAGAGGTAAAATTTCCAGACAGACTGTGCAGAACTCTCAGTACTGCATAATTCCTGCTTAAGTCTTCAGCACCATGCATAAATCCTTTCCACAGGAATAATTTTCACATTAATGTATACTTTTTGGCAGACACAGGCTCCTGGAAAGTCCTGATGAAATCAGAAACTTGGGTATAGGGAATCCAAGAGACCAATCCCAGCTCAGCAGCCAATAACTTATGGCCTGACTGAAGTAAAATCCAGCTGGTTGCACAGCTGCCACAAATGACAAATGGCTGTCCTTGAAACAAGATAAAGGTGCTCCCAGCCTCAGATATTTTGAGAGAACTTGGTCTGTAACAACTGGAACTGATTCTCAAGATTAGCCATTATCCTCAGACCAGACTGTGAAGTGAGACTAGTAGAAATTAAAGGTGTTTTCCATAAACAGAAGATCTAAATACTGTCATTTTCTTCTCTGTAAAGCCAGATGAGATACTAATGAACTAATGACATCTATTCAACATTTCTTCTGTTGGCAAACAAACTATTCATCTTCAATACTCAGTCTCCTAAAATAGAAAACATATAGGTAAGAACTGATGTAATTACCTTGATACGAACTTCATGAGCTTTTGGTGGAGCAACCTCCACCTCCTCAATAGAGAGAGGTTTACCTGCCTCCCAGGCAACAGCAGCTTTGCATTTAATAACCTAAAAGACAAGACCAAGAAAAAACAAGAGGACATCTGTTGTACGGTTAATTTAAAATAATTCTTGTTCAGCCAAGTGAGAAAATAAAAGCAGCACTAGTGGCTTTTGGAAAGAATCCCAGATCTGAAATTCATAATTTCAACACAAAGGTTTAATTGCCCCACATTTGCTTTCAGCAAGCTAAACAATAATGAGTAAGCCAAGATCTGAAATTTGGATGTCATTCTCTTACTGTGTAAAAATATAATAAGCCTGGGAGTGCTTGGGAGACACGCTGCAGTGAAGGGAGCAACATGAATGGAAAGGCTGCGTGAAAAAATGGTGGTTTAACATCCAAGACTGCCATTCATTTCAGGTATGTTCATTAAACACTGTGCTTGAAGCTGGAAAGTTCAGAAAGGGAACTGTGGAGAACCACATCAAGACTGAATTTCCTGTTCCTGGTCAGGATGGTTTCCAAGTAGGATTCCAGCAAGGAGATGCAGCTGACATGCAGAGCCCCCAGCGATGCAGAGGGACTTTGCTGTAAGGCTCTAACACCTCTGCTGGGGCCACAGGGATCACTGTTAGCAAGTCTTCACTCACTGCTCTCAGTGCCACAACAAATCCTGCTCTGCAAGGTTTTCAATCCCAACGGTGAGAGCCTGGATAAGAGAGCAGGATCTCTGGATCTGGAAATCCTATTGACAGCTACATACACACCAGTGACTGAGAAAATTAGCAGGCATTACAGCCAAACACTCTAGAGCAGCTTCAGGATAAGCATCTGGATTACCCTTAGAGGTTGGTTTCATGAAGATGACAAGGTCTAAGCCATTGCTATTAGAAATATAAACCAAGAGAAGAACATGACATTTTGTGTGTTCAAAATAGCTGTGCTGTACCCATGGAATGCTTGAAAGAGAGGATTAATGTAAATTCCCAAGATCAGCAATACATTTACTCAGCCTTTTTGAAATTTCACTTGCTGGAAGAAATTACAGTGCCAAGAGCACCTTTTGAGCTTGCCAGCTCTCATGCATCACCTGTGATCAGCAGAAAATAATGGCTAGTCTATGCCATTCTTACAACAGTATTTCTGTTGTACAATAAACAGTACGAGGCTTTGCCAGAGCCAGTTAAAATCCTCCCTGCACCTGTGATAGCAGAACTTAGATACCTATCTTGGCTTAAATTTGGTAAAATAAATACTACAGACCCAAAAAAGCTTTGTAACAGAAAACAGGTGCCTATTCCAATAGCCAGCAGGGGTGTAAATTAGACAGAAATACCCCTAACTAGAGCTATGAAATCTTCTTGTCCTGCTTTTTAATACCAGGGTAAATATTACAAAAATGCACGGAATGCGCCATAGTAACTAACTGTGGAATCACAGGGTGAGCCATCAGTCATAATCTCTAAATCTACCAAAGATTTTGCCAGAAAAAAAAAAATCTAAATTCAAAGCACAAAGTGCAAGGGGAGCCATCATTCAGTAAATCATTTACTGGTTTTCAATCCATCCCCTCATCCTCCCCTCATTAAGTCATCACTTGTTCTTGCATGGGAGACTGCGCACTCTTAAAATTTGATTTCCACAAGCTTAGTTAAACACAAATTAAAGACAGAGAGGAGAAAAAAAAGTCTTCTTACAGGATAAATTCTGATCCTCTAAAACTAACGGTATGCATCTGGAAGCACATTTTGAAATAGTAATTTCTCAATCAGTCCATACAGCCACAAAGGCTCCTGGACTATTTAGAGTGGGTATCAGGAAAGCCCCATCTTTTTCTGCCCTATTATTATTCATAACTTTCCACTGTTGCTTTGCTGAAAATCTTGAAGCCAACAACTGGAAATAAAAAATTGGAAATAAAAACCAAAACACCAACTTCTAGCAGTTCTTCACTTCCTCTATTACCATGCTTGTGGCCGCGCACACCATCAGCTACCTCAGTCGGGATGAAACCGAGCTCTGGCAGGGACAGAAGCCGCTCCAAACCCCAATGCCCGCCTGGAGCAGCTTCAGCGTCCGGCCAGGCGCGGCCGCCGACCCGGCTCGGGCCCCGGGCGCTGACCGCCTGCACAGAGCTCAGAAAATACTGGCACAAGGTCTGGGCTATGGCGCTGTTCCTACAGCCGCGCAGCAAACGTGCCAGCAATGGCTTTGTGAGCAGGCAGGTCTTGTTTTATCCCTTCTTTCCAGCCGGTTCGGTCGCACCTGCCCGAAACCCACAGGAAACACGCAAAGCTCAAGGTCTTCTGATCATTCCTCCACGCCGCGACCCAGGAGCGGCCGGAGCGCAGCCCTCAGACCCCAGGACGCGCACGGGGCTGGAGTACAACACACGGCGGGGAGGGAACGCGTGTTTTCCTTCGTATCCTGCAAACACTCACAGCGGGAGCCTCCCACGCCAGAGCAGCGGCACCGACCCCGCATCACGCCTCACACGCGTGGAGCAGGAGCGCGGAGGAACCCAAACAACCCCAGAGCCCCGGCCAGCGCTGGGGCCAGAAAGGCCACGGCGAGCCCGGCCCGCGGCCCCGGCAGCGACGGCAGGGCAGGGCAGGGAGGGCTCGCTCGCCTCGTCCTGCCCGGTACGGGACCCTCCGCCCGCCCCGGGCGACCTTCCCGCCGCGGAACGCAGACGCTCACCCCGCTCGCCATCGCGCACGGCTACGGCTGCCAGCGGAAGGGGAAGGGAAGCCCGCCTCCTTCTCCGCTGCCTCTCTCTCCGCCTCCCTCTCAGGGGCGGGCGAAGGAAGTGGTTCCCTCCTCTCTTTTTCGCCTCCCACCCTGGTAGGGTGCGGGGGCGCTGGAGCAGTCGCCAGCTCCCTGTGGGCTTTTCTTCTCACAGACCGCGGTGCGGGCCAAGGTCTCTGTGTTTCCTGAGGGTGCCCGCAGTGTAGCCTTGCCGTGTGGCCGGGTTTGTGGCTGCACCAGTGTCTTCCATCGCGGCTCCTTTGGTCCGGCCGGCAGATGGACGTTACTGTGCCCGTGAGGGAGCAGCCCGCTGTCCCGGCCCATGGGCCTGTTCTCCCTGGTTGCCCACATTCCTTCGCAGCTAACGGGACGCCACGGCCGCCTCTGCGCCGCTCCCTGAGGGCCGCAGCAGTGCCTGGGTGTGCCTGCCTTCCCCGGGCGGGGGAATGCCGCCCTGGCTCCCGTTCTGGGGTGCTTGATACCGCCTACGTCCCACCTGGGCACAGGGGCAAGCCGAACATGGCTGCAGAACCATGTCCTTTGTGCCTGAATCTGTTCTTGGCTGGACAAACTGCAATGGTGCAGGCTTTCCTGGGTGGCAATGTGGAGACATTACTTCAGACTGGGTGAAGGCAGTGCACTGCCAGGGTAGGTGAAGGGATCCGCAGTAGGATGGAAATTTTGACTGGGCTTCTTGACGTTCCATCCAGCAGCCTTTGAAGCAAAGGAGCTATTGCTGCAAGATGGGATCATTCACTGGCTCATGTTGTTGTTTCATTTTCTGAAAAACAGTTTTTCTCCAGGCAGGGTAGGAAGGGCTTCTTGTGAGGTCTGCAGACATGATTGTGTAAAATGAGGAGAACAGTTCTGCCCTGAGCTGTTGGGATTTTCCACAAGAGGTGATGGTGCTCGAGGAATGGCAGGGTGTAACTAAGTCACCCTCAGTAGGAAAGGGAATTTTTAATTTCCAATGACATGCTAACAAAAGCTTAGCAAATATCACAGATAGACAACAGCACCAGCATTTGGAAAATTAGTAGCAGGACATAAGCAGCTATGGCATTTAGTAAATAACATGAAAGTAACATTTAAGAACAAAACTAAAATGAGAAACTAAATCTGTAGGCTCATGAAAGCTGCCATGGAATTGGAGGGTAATATGGCCATATGAAGGTAATATATAGGTTACACACCTTGTTGTTTAAATCAACACAGGTCTTGTCAATTTCCTTGGTTAAATTCAGTTCTGCCAGCCTCTCTCGCTAGTTTCACGCTCTTGACCACCCCTGATTTGTCAGTGCTTCCAAAAAGCCTCCAAGCATTTTATGTTTAGCTAAACTCCACAGATGCTCTGCTTTTTTTAGTATCTGAAAATTGTAGGCACTGATTCTGGTGGACAAAGAGACAGATACATAAATCAGACCTCTTTAGCACTCATTGTCCAGTTTCAGAGATGAAAAAAGTTGTTTATTTTTTCATCTTTCCTTCCCTTGCAGTTTTGTGATGCTGCCCCCAGTGTTGCTGTGTGCTTTTGGAAGCCCCTGGATACTGTAAGTGGTTTTGCAACTTTCTTTCTGTTCTCAGCACCGTGCAAGCAAATCAAGTTACCACTCCATGATCTTGACTAAACTATCCATGTTTTGTCACATGTTTCAGGTTTATGTAGGTAAGTTCTGTAGGAGAGGACTTCCACTGCTGCTCTGGATTTTACATTTATTTGGTTTTGGTGTTGTTCTGTCAGGTGTTACATGTTAATCAGGAGCATCAGCTTGGATGTGGAAAAGAGGAGGGCTTGGAAGCACTCTGAGCCTGTGGGAGGGAGACCTGGCAATCATGTTCTTGTTTGGTGGATGTGGTCTGTCATGTGGGAAGAAAAGTCCAAAACAACTAGGGATCTGTATTACATTTTCTCCCACCCTAGAGGCATTAGTTTTTCTGTACCTTAATTTAAGTTTGAAGCACAAGAAGATGTGGGGGAAGAAATCACTTGCAAGCTTGGGAGGCAGTGTATGGCTGAAGGAAGATGCAAGTGATGTGCCCAGGTGCCCATCCTGGGCCAGTGTGAGTGCCAGTGGCAGAAGCTGGCTGTGTGCCTCCCTCAGAAGGAGGAGCTGCTGCTTTGGCACTGGAGCTGCTGGTGACCAGATTGGCAAGGCACAGGGAGGCTGGAACAGACTGACAAGTCTACCCAGAAGCAAAACTGAAATGCATTAATACAAATGTTGCCTGGTTTGTTTTTCCCAAGTAGATATGGTCCTAGATTGACCCACAGGTAATTTCCCTTCTATTAATACTGTTAATTTTCCAAATCAAACCAGTAGTTTTGATGGAAATATTTCATTAGAGCAACCCTTTTAGAGCTGGGGTAACCTGTGCACTAGTTCCAGCAGTGGATGCTTGAGTGTAACTCTATTTTTGTGGGGCATTGCTTTTAAAGCCATCTTTTTGAATTCTGATTTAAGTTTCCTACATTTTTCTGTGAAGTACTGGAGGATAATACTTGTGCTCAAAAATGCTCAAAGCTGGTTGTTATTTCTTTGGGTAATTCTTAGGTAATTGCAATATTTTGTAAAGATAAATATAAATCTAATATTATCTGGTAATTCAAGAAATGGTTGGTTCCAAAGGAAAAACTTTAGGAATAATTTCACTAATTGATCCTAGTATAATTCTAAAGTATACTAGAGTAAAATACCTTTTCAAAGCAAATCTGATGTACTCAGAATAAGTGTGAAAGTGACCATGACAGTTTTGCAGTAGAGACACATGAAGTTGGGATGCTGAAAGATGTTTAATATTTTAGATATGGAAATAAGTAATTTGGGGATTTGGTGATTAAATACTCTCAGGTATCTGCATTCGCTGAAAACCAAATAAAGCACAAAAAGCTGATCTAGATCTAATAAGTGCTGATTTTAATATGTTAATATTAAAATAACTATGCAAGGGAAATTTGAAAGTTGAAAGTGTGAAAGTGTTGTGCTGTCACCTCCTTCTTTGCACTTGGCAGCATTTTCTTCTGGTTTGTATAAATGTCTTTGCTTTCAAATGTGACTATTTGGCCAGCTGTGAAACAAGTGATGTTTTAGGAATCAAGCAGAATTTGAGGAGCTCTCTAATTATCTGCTAAAATTTGAAGTCCTGCCCAGTTAGTGATTGTTGCCGAAGGGGCAGGAGGATCTCCGAGATCCAAGGCAGCATGCCCGGAGAGCAGGGACAGGTGACCACCAGGTGGCCCTGATGTAGCGGAGAGCTCCTCAGTACTCAGAAGGGCTTACACAATTTTTCATGTAACAGCAGTTCAAAAGAATTGGTAAAGTGCAAGTTACAATTTACTGTAGGCAGAATTTTTAATAGTGACCGATTTTTTTTTTCATCTAGGTCTAGATTTTTTCCAAAAAGGAAAAATTACTATCTTTTGTCTCAGTCCTGCACAGGTCTATGTGTTTACATTTGTTAGACAGATACTTGGCAAATTGATTACATTTTGAGACTTACCACCTGTATAAAATTAAGACGCATGTGCAGTATAGGGAAACATTGTTTATTGGAAGTTCTTGGAGTTTTCTCAATAGGGGAGTGCTAGAACTCAATTAACATTTATTGAATTATATTGATGTTGACTCATTACTGCCACTCTTATTGTCTTATGTTTAAAAAGTAGTTAGGTGAATTATAGCTAACTTTATCTCACAGCAGAGTAATATGTGCAGAAGGTACTAAAAATTGGTGGACAGGATGGGATTTGTTTACCTTTGATAACTCATTTGTGTGTTCATCATATTCTGTGTAATTGCTGATTGTGCTAAGGGGTTTCCAGAAGTTCAAAGGGCTGTGGGATGTGATAAGTGTTGCATAAAAGAGGTCAAAAGGCACAGTAGTGTTGTGGGTCAAATGTTCAGCACTGAAAGAAGAATTGATTTAGCAGAATGACCATTTGAAGTGACAAACCTGTCCTTTGGGGAAGATTTTTCAGAGTTGTACTGTAATATACCATGGGACTTGGTGTGGAAAATATATTAAAAGTACAATAACATTTGCCAAAAATGAAACAGCATCCATGGATGCTCTATGAGTGTTACATCATTATAAGAAACTTAGCTACTGCTTTCTATAATATGCTTCAGAGCAGCAGCAGCAGAGGTGGTTTCCCTGCTGGGCTTTGCTGGAAGTTGCACCATTCGCCCATCTGGGACAGGGGCAGAGAGGAGAGGGCCCAGTTCTCTGAGGGAGATGAAGGTGGGAGGCAGCAGCAGAGGAGGGGCAAAGGCTGTTGCTCACTGCTGACAACAAGGGTGTGGTAGAACAGATGTGATGTGAGGGGGAGCTCCCCCTGCCCCCTGGAAACGCTTTTCATTGAGTGCACGGCATGGGACAAGTTTAACAGAAAGCCTTTATTAGTAAAAGCATTTTCCTGGGAGAGACGTCCTTTTCTGTCCTGTCTGGGCACAGCAGGACCAGCAGTGACAGCAGCACAGGTGAGTTCCTCATTCTCTTCTCCTGGTGCCCCACAAGGGGAGGTGCTGGTTGAGAAGGGACCAGGCCAGGAGAGCACCTGCTGTGCTGGTCCCTCCGCTCGGCTTCCTAGGCCGCGTCCCTCAGAAGAGCAGGACAGTGCGGATACTGAAATGTGGAAGGGAAGGGAGGCTTGGCTGCAGCTCAGGAGCAGGCAGTGTGGCAGGCAGGTGTGCCTGGGGACTGGCCACCTTCTCTGCCATCCAGCCTCTTCCTGACTGAGCTGCATGAGGCGTACAGCAGCAGGGAAGCCTTCAAATCCTTGCTGAGGGGAGCCCCTCATGGGATAAGGCCACAGGATCTGTGCTGAGCTGAACCATGAGCAGGAGGGTTCCCTGTGCTGAACATGGGCTCTTCCCTCTGGGCTATGGCACAACTTGCCAGCACTCAGCTGGGAGGCCCCGCTTCCTCAAAAGGCTCGGGTGCTCTTTGGGAAGCCAGTGTTGCATGTTCTGCCTGTTGGAATTTTAGGAGAAGGTGCTGAGGTTGGCTGAACCTCCTGCTGGTCAGGGTCTCACCTTTTTCCTGCACGTAGCAACTCAAATCCCTCGTTCACTTTAGCAAATGGCAGGGTGTGTGTGATCAGCAAGTCCGAATTGAATTTCTTCTCCAAATAGCTGGAAACTAATTTGGGGATACATTCTCTCATCTTCCAGCCTAGAAACAGGAGAGAGCAGCTGCCTGAATATTGGGAGAAAGGCTGTTTTGGTAAGGTAGTCTTACTGTCAGGGTCAGGACTAGTGACCAGTGCTGGTGCCACACCCTTGTGAGATGTTTTCTGCTCTTTGGGATGAGTGGGTTACTGTGAGACACAGGTGGAGGATTATTTTCACGTCTAATGCTGATGTTCAATACAGGCAATGCAGTGCTCCTCTTTATTGTCTTTTCCTTGAAAACCCTCTTTTACTATGATTTGTCAACTGCCAAGAGAGGAAAAGCTGAAATATTTAGAGTGCATTCTTAAGTTCACTACCTCCGAGCACAGTCCCCTTCCATGTACGCCCAGTCAGCAGAAGTGTGGGATCGATGGAAATCTCCGAACCAGAATCCAGTTCTCCAATCATCACACAGACACCAGTGCTCATATTGCAGGAAGCCAGGGCAGCAATCTGATGGGACAGGCAGGAGAATGAGTGAAAGCCATGATGAGTTGGTCATGAGAGTCCTCTTTTTGTGCAATCTCTTGCTCCTCCCTGGTAATCTGAAAACACATATCCCCCCTCGTGGAGCAGACCTGGGGAGCTTGTGGGCTCTTTTAAGATTCGTGCCATTTTCTCTCAGAAAGATATGCCCAGCAGTGCAGGCAGCCTGTGAGGAACTTCCCATGGGGGTGATTTTTGCCCTGAGAGGGGCCTGTGATGATCTGGGAGGGAGGACAGATGCTGAAGTGCCACCTACCATGGTGTCCCTGTGCCCGATGGCCTCAAAGGAGTAGTCCACGCCCTGCCCGGTCATCTCAGTGAGCACCTCCTGGATGGGCTTCTGGAAGTCTCGAGGGTTGATGCAGTCGGTGGCTCCCAGCTCCTTGGCCTTGGCAAACTTGTCCTTGTTGATGTCCACACCAATGATGCGGGAAGCTCCAGCTGCCTTGCAGCCCATGACAGCAGAGAGGCCAATTCCTCCAAGTCCAAAAACAGCACAGGTGGAGCCTGGTTTTACCTGCACAGATGGGAGCCTATGAGTCTCCAGCGGGAAGAGGAGGAGGAAGAAGAGAAAGTTTCTTTTGTACAGGATTGATGAGCTTGTGAGGGTGGCTGTGGTGTGCTAAACACACCTGAATACCAACCTTGGCTGTGTTGATGGCAGCCCCATAGCCTGTGGAAAACCCACAGCCAAACAAACAGACTTTGTCCAGAGGTGCTGCAGCATCTATCTTGGCAACAGTGTATTCTGGGACCACGGTGTATTCTGCAAAGGTGCTGACCCACAGGAAATGATGGATCTGCTTCCCTTTGCAAGAGAAGCGGCTGGTCTTGTCCGGCAGCAGGTGTTGTGGTTCAGAGATACTGTGGAGAAGACGCAAGTATTTGTATTTGATTGAGTGAAGCGCTGATGGGGGTGTCAGATTTGTCATAAAGTCAATCCCATGTAGGTGTAGGGGAAGGCAAAGTAAACTTACTGAGACTTCTGGCAGAAGTTGGATTCAGGATTCCGGCAGAAGCTGCATTCCCCACACTGAGGGAGGCAAAGTGGGATTACTTTGTCACCTCAAAGAAAACAATATCCCATGTTATGTGGGTCTAAGGATGCTGCCCGTGTGAGAGCTGATTCCTGGGCATGTGTTTGTATGTGTGTGTCAGTTACCTGGTTTCACAGAGGTCACTCCTTCTCCAACACTTTCCACAATTCCAGCTCCTTCATGGCCAGGGATTACTGGGAATTCTGCATTGGGAAAGCAGCCTTGCAGAAGGTGTTCATCTGTGCGACAGATGCCTGTGGCCACAAGCTATTTGGAGAGGAACAAGCAGATATTCTGGCCTCTGTCTAACTCAGTTTGTAGAAGCAACTTTCCCAGGGGTGTTTTGATGCCCCTCAGTCAGTGCTGGCACTCTGTGGCAGCATACAGAGCCCAGGCTGGGCTTTCCCCTTCTGCTCACTCTGCTCCATGTGGCTTTCCTCTGCACTGAGCTGGAGGTGGAAGAGGAGGGGAGGCCACAGTGTGGGTACCAGAGCCCTGTCCAGCAGAGCCAGGGCTGGAGACAGGATGTGATAGCTTAGACAAGAATTAGTCCAAAAATCCAAGTTCCTATGTGACAGCTTAGACAAGATTTAATCCAAAAAGGAGCTCCTGGAAGATAGTGCATTTGAGCCAAGGTAGCTCTGGGCAATGAAAGCCTCTTGGAGGACACAGATCCCTGAGTTTTACTGAAGTTATAACCACAAGAGGAGCAATTCCCAAAAGGAATGAAGAAAAAGTTATTGAGATGTATTTTTACCTTGATCCGGACTTCCCCTGCCTTTGGGGGTGCAACTTCCACCTCCTCAACAGAGAGTTTGCCCGGGGCCCAGACAACAGCAGCCCTGCACCTGATAACCTGGAAACAAGCGAGAGGAATTCATTGCATGGGAACATTTGCCTTTAAAAGCCCACAGCTGGGGGAAGTCATCCTGCAATCACCTAAACCCGAGGTGCTCAAACCTGGTGATGCTCAGCTGCACCTGAAACCAAGTGCTGTTCAATAAAGACTGGCCTAGTTTAGGGTCTGAGGAAACCCCATTTGTGGTTTGTGATCCAAAGAGTATCAGGTGTAGCCTTGGAAAGCTACTGGGTTCTGATGGCTTTGGTGGATTTTTCACAATATCCCCATGTGTTACTGGCCAGAATGTGCTGTGATGACCACTGCAGACCCTACCTGGTGGAAGTGTCAATGGAGAGCTTTGATGTCACCTTTGTGACACACTGGGCTGAAGGTGAGAGAAGGGTTATGGAATTGTCCCCATCTGATTGGTACCTGGATAATTTCTTTCCTTTACCAAGGTTTGATTTGCGTGTGACATGGCACAAACCCTTCCCCAATTCAACTCAAAGCAGTTTGGCATCAGCAAGATGGGGCTTGCAGCCTGAAAAGGATATTGCCATGGACAAGGCTGAGTGCAGGAGGTGAGCGGCTGAAGAGGGCACCACTGGAGAGCTGCGTTTGCTGCCAGAGCAGGAGCTCGGGGTGGGATTGAGCAGGAGGGT
The DNA here is from genome assembly GCF_028769735.1 of Zonotrichia leucophrys gambelii. Taxonomy (NCBI): domain Eukaryota; kingdom Metazoa; phylum Chordata; class Aves; order Passeriformes; family Passerellidae; genus Zonotrichia; species Zonotrichia leucophrys. The sequence continues at coordinate 31,208,220 of NC_088173.1, read as the reverse complement.
GCTTTTCAGGGCAGCACAATTGCAAATTTTGTCTCCTGAGCAGCCGGGCAGGACAGAGTGGGAATGCGCTACCGGATGCAGAGTCTGGTGACATTCTCAGAGTTTTGGGAGAGGAGGGGGAGTAAGGTCAGAGGAGAGAGGGCCCGCGGAGTGCTGTGCAGGCTGAGCCTTCTGCCGCGGATTTGGCCAAGAGCAGGGCACCTCGGAAAGGAGGGTGGGAAATGCCTTGTCCTTACTTTTCCCGCAGTGGCCATGTGGTCGTAGCAGAGCCGTGTCTGTCGCTGTCGCAGGCTGGAGGGAAGCTGCTGCCCGGGCGTGCTGCAGGATCCGCCAGGCGTGGAGCGGGAGCAGTCGCGGCGCGACGCCGTCTCTGGAGAGCGCTGGTTAATGAGTGTCGGGGGCTGGATGCTGCACAGGGAGTGCTGAGGGGAGGAGCTGGACAGCGGCAGGGAGACGGACGGGGCAGAAGTCCTCCAGGGACTTCAGTTTTATCAGTGACTCTGCCCTTGGGTCGTTGCCTGCCCTCCCTGCCTGAAAGGCTCAGAGAGCTCAGAAAGGTTGGTTTATTTCTTCCAGTTGCTTCTGGCAGGTGTGGAGGGAGGAGATCTGCATCTCTGCTGGGGCTTCCTCGGAGTCTCCTTTTTGCCAGTTTGGAGCATTTGACCTGGTGTCCATTCACACCACGATATTTGCAAAGAGGTTAAAAATTTTTAAAAGCTAAAATAAAACAAATGCAAAGTCAGTGAAAATGTGGTGGATAAAGACACATGTCCCTCTGGGTTGAAGCTTTACTGTCTGTGATATTGGATTTATTTTCAGAGCTATTTTCATCAGAGCAGTAAGGGGAACGTCTGTCAAGAAAGGAATGGACCCATTTGCTTGACTCCAGTGTAGCCAGGTTTGTAGGTGGTTTCACACCTCCTAGGCTCTTCAGGTTCTTCCAGAGCTGTTTTCTGCTGAGACATTTGAAAAAGTGATGTATTGCAGGGATTGGATGAGCGAGAGCTTGTTGGAGGACCAGGCTGAGATGAGTAGCCCGACTGTGATCTAACCCCCACTGTTTGAAAGGAATCTTCCTTCTGTGTGAAGACACTTTTGCAAACCTAAGGAATGCGATAATTTCCTAGAAGACGGCCACTAATGACATAGACCCCCTTCTTGGATCTCTAGCCTTTTAGAATGCTATAATGAGGAGAAGTCAGCTCTTTGGCTATTGAGAAAGTTTATATGTGTGTGTGAATATATATATATTATTTAATGAAAAGACATTTGTTGACATTTGGATTAGCAAAAAGGACTGGACATGATCAGAAAAAAGTGTAGCATTCTTGGATAAGGAGGGCATTGTTCTGTAGATTTAAGCTTGGCACATTCAGCTCTACAGTTGATTCACACGTTCTTCACAAAATCACAGAATGGCCTTGGTTACGTGGGACCTTAAAGATCATGTTGTACCACCCCCCCTGCCATGGGCAGGAACACCTCTCACCAGAGGAAATTTCTCATAGCCACATCTGAGTGGCCTCAGATGCTGCCAAGGATGGAGCATCAACAACTCCTCCTCAGCCTGTTCCAGTGCCTCAGCACTGTCACAGTAAAGAATTTCTTCCTAATATCTGGTCTAAACCTACCCTCCCTCATGCCTGTTATCCTAGCAGGGCACCCACCAGATGCCGTAGAAGAAGAATACAGTTCTTCTCCAAGATTTTCATGTATATATTTTCCTGTGCCTTGCAATCCTCACTTTAGCCCCAAAGTGGGCTGATTTAGGTGCTCAGCCAAAACCAAAAATACTCTGTAGGCTGTTCAGACAGATCCACTTTACAGAACTCCTGGGACACAGAGTAGTTGACTTTGATTCCCATTCTGTCTTCTGCATTGCACAAGGGCTGGAAAGCACTTCCAGAGGATGAATGCTCTATGGCAGATATCCCATAGGGTTGGCAGTGTTTGAAGTTGAAACCAACACATTTCAAAAGTCCTGTAACAAAGAAGGAATTCATTCACCTGCTTCCTAGATAGCATTCCATACAGATGGCTTATGATTTCATCTCACACCTAAGGACGTAAATGTGCTACTTGTGCTGGCACTTCATGGCTCTGAAGACGTGTCTAGAGTCTGCTGTTGAGTGGATAACCTACACAATGGTTGTAAAAAGATCTTTCAAATATGTACTGTTATTTTTCCTTAAAACATCCATGTGATGCTCTAGTCCCCCAGACCTGCAAACCCACCACTGATGTGTAATGAGAATTTCTGTCTGCCCTGCTTGCAGTTGTTAAGGGCCATGGGGAGCTGGCACCTCTGCAAAACATTTGCAATGGATATCATTATTGTAGGGAGTTGATACTGAGATCTTGTTGCTGTGCAGATTTTTGTATCTATTTCAGACAGGAGGTTGTTGTTTTTGTCTTATCCAGGTAATAGAGGGAAAATAAGATCAAACTTGTATGTCAGCAGGCATGGCTTTAATGATTAACTTTTTAATGGCCATTCCTGTGTATCTTCGTTCTACAATATGTGCTATCCTGACTTGCTGTATGTAGTCATGTATTTTACAAGCTTTAAGAGCTGATCTGTGAGGTCAGATGCCATTACATTCAGGCACAGACCTCAAGGTGTTTGTCTTCATCTTGGTAGTCAGTTTTCTGTCCCCCTCTTTATGTTCTGTTTGTTTGCTGCCTGTATCAAAGAGGCGGAAAGAAGGTAGAATATTTGACAGAAATCTCTGTGGAACAGATGCTGATGCACTTATGAGGGCTAAGTACAAATCTTATCTTTCCTGGTGCCAGCATCAGGTTTCTGTAATTTTTAATTACAAGTCAGAGTCTGATATGAGTTCCTTTATTAATGACCCAGCATTACATTTCTGTCCACAGTGTAAGTGGGCACCTGATCAGAGACAATTTTTGCATTCTACTGTGAAGGACAAACTAGACCATACCCTACAGGATTTGTTAGCAGTATTAATAATTCCCTATTCTAAAAGATGCCCTGGCGCTTTAATTTCCATAAGAATAGAAATATTGTGTACCTCTTACAAGATGATAGCAGTATGAGGCAAATGAGGTAAGGAAAGTGGGAGTTAGTCACCCTGATATATTGTACCTAGCAGAGATATAGAAAACAATTCTGACAAAGATCTATTAAAATGAGCAATTGATTGTGTTCACCCTAGTGGAGGAGAATGGCTGAGGGAAAAAAATGCTAAAATAGAGACCAGGACTCTTGGAGCAATTGCTGATACTGAGTCCCTGCTATCATAGAATGATGGAATATCTCAACTTGGGGGGGACCCATTAGACCATAGCCTTGCCTTTCTGTTTTCTTTCTTTTTGCTCAGAAAAAATTCCTTTGTTGGACTAGCTACGATCATAGTACATCCTCCAGAATTTCACTCTGCAATTACGTTACTGAGGAGGAATTTTACTTTATGAATTCTGATAGCCTAGGTATAGCACCTCTAGCACCCACATTTGTGTGTGATGGGACACAAATGCACATGTAATGTCTCTTCCCCATTACAGTCTGTACATTTCTCTGAGGTTTTTTCAAGATGAAAACTAGAGCAGGAGAAAAGCCTCCGTTCTAAGATCAGGATCTAGAGAGGACAAATAAGAATGAAGGAAGGAAAACTGAGGAGGGAATAGTACAGAGCACAGTGATGGGTCTCTAGTAGATGCCCATGGTGACATCCACGTTATTTGTCTGCCCCTTGATTCTCACCCAGAGGCTCTCAACTGTGCCATTACATCTCCATACATTCCAACCCTTCTATTCCATGTAGTGCCACCTGCCTGCCTCTTCTGCCCTGCCTTTTCCTCCTGAAGAGCCTGTAACCATCCAAGAGGGCACTCCAGTCACAGGACTTGTCCCACCAGTTTCATTTATGCCAACGATATCGAGTCTCTGGCACCTGGCGAAAGTTTCCAGGTCACTGTTGCTTGTTCCTCAAGCTGCATTCATTGGTATAGAAACATTTTCACGAGTGGTGCTTTGCAGCCAACACTTGTGAAGCAAATTGAGGGGTTCCCTTACTGCTCCTGTCCTCACGTTTTGGCACACAATGCCATTGTTCATCACTGGCCAGCCTGGTATTCTCCCATTCCCCTTCCCAGAGTAGTTTAAAGCTCTATCAAGGAGCCCTGCTAGCTCCTGTGCTAGAACTCCTTTTCCCCTCTGAGAATGGCTCATCCTGTCAGCTGTGTGTAGACGAGGTGGTGAATAGATCACCCCACAGTCAAAAATGCAGTATTATTTTTTTGCTTGCGCCAGCATTGGAGCCATGCATGGACCCCATGGATCTGCCTATTCCTACCCGTATAATTCCTCGTTATCGACGGGTCAATGAAATCACTACCAGTGTTCCTGATCCATCAACCAATTGTCCCAAGGCCCTGGAGCCTCTGTTGATTGAGTGCACTGTGTCAGATGAGTTGGTTTAAAAACCTTTATTAGTAAAAGCGTTTCCCTGGGAGAGACGTCCTTTTCTGTCCTGTCTGGGCATAGCAGGACCAGCAGTGACAGCAGCACAGGTGAGTTCCTCATTCTCTTCTCCTGGTGCCCCACAAGGGAGCTGCTGGTTGAGAAGGGACCAGGCCAGGAGAGCACCTGCTGTGCTGGTCCCTCCGCTCGGCTTCCTAGGCCGCGTCCATCAGAAGAGCAGGACAGTGCGGATACTGAAATGTGGAAGGGAAGGGAGGCTTGGCTGCAGCTCAGGAGCAGGAAGTGTGGCAGGCAGGTGTGCGTGGGGACCAGCCACCTTCTCTGCCATCCAGCCTCTTCCTGACTGAGCTGCATGAGGCGTACAGCAGCGGGGAAGCCTTCAAATCCTTGCTGAGGGGAGCCCCTCATGGGATAAGGCCACAGGATCTGTGCTGAGCTGAACCATGAGCAGGAGGGTTCCCTGTGCTGAACATGGGCTCTTCCCTCTGGGCTATGGCACAACTTGCCAGCACTCAGCTGGGAGGCCCCGCTTCCTCAAAAGGCTCGGGTGCTCTTTGGGAAGCCAGTGTTGCATGTTCTGCCTGTTGGAATTTTAGGAGAAGGTGCTGAGGTTGGCTGAACCTCCTGCTGGTCAGGGTCTCACCTTTTTCCTGCACGTAGCAACTCAAATCCCTCGTTCACTTTAGCAAATGGCAGGGTGTGTGTGATCAGCAAGTCCGAATTGAATTTCTTCTCCAAATAGCTGGAAACTAATTTGGGGATACATTCTCTTGTCTTCCAGCCTAGAAACAGGAGAGAGCAGCTGCCTGAATATTGGGAGAAAGGCTGTTTTGGTAAGGTAGTCTTACTGTCAGGGTCAGGACTAGTGACCAGTGCTGGTGCCACACCCTTGTGAGATGTTTTCTGCTCTTTGGGATGAGTGGGTTACTGTGAGACACAGGTGGAGGATTATTTTCGCGTCTAATGCTAATGTTCAATACAGGCAATGCAGTGCTTCTCTTTATTGTCTTTTCCTTGAAAACCCTCTTTTACTATGATTTGTCAACTGCCAAGAGAGGAAAAGCTGAAGTATTAAGATTGTATTCTTAAGTCTTATACCTCCAAACATCGTCCCCTTCCATGTACGCCCAGTCAGCAGAAGTGTGGGATCGATGGAAATCTCTGAATCCAATACCCCAACCATCACACAGACACCAGTGCTCATATTGCAGGAAGCCAGGGAAGCAATCTGATGGGATAGGCAGGAGAATGAGAGAAAGCCATGATGAGCTGGTCATGTGAGTCCTCTTTATGTGCAATCTCTTGCTCCTCCCTGGTAATCTGAAAACACATATCCCCCCTCGTGGAGCAGACCTGGGGAGCTTGTGGGCTCTTTTAAGATTCGTGCCATTTTCTCTCAGAAAGATATGCCCAGCAGTGCAGGCAGCCTGTGAGGAACTTCCCATGGGGGTGATTTTTGCCCTGAGAGGGGCCTGTGATGATCTGGGAGGGAGGACAGATGCTGAAGTGCCACCTACCATGGTGTCCCTGTGCCCAATGGCCTCAAAGGAGTAGTCCACGCCCTGCCCGGTCATCTCAGTGAGCACCTCCTGGATGGGCTTCTGGAAGTCTCGAGGGTTGATGCAGTCGGTGGCTCCCAGCTCCTTGGCCTTGGCAAATTTGTCCTTGTTGATGTCCACACCAATGATGCGGGAAGCTCCAGCTGCCTTGCAGCCCATGACAACAGAGAGGCCAACTCCTCCAAGTCCAAAAACAGCACAGGTGGAGCCTGGTTTTACCTGCACAGATGGGAGCCTATGAGTCTCCAGCAGGAAGAAGAGGAGGAAGAGGGGGAGGGGGAGGGGGAGGAGGAGAAGATTTCTTTTGTACAGGATTGATGAGCTTGTGAGGGCAGCCCTGGTGTTCTAAACATTCCAACCTTGGCTGTGTTGATGGCAGCCCCATAGCCTGTGGAAAACCCACAGCCAAACAAACAGACTTTGTCCAGAGGTGCTGCAGCATCTATCTTGGCAACGGCGTACTCTGGCACCACAGTGAATTCTGCAAAGGTGCTGACCCACACAAAATGATGGACCTGCTTTCCTTTGCAAGAGAAGCGGCTGGTCTTGTCCGGCAGCAGGTTTTGTGGTTCAGAAAAACTGTGGAGAAGACGCAAGTATTTGTATTTGATTGAGTGAAGCGCTGGTGGGTGTGTCAGATTTGTCATAAAGTCAATCCCATGTAGGTGTAGGGGAGGGCAAAGTAAACTTACTGGGACTTCTGGCAGAAGTTGGATTCAGGATTCTGGCAGAAGCTGCATTCCCCACACTGAGGGAGGCAAAGAGGAATCACTTTGTCTCCTGCAACAAAGTGGATCTCTGTTAGGTGCCTTTAGCTCCACCGTCCCTGAGGGCACTGCCTATTGCATCACCTCTCCTGAACTTTATGATGGTAGAAACCTACAGTGAACTCTATGCTTTCCCTGTCAGTATGAATGCTTCAGGCCTCATTTGTCTACATGGGGAACAGATTGGAAAACTGGGCATGAGAGTCCAGTGCATTGCTTCTGCACTTAGTTTTTTAACCAGTGACTCAGGAGAAGGGAGTGGTTTCTGAGCTCTTGGCAGAGCTTTGAGGCCTGAATCCTGGGCATGCATTTTAGATTGTGTTGGTTACCTGGTTTCACAGAGGTCACTCCTTCTCCAATGCTTTCCACAATCCCAGCTCCTTCATGGCCAGGAATAACTGGGAATTCCACATTAGGCAAGGAACCTTTCAAAACGTGATCATCTGAGTGACAGATGCCTGTGGCCACCATCTGTTCGGAGAGGAAAGAGTAAATGGTGATTTCTAAAAATAGTCCAGCCACTGTTTATTTGAGTTTGTGGAAGGATGTTCCACAGAACTTCTCTGGGCAGTTAAGGTGATGGGTGGACACTGATCACTGGATTATATCCAAGCTACAGCCACAAGAAGAGCAGCTCCCTCAAGGGAGAAAAAATTATTGAAATGTATGTTTACCTTGATCCGGACTTCTCCTGCCTTTGGGGGTGCAACTTCCACCTCCTCAACAGAGAGCTTGCCCGGGGCCCAGGCAACAGCAGCCCTGCACCTGATAACCTGGAAACAAGCGAGAGGAATACATTGCTGGGAAAGGTTCCCCTTTGACAAGAGCCCAGGACTTGGGCAGGATTGTAGCACAGTTGTCCTACAATCATCAAAGCCAAGGCTGCACAGCACGTGTCTGTGCACACTGCAGCACACACTTCTACAGCTACACAACAGTCCTGTGCTGTTTTCTGAGGGTTGCTGGTTGGGTGGGATTTGGTGGGAGAGCAGAAACATTGGAGTGCTCAGCTGTATGCAAAGCCAAACAATGTTCAGTAAACACTGGCTTTGTGTGAAGTGTGAAATCAAAATGAAGTGACTGGTTCATCTGGTGTACGGGCAGATATGACAGCAACATGAGTGCTTCTGCAGGTTAAGGCAAGCAAGACAGAACTTTTCCTTTCAGTGAGCTAAAGCTATCTAAAAAGAGGCTACAAAACAGTCCCAGCATGACTGGCAACTGGATAATTTCTCTCCTTGCCAAAAGGATGATTTATGTGTGACATGGCACAAACCCTTCCCCAATTCAATTCAAAGCAGTTTGGCATCAGCAAGATGGGGCTTGCAGCCTGAAAAGGATATTGCCATGGACAAGGCTGAGTGCAGGAGGTGAGCGGCTGAAGAGGGCACCACTGGAGAGCTGCGTTTGCTGCCAGAGCAGGAGCTCGGGGTGGGATTGAGCAGGAGGGTGCTTTTCAGGGCAGCACAATTGCAAATTTTGTCTCCTGAGCAGCCGGGCAGGACAGAGTGGGAATGCGCTACCGGATGCAGAGTCTGGTGACATTCTCAGAGTTTTGGGAGAGGAGGGGGAGTAAGGTCAGAGGAGAGAGGGCCCGCGGAGTGCTGTGCAGGCTGAGCCTTCTGCCGCGGATTTGGCCAAGAGCAGGGCACCTCGGAAAGGAGGGTGGGAAATGCCTTGTCCTTACTTTTCCCGCAGTGGCCATGTGGTCGTAGCAGAGCCGTGTCTGTCGCTGTCGCAGGCTGGAGGGAAGCTGCTGCCCGGGCGTGCTGCAGGATCCGCCAGGCGTGGAGCGGGAGCAGTCGCGGCGCGACGCCGTCTCTGGAGAGCGCTGGTTAATGAGTGTCGGGGGCTGGATGCTGCACAGGGAGTGCTGAGGGGAGGAGCTGGACAGCGGCAGGGAGACGGACGGGGCAGAAGTCCTCCAGGGACTTCAGTTTTATCAGTGACTCTGCCCTTGGGTCGTTGCCTGCCCTCCCTGCCTGAAAGGCTCAGAGAGCTCAGAAAGGTTGGTTTATTTCTTCCAGTTGCTTCTGGCAGGTGTGGAGGGAGGAGATCTGCATCTCTGCTGGGGCTTCCTCGGAGTCTCCTTTTTGCCAGTTTGGAGCATTTGACCTGGTGTCCATTCACACCACGATATTTGCAAAGAGGTTAAAAATTTTTAAAAGCTAAAATAAAACAAATGCAAAGTCAGTGAAAATGTGGTGGATAAAGACACATGTCCCTCTGGGTTGAAGCTTTACTGTCTGTGATATTGGATTTATTTTCAGAGCTATTTTCACCAGAGTAGTAAGGGGAACGTCTGTCAAGAAAGGATTTTTTTCCCCAAGGACCCATTTGCTTGACTCCAATGTAGCCAGGTTTGTAGGTGGTTTCACACCTCCTAGGCTCTTCGGGTTCTCCCAGAGCTGTTTTCTGATGAGGCATTTGAAAAGGTGATGTGTAGGAGAGACAGGGTGAGCAAGAGCTTATTGGAGGACCGGGTAAGATGAGCACTGTGTGTGTTTGGGAACTGTTTCTGTGTTTGGGAAGAGGCCCCACGTTTACACGTTCAGTGGAGTGCCCACAGAGGTTTGTGTTGGTGCTGGCTACTGAATGTCCCAGCCCTTTCTCATGGGCTGAGGGGGAGGTTTGTAGCAGCTGCAGGGCTCAGAGTTGGCTGGCCAAGCCCCCAGCTCTCAAGTACCCTGAACATATCTCCAGCTCCAGGGATGCAGCCCAGCTGCTCTATCCTGCCCCAGCAGCTGTCTGAGCTCTTTCACAGAGCATGGCAGCCCTGTGGTGGGACAGTGGTCCCAGCCACATGGATGTGCTGCTTGGCATTCAGTTCTCCAGCCCTGCTGGTCAACTTGACCTCTAGGCGAAGGCATGCTCCTGTCTTGGAGGTGAGCAGCTGGCTCTAGCTCAGACATGCACTTGTGGATCACTTTTATCTGTATTTTAGGTAAACAGGGATGTTTAACAGTTTTTCCCAAGAATTGTCTACTTTTCATACATTTGTTTGCACACCTCTGGTAGCCTCAATCAGAGTATGAACGATGATGATGTATAATTTCCCAGGAATAAGGAGCTTTAGAATGAAGTTTTAAAGATTTTCAGTATTCAGCCCGGTCAACCTGTTGCATTTAAAAATAAATAAATCTATCATGACTTCTAGTATGCTTTGTGTATCTTGTTAGAGAAAAAAAATAATTCTTGTCCAGAGAAATTTTTTTCACTTGTCCAAACATTTGATAACCCCTGAACAAAACATGGGCTTCTTGTCTCCCAGGTATATGTGTATCACAGGTGTTCTTATTACTGGGATCTGTGGTCTCCATCTGATAACCTCGAAGCATTGGAGGGTATTTTGTGTGGGAATGATCATTTGGCTTTGATACACTGTCAGGGAGAGTGATCTTAAAAGCATGTGAAAATAGAGCTGCACACTGGAGCATGTGCCATTTCCTGGGGCAGTGTCTGGGTGGATGGAGTGTGGTGGGAGAACAGAAATATGGGAGTGCTCAGCTGCAGGCAAAGCCAAGTGATGTTCAGTTAAACTCTTCCGTAGTTCAAGGTCTGAGGAAACACCCTTTGTGCTTTGTCTGGTAGTTAGATTGCTTCCTGGGAAGTTACTGGATTTTTCATGTATTTGGTGGATTTTTCCTGGTATCATGTGCTGGTATCTGATGGGCATGCGGTCTCTACTTGTTGCCAGGAAAGCTCCTAAAAAGAGGCTCACACAGGGCTGTGCAAGAGCTGTCCAGAGCTGTCCTGGACCCCCCCCAGGAGTACCTCAGAGCCAGAGAGTCATCAGGAAGAGCTGGCAGAAACCTTCTGTCCAAGAAATACAGTCGCACAAACAAATTCATCTTCAGCTGAGTGTTGATGAGGGTCTGCAGGGCAAAATACTCTAGGAAAGTATGAACTTTTTGTTGTTTCTCAGTCAGAATACACTTCATTCCTCCATCAAAGGAAATGCAATTGCAGGAAAAAAAAAATTTAGAGACTACAAGAAAATGGACTGGGATTACATCAGTTGCAGTGCAAAGGACCAAACCAGGCCAAATCTAACCTCACAGAAGTTGCAAAAGCAGGGGAAAAATCAAGGAGGAAGACACAACTTGGAGGGGAAGGTATGAAGGGCATGGCATGGAGACTTAAAAAAAAAGTCTTTCCCAAAGTCAAAACCATCAAAAGGCAGGCCATATGCCATCAAGTGCAGGCACATGCACCAAAGCTTGCCAAAATTGATCCCTATTGAAATCACAATATTTGGTTTCCCTTCCTGAATGGTAATGAATTTTTGTTTCCCTTCCCGAAAGGAAATTATTTCATTTCCCTTCCCAAAAGGAAATTATTTCGTTTCCCTTCCCAAATGAAAATTATTTCCTTTCCCTTCCCAAATGGATATTATTTGGTGATTATTAGTTGGTGAGCTCGATGTGATTCTGACATGATCCTGTGGTGATTTGGGAAAAAGGACTTAAATATTAAGCAATGTGATCCCAAGGTGATTCAGGAAGATTACTGCAGACCTAAGAGAAATTAGAAGGTGGAGTCAGGCAGACCAAGAGTCTGAGAGCCTAAAAATCCAGATGAGCTATAGCCAGGCAGACCAGGGAGTCTAGAAGTCAGGACAAGGTATGAGATACCACCCCCAAGAAGAAGAGTGCTGGATATGAGGAGTGGACACTATGTACTTTGCTTATTTGGTGCACTGGAGCAAGCCCCGTGCCCCCTGCCAAGGAATGGCTGCAGTCCAGAGGGGACCCAGGTTGGTGCAGAGTTCCCCCAGAATGGCAGTGTGTGTGCAGCAGGACACAATGGGAAATAACACACGGTTTGCTAAGTTGCTACTACATGAGCACTGGAGCAAAAGCAACATGGAGCTCTGAGAGGCAGAGTCAGAGCTGCACAGACAATATGTAAGAGAAGCCCTCTAAAACTGTATAGTGGCCATCTCCACAGTAACCCGATGTGATTGGGGATTGGGCTGTAGGGAGAAGTGCAGCCAGAGATGGAGCCCAGTGTAGCACTGAGAGCAGAAGGAATCTTGCGATTTCAATGGAGACCAAGAGAGGAATCTTTGGTGCAGGCCCCTGCCCTTGATGGCATGCCATGCCTTTTGATGGCTTTGACTTAGGGAACGGTTTTTTCCTTTTTAATTTTTTTTCTTAAGTATCCATGCCATGTCCCTAATATCTTGTCCCCCAAGTTTTGTCTTCCTCCTTGACTTTTTCCCCTGCTTTTGCTACATCTGTGAGCTGAGTTTTGGCCGTTTGCAATGCAGCTGATTCCCTCACTTTTTTTTTTGGACTTAGGTTAAAGATTTTTGTTTTTTTTAAATATCCATGCCATGTCCCTAATATCTTGCCCTCGAAGTTTTGTCTTCCTCCTTGAATTTTTCACCTGCTTTTGCAACATGTGTGAGCTTAGTTTTGGCATGGTCTGGTCCTTTGCAATGCAGGCTCATTTCCTCACAGTCTATGTTTTAAAGACAGTAAAATTCCCAATTTGCTGGTTTTTTTCGATTGCATTTCATTTGTTCCTATCTCCTTTCCAGAGTGTTTGTAAGCCTTCATTTCATTTCCTTTCGGGAAGGGAAACGGAATCTTGCGATTTCAATGGGGACCAATAGGGGAATCTTTGGTGCATGTCCCTGCACTTGATGGCATGCCATGCCTTTGCATGGCTTTGGCTTTGCGAAATTTTTTTTCCTAAGTATCCATTCTGTTTTGCCTAATTCAGAATGGATCTCTACTCTGTCTCAATTCCATGTCCCTAATATCTTGCCCTCGAAGTTTTGTCTTCCTCCTTGACTTTTGCCCCTGCTTTTGCAACATCTGTGGCCTTGGTTTTGGCATTATGTTTTCCTTTGTCATGCAGCTCATTTCCTCACATTTTCTTTAAGACTGAGGTTAAAGATTTTTTTTTTTTTTAGAGTGTCCAGCTGTATCCCTAATATCTTGCCCTCAAAGTTTTATCTTCCTCCTTGACTTTTTTCCCTGGTTTTAGAACATCTGTGAGCTTAGTTTTTGTATGGTTTGGTTCTTTGCACTGCTCCTGATATGATCCCTGTCCATTTTCTTGCAATCACAATGTTTCCCAAAGTGTGATTTTTTTTTTCCTATCTCAATTCCTTTGATGGTATCTCCATTCCAGCGTGTTTGTAAGTCCTCCTTTTCTGTTTTGTCCTTCAACGGGGATCAATTTTGCCAAGCTTTGCTGCATGTGCCTGCCCTTGATGACATCTGGCCTTCCTTTTGATGGCTTAAAGTTTGGCAAATTTTTTTTGTTTTTTTAAGTATCTATAGCATGTCTTTCATATCTTCCCCTCCTAGTTGTGTCTTCGCCCTTGACTTTTTCCCTTGCTTTTGCAACATCTGTGGGCTTAATTGTGACCTGGTTTAGTCGTAGGTTACTTGAAAGTAATCAAAATTCATGGCAGGTCACGAAGTCCAGGGATATGTACTAAAGCTTGCCCCATTGATCCCCATTGAAATCGCAAGATTTCATTTTCCTTCCAAAATGAGCATTTTATTTTCATTACTTCCTTATCTTTATTTTCCACTTTCAAATATACTATTTTATTACTTTCGACAGGAACTTGCTTTGTCGTGCTAAATTTATTTCACTTCATGTTCTGAAAACTGTCCTGTTGTCTACAAGGGTATATTCTATTTTTTAGAAGTGCCCTTCTAATTCCCACTTTAGAAATTTTATTTCCTACATAACCACTACTGAACTGAATGCGTGGACTATTTGTACAAACATTTTGGATTTAAATTTGTTACATAACTGTAATATATATATATTACATTATAAAAAACATATATATATAACTCCTCGTAGAACTCTTTTCTTAAGTGCATCTCACACTTGACCTTGTTCACTGCTCAAGGCTAAAATAGAGAAATACTGATATTTTTTCAGTTCCATTAAGAGTGATTCTGAAAAGCAACCTTTTATGAAGTTTAAATATGTGCATCATCATTCATTGGAACACTCATTGAGTCAATATAAGCACTTTGCATTATTTGAAACATCTGTGTTTCATCCTTTTTAAAAAGGAAATTTTTTTCTTATAAAGAGTACACTGTATTTCAAAGCCATTATATATTAAAAAAAAAAAAAAATCACACTAATGCTATTTACATTGAGAAAAAAGCCCCAAACCCTAAATGAGTCACCCAGAATATTTTTAAAGCCTTTTAGAATAAGTTTTTAAACTAATGTTTCACTTAAAGGGCTGATAAAACATAACTATAACATGAACCATCCTGTTGTTACCAAAGTTTGTTTCCATTGTTAAGGCAATGGCCTAGTTCCTCCAACTAGCAACAATAACAACTCCACACATTATTCTAGACAAAGTAATATGAAATATGAATCGCTTGCTCAGTTAGGTGAAAAAAATGGTCTGATTTTACCAAATAGAGATTGCAAATCCAGTGGTACCTAGGTACAATGGTGACCCATTGGGTAGAAGTAATTCCATAAAAATTGTTTATTTGGGGAAGACAAGGATGGAGGTGAGGGGGGATCAAGATGAATCAACAAGAAACAAGACGAGCAAAATATAGAGAAGTCAGGGAATAAAAGAGACCTGACACATGTAGCCAAGGTACTGGTCATTAGGTTTTTCTGGCTCCTCTTGTTCATGTAGGTGAATGCTGTGTGCGTGTCTGCAATGGCTGGCTGTCCCTGCAGTACGTGTGCCTGGCTGTGTTCCCACTGGTTCCTGTGTGTGCCCACTGGGAACCAGCCTGGCTAGAGACTGCCTGCAAACACAGAGAAGCTGCCACCTTGCATCTAGCAAGGTTCACTGGATTCAGCTACCATCAAAACAAGCCATATTATTTTCATTCTGAACTGGCTAACATTAACTTCTTTAATTTTGTGGGGTCAGTTCACACTTCTTCTACCTCTTAATATGAGGAAAAATCAAATTAGATGATCATATCATCCATTGGTTCTTGTATATCTTCCATGTTATTTTTCTGCCTCATCAGTTCACCAGAGAAATATTTAGCAATTATTTGGTTATTTAAACACACTAGGATAGCTATAAGATCATTTAAAAAGGGAAATAAAAAAGTGAATTTTGAAGACATTTAAAACAAATTAATGTAAGCCCTACCCTACACTGTATTTATTAGGCTTGAACAATCAGGACAGAACAAGGTTTGAATTGATTGTAATCTGTAACACAGAGCTATCAATTCCATCTGCCAATAATAAATGATGGCAAATCATTCTGCTCAAATAACACACCAATATACTCGAATATATCAATACATTTTGAAGCAAGCAGTTTCCTTTTGGAACTTCTACAAGAAATTTCAGTTAATTCCATTTTGTATATCTTTACAGCCCCATATTTTCTGAAACAAATATATGCCTATCAACTTAAAAACAATGTTCATGGGAATATATGAGAATATAATGAATTGTGAGAGTTTTTAGATTGAATTTTGTTTGAGTGTGCTGTGCTATAGGGCAGCTTCTATTGATTACTCTTTTTAATTTACTCAGACAGCACTTTTTATCACAACAGGATGAGAATGCCCAACAGCCAAGAGAGCATAAAAAGAAACATTCCAAGCATTCTGCATCAAACTTAGCAAGTCTACTTTTATTATTTATTGGGTTTGTCTGGTTGGTTGGTTTAGTTTTTTAAACTTTTTTCATTTTTTTGCCAGGTCAATTTAAATTGGTAGCTCTACCAGTACTGATGGAACAGACAAGTTTTTACAAAGTGCTCACAGAAGGATATTTTAACTACACTAATATTTACCCTCAAAAAAAAAAAAAACAAAAACAAAAAAAAAAAAAAAACCACCTTTACAGATGAGAAAGTGAAATAGTCACACATTTTTCAGTAAAATCATATCCCAATTTGGTACAATGCAAGTCCTGAATTAAGGTACCTGAAAAAAGCATATACATAAATAAAAATAAAAGATACCTTTGAAGTCTAGTAGACCAGCCATCTCATGCAGGCAAAATTCTACTTAAAAAAACTTAAAAAGTTTGGAGATGAAGGCTAAAGATGAGGCAAGATGGATTTAACATGAAAAAAAAATCATTGAAACCCTCAGTCTATAGATAATTTTTCAAGTGATGAGACACACATTATCTTACAATGCACGCAGCATCTTTTGATGTACATGTGAAAACTCATCAAGAAGTGATTGAACCAATAAAGTTTGGCAAAGTTTTTCAAGAAATACAAATATATAATTGTACATGATATAAAAACACAGAGTTCACTATACAATATAGCAAGGATGTTTAAGGAAGAAGCAAATGGGAGACACATCATCCAAATTTTGTTGAAGGGAAATATGCACATAAGTTTTTCCAACTAATTAAACATTGTTAAAACTCATCAATCAAGCAGAGGCAGTGTATCATTTTAGAAGTTTAAAATTCTAGGTCTTATTTAGAAATGTATTCAGATCTGGATTCACATTCTTTATTCACAGAAAGACTTTTACTGAATTAGAAGGAAGATTAATTTTTGACCTAGCCTGCAATCATGGCACTTGAATAACTTCTCACTGAATTGTATGTCTGGTTCACCTGTACTCAGCTGTAGAACCTGAGTCCTTGCAAGTTCTTCAAGACAGAAGATATATCTAATTCACTGGCTTTATTTTGGAAGGAAAAAACATATATTTGCCTAAGAGAAATTTAAAAATGTCACAGAAACTTCATATTGATAAAAGACAAAGAATAGATGACATTGGATGTTCAATATGACAAGTTTTTTCTGTAATAGCCACTGCTCATTTAGGAGTGCTAGATAATTTGAAATTAATGCATCAGACTTGGGTATAATACAGTCCTTTTGTAACCTGTCTCCCTTGACACAGATCTAAGCAGGTATATATTTAAAGGCTTCTTATTTTTTAATAAAGTTGAACAGACCAAATATGATGTGCTAGGGTGCTACTTCAGGATTTGCAATAATAAAATGTCAAAGAACAAGCTGCAAGCTGTATTTTTTTCTTGAGATACTCAAAGAATTAATTTTATGCTGGCATATACTGTAATTAGAAATAGCTCTGTGCATCATGATTAAACTAATAGCTATGGAAACCAAAGCAGACTAGAAGAAGTGTAAAAGGAGAATAGTGAAGAAGCCAATCATAAAATTCCTTTAATCAGTTTATTTTTAATCTTTCTTGAAAGGCAAATTGGAATACTTAGGGTGAATACTACTTTCTTACTCTTTTTTAACCTTTGTATGTTTGGAAAGAACAGTATTCTTTCCAAACAACTTCCTATGTACTAGATTTTTTCACTCTAGAACTTCTCTACCCACACAATCTTAGGTGTTAAAAGCACACCATTTTAAAAGAACCTTTCTGTACTAAATAATTCTATCAATTTATCCTTTTTTGAAATGAGAACTCCATGTTTTCAACAGCTAAAAATCTCCCTGGTGCCCTACCCCCTTAGCTATTCCGGCAGCCCTCCGCTGAACGTGTTCCAGTTTAGCAGCCTCCTGATGGGTGTGGGGGAAGGATGGATGCATCTCTGAGCCAAACTCACCTGATGCAATCTTGAGTACTGAATGAGGGGGGAAAATCGCTTCCCTTGCTATGCAGGCTGCACATTCTGTGGCCACCAAGCAGGCAGACAGCCTTTGTGCCACAGCGCTGACTTGTGTTTAAATCCTCACTCAGCCTCGGGTTTTTCTGAAAGAGCTGATTCGTGTCAAGTCACTCACCAGCCAATGCTGTTGGCATGGGTCATGCCAGCCCAGGTATAACTCAGCAGCCTGTTCTTAACAAATTCCACCAGGTACCTTATAGTCAGATTAGCTGAGGTCCCTTTGAATGCTATCCCTGTGTATAGCCCAGTGTACAGGCTGACTCGCCCTGCCACCTATTTTGCTGTCATTCACAAACAAAAGGGCACTTTTCCTGCCATCATCCAGGTCAATGATGAAATTGTTATGTAATGTTTGCACCAGTATCAGCCTCTAAAGTGCAGCCACTCCTTAGACATCATGCTGTACACCTCTGTCCTTTGAGACTTACAGTGGAGCTGCCTTCTCACCTGTGTTCTGGCCACTAGTCCCTAATGGTTTAAGAAACCATGTCAAAATACTTGGCTTAGTCAAGGTAAACGAGGTTGTTTACCTCTTGTACCCTTGTCTAGAGACAGGTGCCTCATTACAGAATGCAATCAGGTTAGTCAGACATGGTTTGTCCTCAGTAAAGCTATGGTCACATTATTTACAAATCACATTATTTACCTTGCTGTGCCTAATAACGGCTTCCAGAAAGATTTCTTTCATAATCTTCCCAGGAACTGAGATGAGACTGTGCTGTGTACAGCTCTTTGAATGTCTTTCCTTTCCCTTTTGAAAGTGGGCACATTAATTAGCTTTCTCCAGTTACTGAAGGCCTCTCATAATCACCACATTTTTTAAAGAAAGACAAGAAATAGCAATATTGGATGCACATCCTGCAGTCTCAGTCTGCTAATATGAACACTTACCTCAGTCTTCCTCTCACATAGTTAGCATTCCTCCCCCCCAGACTTTCCCAGGAGGCACAGAGGTCTGGGAGGCTGGTGACCTGAGGCCCAAAGATATCACTTTAAGGTTTTCAAAATGGAAAACCAGCAGGTGTACTAGCTATATTACATATGAGCAAACTGTACCTGCCTTCAGACAGGGACAGTTTATGACACTCAATATTTGGTCATTATTGTGTCAATATTTGGTACATTATTGGGCCATTAATGTAAGAGAACTGTTCAAAAAGTACACTTTTCTCAGAAGATAACTGTGGAAGGGGATCTGGTCCAAGCCCTTCTCTGGGCTATGGCAAAGGATGAATAAACATTTCAGATATCATGCTTAATATCTGTACTTTCAGACAGACTTATTCAACAGTTTCCTAGTATGTAAGACCTGACATTGACCTGGTCAAAAAGTACTTAATTGTTGATCAGTATCATGCTTTGAAATGGAAAAATACTACAGATCAAAGTAAAACCTTTTCTCCCCATTACCTAAATAATAAAAAAGTAGATAAATCTTACACTTCTAACTCTCTTTTCAAGAAAACACTTGGTCTAATAAGTTCAGTTTCATCATTCTCATTTAAGTGTTTTCCTGGCCTACTCCTTCTGCTGCCTCTCAACACCAGTGCAAATATTCATAAAACAAAATATGAAGAGCAACACTTTGAAGGACTTAGACCATTTTTCCCCTGCTACTTCCCCTGCCTGGAGTTTTTGCTTCAAAATGTGCTTCCAACTATTTTATTTCCTCTACTGCCTAGGCTCCAACATTTTTGAAAGGAAGAAAATCTAGAAGAATCAGCAACAGAATCTCATCAACACTCATCAGACTAGTATCACTTGGGTGATAAAAACTGTCATTATAATCATCCTTAAATTCAACATCTGAGTCCTGCATGGTGCCTATATTCACCAATTTTTGCTGCATTTGAAGTCACAGCTTCCTCAGTAGAGACCTTCATCAGAGAGGTAATAATTTCTTTGGAACCTTGGGAAAAAACAGTTACCAACACAAACTGGATTTAGTTTTGCCGCTGTATTTTTACAGCTGGAAGAGAAGAAAATGCAAAAGTCCACGCCTACAAAAATATCCTGACTAGCCACGTCCCATGACCTATACAAGTCTTACACTGAAAGATGAGGAAAATCTCAAATTACTATCTTTACTATGTTATTGAAATAATTATAGTTTTAAAAATCAGCTGGAAAAATTTTCCTCTCAGAATACTGTGATTCTGTCAAAGAATCTGAGTGATTCTGGGGGAGAAGAGCAAATGAAAAAGACTTCAGTAAAATGAATTAGTATTCAGGATAAAGAAATAATGCCTACCTAGGATACCTGTGATATTTTATGGGTTTTGTTAATAAAAGCCAGGAGTTCTCAACGCATAAGTCATCAGCAAAGTATTTGCAGTATTATCAATATTTTTCCTATTCCAGTATCAGTCCCTTCATTCATTTATGCTACTATCATCCTTTTTTTCCCCATGCTAATAATTTCAATGGTTGCACTAGCTTTCTCATACAGTATCAAAGCACATCTGACAATACTCTATAATCAGTTTCACTACTAGCAACAGGATTCTCACAGAACACAAAATTACTCAGGATGAGATTACAAAGAGGGTTTGGGGTTTTTTTCATAGTGGAGAGCATGCTTCTTTTCAAAGATCACCAAAATATTTGGAATAAGCAAATTTGGAATAAGCAACAATTTGGAATAAGCCTTCTTCAACATGCTCCCTTTACCCTCCTTTTCTGCCCGTATATTTTATTTTCTTGGGCAGAAAACTGATTACTGCAACTTTGTTGGGCCACTGCCTACCCAGCTCTGAAGCAAGCACTGGGCTGTTTCACGTGCTTGTGAAGACAGAAGCAATTACCTTCCAGGACTGTGTGTTTTGCCAGTTGTATTTGGGTTATGCACTGAGGTTTTCTAACAGGGGATGGGGACTACAGGGAGACTTCCCTGAGAAGCTGAGAGAAGTTTTGGCTTTGTCCACTGGAAGCACTGTTTTTCTTTTGAACTGTATTCCTCTGTGAACTGAAACAGCTCTAATCAATCATAAAAAAAAAAAAAAAAAAGAAAAAAAAAAAAGGCTGTGTTTATGATGGGGCACTGACTTGAAGCAAGATCGACCATTCTGACTTCAAGAAATTCCTGTCTGAGATTAGGAGAGGAGTTGTCTTCTGTGTCCGACCGCATCAAACCTTAAATTATCCTCCAGCTCTCCACCTGCTGGAGGCTGCAGGAAAAACAGTTTCCCTCCACTCTTCAAGGAAAAAGGATTTCCATTCTCTTTAAGAACAAATGACGTAATCCCTGCTTTTCCCTCTTTTTTGGGGGGTGTGGGGCGCTGTTTTGTTCTGTTTTTGCATGGAACAGAGATAATTACCACGAGGTTTGAGAGCAGCCCCCCGGTGCCAGCCGAGCCCCGCTGTGATGGCGTTCGCAGGAGCCTTAGGATGAGGGAAGAGACGAGAATGTTGGCTCCATGTTTCAGAAGGCTTGATTTATTATTTTAGGATATATTTTATATTGAAACTATACTAAAATAATAGAAGAAAGGTGTTACATGGCTTTGCAAGGGTTCCTCAGAGTGAGAGAGATAGACGAGAATCTTGCTTCATGATCAGAACGCTGGATTTATTAATTTATGATATATAATACATTACTACTATACTAAAAGGAATAGAGAGAAAAGTTCAGAAGCTGCTAAGCTAAGAATAGAATAACAATAGTTCTGTGTCTAAGCAGAAAACAAGGACAACTCCCCTGCGAGTGGTCAGCAAATCCAAACACTCACAAAAGACCAATCACAGCTGCACCTGTTGCATTCCACAGCAGCAGAGAACCATTGTTTACATTCTCTTTCTGGGGCCTCAGTTTCCCAGAAGAGGGAAAATCCTAAAGAAAGGATTTTTATGAAAAAATGTCGGTGACAGAAAGGATTTCATCAGAAGGCTAGCTAAGAATAGAAAAGGAATGAAAACAAAGGCTTGTGACTGACCGAGTCAGTCCGGACAGCTGGACTGTGATCGGCCATTAATTAGAAACAACAACGTGAGACCAATCACAGATCCACCTGTTGCATTTCACAGTAGCAGATAGTCATTGTTTACATTTTGTTCCTGAAGCCTCTCAGCTTCTCAGGAGAAAAATTCCTGAGGAAAGGATTTTTCATAAAACACGTCTGGGACACCCCGCACCCCCGGCGGATAGAGCGGCGCCCCCTGCCGGCCGCGCTCCGCACCCGCGCCTCCAGCGCGACATTGCACCCTGCTCGTCCCCCTCCGGCACCGCGGGCAAACGTGCCCGCGGGTTCTCACCCTGCTCTTGCTTGGGGTTCTCTTTTTTTATTTTTCCTTTTCTTTCCTCTCTTTTCCTTTTTGGTATGTCTTTTTAATAGCTGGCAATCAACGTCTGCATGCTTTTCTTCTGCATAAAAAAGAGACTGGATTGTTTTTTACATAGTTGTCAATTATTTTTTCCAGCATGGGAAGACTCCTCTAACAAATTAAAATATTCATTACAGCAGATGCTCTCAGCAAGCTTCTTTGGATGAACAAATGAGATCAACCCGAAAAAACACTGTTTGGCTGAATATGAGCATCACTATTAAAATTACCAAACCCTTTTTTTCCCCCATGGTATGAAGCAGCCAGGAAAATTTATTTCAATACTAAGTGTTGTGAACTAGTCACATGCATGGGATTTAAGCCATCCATCCATGGCAATGTTGCTGGTCTACTGGAGAAGACAAATCATGAGCTGAGCTGATGCAAAGACTCCCAAGACTGTTGCAATCATCTCATGCTTTACAGATCAAATTCAGTACCTGACATATTTAAAAATATTAAATTATTTTAATAAGTTTGTTTACATTTCAAACAAATCAGCAAACATTGTTAAAATTCACTTCATCTCAAAATCACAGAATCAAATACTCTGTGAAAATTCTTACACCTTACAGTTTGACATTAATCCAACAGATAAAATAGTATCTGGAATGATTCTACTGATTTCTGCAGCTCACTGATAGAAAATATCCCAACCTACTCAAACAGTAAACAGTTATGATTTAACCCTTATCTCAAAATATCTTTTTGAAGTTACTTAGCAAAAATAAACAACTCTGTACTTAAAATAAATGATGTACAATTACAACAGCTCTTATGCAACCTGTAGCATAATCTTAAAAAAAAAAAAAAATTCTCGTTTGTTGTCATTATATTGCAAAGGTTCCATCTTACAGAGTTTTGTACCTCCTTGATGTTTCTCGTAGGCAGCTCCTCTAAGCATTGACTTCCTTCTTCTCACAGCAGCCAACTGACTCCAATTCCCCTCAACCAACCAATCCACTCTTTTATAACACTTTTCTTATTGGCTGCAGCTGTGGCCTGTTCCTCACCTCTAGTAATTGGCTCAGCTGCAACTCCTTAAGGGGCAAGACTACTTTCCATACTACCTTTATTTTCTTATATTGTATCCCCCTGCACTCATTTGACTGTGAGCCTGGTTCCAGACCTGTAAATAAAGATTAGTGATAAAGTCTCTGGCTGCCACCATGCCCACGGGAGATCTGCTGAACTAGACTCAATTTTGTCACAGAAACTTGCACAACTGGAACTCAGACACAAAAAAAAAAGTAAATTACCATGGTACTTCAGAAAAAGAGGATACTACAGACGCTACAGTGAAAAGCATGTATATAAGAATTTGTACGAAATATGGGCTGACAGATAAATGGCATTTTAGGAGAAAGCATATCAGAGATTTGTATTTTACCTTGTGAAAATTCATCAAGTAGGGCTACAAAAAGAAAAACAACTATGAAGTTCAACAACGTTCTCTGCAAGAGAGCAGCTATCTGCTTTCATGCAAAAAAACCCCAAACAAACAAAAAGACCAAACTTTCAGGGGAAAAAAAAACCACCACCAAAAACCATAACTCTGAAGCAGTTATGATGGTCCAAATTTGTGACTCAAGAAAGAGATCATATGAAGCAACTGATAATTGATTAATACTTCTCCCTCCTGCATGAATTTAAAATGGAAGTTTTCACAGTTCCATTGATGCAGTTTAACAGTCAGAAGAGCAAAGGAGGGCTGGGAGGAGTTGGATTAGTCAAACAGTCAGTGTTCTTAACAAAGTTTATTAATTGGTTATTTTGTGGCCTGAATGTAGGTGGAAAAAAGGGTGAATTGTAATACAGGGATAGCAATTTTTTTTTCAAACCAAGAGCAACCAAAATACATTATTCCACTTTTCAGAACAACCATTCTAATGCAAAGTTGATCACATTAATGGTGCACTTTGTAACAGCCCTCAGAGACAAAGCAAATTAGTACTTTGGCCTCCTTTGAATATCATCTTATCTGAGGCCTGGGGAGTAAGCAGAAGTTGCTAGTAATTAACTGTGGCCTTCAACAATAAAATCATATTAATCCTCCAATGCCAGATTTTGTAATAAAGGCATAGCTCCATGGTGGCAGAAGCACAAGAAGATAGCAAAAATAGCGGAACATGTCTTTACCCATGAATGAGAAGCTTCTTGTTTTGTTTTATGTAATAATCACAGAGCATGAAATTTTGACAACTTGGCATGTTTTGAACTTACTTTTACTTCACTCATTTTTAAGAGCAAATGGCTGATGGTGTCTAAAAACAACATTCAATGAAGGGCAGCTTTGCAGGAATAGATGGGATCCTTAAAGTGGAAATCTGAAGAATTAGAAATATAGAAAAATACCATCATTCTATATTAATGAAGTTTTTATTCAACACCCAGATCTTCCATTTGATGGGGAAGCAGACAAACATATCCCTTAAAGAAGAACCTCAAACAACAGAGTACTCCTCTACTACTTTAGAACTGATGAATGCACACCCATTTCTCCTAGACTTTGTAAAAAATAAAAAAATTCATAGGAACCCTTAGCAGAGTGCCTCATCAGGAAGGGCCAGCCCAACCACTGCTCTTTCAGTTCTTCCAGGAATGGCTTATTTGTGTGCAATGAATAAGCAGATAGATGCTGGATACCATTGGAGTACATCACAGTGAACAAATACTGCCCACAGGTTGGGGTGGCACAGCAGCACACAGGCCCAATCCCTCTTAGCAGGTGCTCAAATTACACCTTCTTAAAAGCTTAACACTTTGTCTGGATTCCAGATATCGACCTCACTGCTAGCAGAAGTCACCAGTACAAAAAGAAATTGCTGTAATAGGCTTCAAAGGACAAACAGCTTCCATGCTCCTCTTTATTTCAACAGAGATGATTAGGTAAGGTGCTTTAGGATTCTGCACGGCAGACAGGCTGGCAGAGGTACCCATTTAACAAGCTCTGGAGTCTTTAGCGGGTATGTGAGGGCAGCCCCCGGGGCAGAGCCCTGAGCTGCTAGTTTCTGTAGCGGGGCATCTGTGGAGCAGGGGCTCCCTCTAAGGGGCCTGAGGAGGAGACTGTCATCAGCTGTCCCCCGTGAATTCTCTCATTCACCCGCAGGTCACAGCCATCCTGCAGCATCCTTATGGCGATCCTTGCAATGTTTTTAGAGTCATCAAGTCCACTGTGAGGTCTCCCATCATAACTCATGCCCAGATTTTCAAGCATGATTGTCAGCTTGGTCTGATTCCTAGGAACCTGATGGAGAAAGTGAGTAACATTCAAGGATTAGGTTGGGTACCAAGTCTTTTTAATCTAACAGGGCAGTAGAAATGTATGCAGATTTTAAGCCTACTTAAGTCACAAATGACTTTCATGTTGCCTTCTGTCAGATCACCATTTAACTTCAAAGCACCTTGGTGAGACAGAGACTCGCATTTTCACAGAGGAGAAACAGTCAACAGGAGTTTGTCTAGACCTGGGTCCTGGGTCAAGAGCCTCTGACCAGCACCAGCTCAAGATACACTTGTGCTGGCAAGGGTGGAAGCTGTGACCTAGACAAGTTTAACCATCTTTATAAAAAACATTGACATTGCAGAGGCAATCTGAGTTTGGTTTTCCTTTTAAATTCTAAGTGATTACAGATACACCGAGCTCCTGATTCTCACTGACTTCGAGCTCCTGAATGCCTTCAGCCTTCACAGGATCTGATCAGCAACACCTACAGCAACCCTGCAATATTTGTCCAGCACAAAGTAAGGCTCTTCCCTAATTAAATATCAATCTCTCTTTTATCTAGAGGTTATATTTAGGATGAAAAAACCCTTCAAATGAAGACCATTACCTACACTGAAATCCCTTTCAAAAAAAGTACTTTAGTGTAGGCTGATCGGGAATTTGCTAGAATCTTCAATAACTCATTTTATGGTAGTCTGACAGAAAGCAGCAATAAGGCCCAGCACTGAACTCAGTATTACTTTTCTCTTGACAATTTGATTCCACTGTAGATACATCCTAATCTTTCTCTGCCTCCATTACACTGTCAAAAGTCAAGATTCTATGAGAAATTAGTTTTGTAGTGTATTGCATGAGAACAGGAAAAAATAATCAAAAAATCAAGACAGTCTTTTCAGCTGAACTACTTGATCTAAGAGGACTGGTATAACATTTTTAGACAATCTTTCAAGGAGCACAACCCGATTCTTAAAAGCAAGATTAAAATCAAAATGCAGTAATTATATGATCTTCAATTAGTGAAGTGAGATCTGCACATGAAACACATTTGAAAATCAGGCACCAGGCAAGTAGTTCAGGTACTATAATTTTATACTACACAAGTAGAGATGACAAGCACAACAGGTCACTCTAGACTTTTAAACCAAAACTTCCCGTAAGAGAAACAGCAATTTGTACAAACCTTGTAGAAGTTCCCATATGATTTGCGAATATTGATCCACTTTTTGGCAAAAGAAGGGTATTTGATACGGCTTATACGGCACTGGATGTTCAAAAATTTACTCATGTCCCAAGATCTTAGAAAGTCAAAAGAGGAAAACATTAGTCATATATAATCCTGTGTTCTACGTATTGCACTGGTGTAGAACTAAAAGTTGTCTTGTCTCTGGTGATCAGTAGAATGAAAACAGTTCAGGAAAAGCTCATTTGCTGTAATCCTGGTGAAGAATTTTTTGATATGAATCTGTTAATCATGGGGAAAAAAATAATGACAGGAGCAAGATTTTTACCAGGATGGTTTCAGGTCCACAAGGGTTAGGACAAAAACCAGCACACCAACTACCACATCAACACTGAAAACTGCCAATAAATCAGATGCTTACACAGCCCTTGGGGAAGCAAGCAACACCTTAAATCTTCCTGATTATTTGGGTATGCATTGATCTCTCTACTTCAGGTAGGTTATTGAAACTAGACTGCACCAAGTTTTATGAGAAATCAGATCTCTATGAAAAATATGAAGAAATTATAACCCTATTTATTTAGCAGCTTGCCTTCCTGAAGGGAACCACCCCAACAAGTTTGTAAACTGCAAGCTAAAGTAAAGCTTTTTTCCCCCATCTCTTCTAGTTGTCTATGCAACCTCACTTTTACAACAGATATTTTAATGCACCTGTTTTCCTTAAGGAATTTCACTGAAGGGATTCCTCTGGAGGAGAATTCCAGAGACCCAGTAATATAACCAGTCTTGCATCAGCTTTGCTTTAGCATTTCCTTTTTTTAATTCACTGTTGCTTCCAAAGATAGCAATGTAATTATAGGTTAAAAATGAAAAATTGCAGAGTGTTATTTTCAGGTATTATGTGCTAGATATAAATGGAGAATTACAGCAGCAACAAAGTATAAAGTCTTCAGCATCACTCTGTTGCATACAGACCACTAGGAAAGCAACGGTGCCATCTGATGGATTTAAGCTTCATTCTGAATAGTTCAGTTCAGCTTTACCAATTTTAACAAAAGCTTCAATTAAAATAAAACCAGCAAAATGGCAGCGTCCTGATCCATCTTTAGCAGTACTCTCACAAACATTAAACGTGGTTTTGCAGTTTTAGATTGTGCTGAAGGCTGCATAAGGACATACCCATCAGTCAACATGGAATAGCTGTACTTTGTTCCCAGTTCTCGTTGTCTCATCCACTCTACGACATTCTGCAGAACTTGAGGAAAAATATCAGCTTTATCAACAATGTCCTAAGGGAAAAAAAAAAAAAACAAAAAAACCCACAACAAAACCAAAAACCAACAAAGTAAGGAACATTTTTTCAGAAAAAAATCCCTCAGCATTAGGTGTATCAACTGTATCGGTATATGGGCAATTAAAAACTTGGCTTCATCTAAATCTTTACAAAACCAGATTACACATTAACAAATGACTGGACAGGTTTTTCTAAACTGAAAAAATAGCACCACAAAAGCTCTGCTAAAGAGTCAGCCTCCTAATAGCTTCTGTAAAGGTAACAAGGTTAGTCTGCAGTTAAACCTGGATTAAAACCTTTGAGGTTGTTTCCCAGGCTGCTTCTTAAGTCACTTATCACAAGCCATTGCCATCCTAAGACTCTACACTCTTCAGAGCAAAAATATTAGGAGAGGAACTGATACAATTCAAAAGGTCCTTTGCCCTACTAAAGATTAAATTTCACCACATTAATTAAAAAGAGAATATTCTTCCCAACAAAATGACCAATTTAGTGAAATCAGCTCTGTGATAATTGGGAGAGGGGAAAAACAAGGATTAAGAGAATAGGCCTTACAGAAAAATAACCATGAAAGACTACCATTTAAGGTTTCCAGTCTGAACACATCAACAACATATCCCCCTTTTTTTTCCTATTTCTTCCTGAAGAAACAAAAGTGCAAATTACCTGGGTTATTCCTGTCAGACTGATGCAGAAGTCTGAAAGCTTGGGATTAATCTCTGGCTTCACGTATTGCTGAAAGGTGTCCTCCTGTAACAGGAGAATCAATGGCTCAGCTGCAGCACACTCTGCAGCCTGCAAGGCAATTCTCTGGCTCGCCTGCAGCCCAAAGGCAGCAGCAGCTGCTTGTCCTGCTGCAGGCAAAAAGGAATGTGCACCTCCTGAGCCAGCAGGAGCCTCCTGACTGGCCACCATCACATTCCTAACAGGACAGGTGGCTTTGCAAACAGAACATGGCCTTCCTCTCAGCCAGCAGCCACCAAAGAGTGGGAGTGTGGATTTAAGAGGGAAAAAGGACTTTTT
The DNA here is from genome assembly GCF_028769735.1 of Zonotrichia leucophrys gambelii. NCBI lineage: Eukaryota > Metazoa > Chordata > Aves > Passeriformes > Passerellidae > Zonotrichia > Zonotrichia leucophrys. Next base: position 31,179,799 of record NC_088173.1, on the reverse strand, counting down.
TCTTCAAAAAAGCAGAGGATTTGGGAAGAGCGAAAGTAATTAAAATTAAGTGAGAGGCATGAGGTTTTTTTAGGTGGTATCTCTAAAGGTTCACCTGCAATTCAAGGAAAGCAAGCAGCTGCACACCTCAGAAGCTGCAGGCAAGTGCCTCTGGATGCCAGCCAGGCAGAGACAAACAAAATCTCACTCTGGGAAACTGAGCAACACAACTGTGAAGACTGAAGGCAAGTTTCATGGAAAAAAGAAAGCCCCAAATCCCTGCTGTTATACACAACCTTTTGGACAAACAAAAAAAAACCACTCTAAGAGCCATAAAAACAATCCTGGTAATCTGCACACTCCTTTTCCTGCTGTTAATAATTCTTTATTGTAGCATCACAATGACTACTGGAAATCCTCTTTCCATTAAGAGTTCTTCATAAATGAATCATTAGTCAGAGGTGTGTGCACAGCCTCTGTTTCACTGGGTGACTCAATTTCAGTTAAGCAGCAGGTAGTTTGTCCTAAAAGAAAGCTGTACTGCAGTAGAGCACTTGAGGCTACCAAATGCCTGTGAAGTATGTTTAAAATCAGGTTACACAGCTGTCAGGCTGTTGGGTACAGTGTGGAGACAGCTGAGCCCGGCAAGAAGTGGAGTTCACTCAACCTCCCTTTCCAGGCCTCTGCATTAGTGTCTTCTAGACTGCTCACACAGGACCACAGAATTGATCCTTTTTGATTATGATGAATGCCTTGAGTCCCATAAATAGATTTGTGGGCCTTAAAACAGAATAAAGCAAGGGCAGGAGGGAACATACATGGACAACTGAGAAATTCGTATCTATAGAGGGAGTCAACAGCAGGAGAATGATCTACTTGGATGATCATCTGGAAAATGCTTTCAGAAGAGAAAGTTTTGTTTGTACCTAAGAGGCACAGAGGATAAAGCCTTATGAAAAAAAAAAGTATGCTATTTTTAATGAAGTTCAACATCTACTTAGAAACTAATCTAGACTTTCTGATGCAAACAAGTTACTTCAAAAAACATCAGACGAACACAGACATTAGATCACTTACTATTTCTAGGGTACGTGTGTTTACCAAGACAACAGGAAATTCAATTATTTCATGAACAAACTCAGGCGGATTTCCTTCTTCACAAGTTGCTTCAAAGTCAACGACACAGATGTAGTCATAGCAGCTGTCTCCACTAATGTGTTCCTTCTGCATCAGCTTCTGTTTCTTATAATAGTTTTTCAATCTCTTTTTCAGTACATCTTTTACTCCTCTAAAGAAATAGGGAAAGTGACAAAGATCACACTCTTGTTTAATTATTTCCTTGCTGTAAAACTGAAGCTATATTTAACATTTGAAAGCTCAACACTTCTTAACCTCATTTTGAACAGCAGCACATGTGAAGTCTGAATTCCGCTTTCTCATAGAGAAGTGTTAGCCCCATTATCTACACCACGTTAAACCCACTTCTGGGATAACCCAGAGGCTGTGGTACCCCTCACAATACAACACCAGAGACAGACTGGGAAGCATGGCACAGAGCCACTCTGCAGTCACCTCTGCTTCAGCAAGACTCGCTATCCAAAGCCTTTCCAAAGCTCAAGACTTTGCAGATTACTCCTGGTTGACCTCTGGCCCTGGAAGAAGCACTGCTTCACCTGTATTCATTCCCCTCTACTGAAGTGATGCATGCCTGAGGCCCTTCTGCATCAGTGGCATTGTGTGACAACACAGAATCCATCTTGAACGTCCACATCTTAGATTTTTCTAAATTTAAATTTTAAATCCAGCTTGAATAACTCAATTAAAGTATTTGAGATTTCAGTTGTCAGAAAAACCTTCTGGTCAAGATCCTGCTTTTCAAGATGTGGCTATAAATAAATTCACATGGCAAGATTTTCTCCTCATGAGGCACTAAATTAATTTAACCAACCAACTCCCCAGCACTACTTCCTCATTCCTGCTGCCTACAGAAACAACGCACTATTTTTCTCAGCTGACCTTATACACAATATCTCAATATCTTGCCTGGCCACAGAATTATTAATCTTGAAGGTCATTTCCAGTACAGCAGGAACTATACTATACTCCCTTGCCTCTGCCCCAGTGAACACGAATCCAGCTTATAGTACATTCATTTTTTCACATTTTTCTAGTATACATATTCAGAGTAGCAAACTCTCCCTCTAAAGGTACTTCTCCTCTGCAGTGATTAAATCCTGAGCCCCATCACCAGGGTTTGTAGCAAGTATCAGATCTGTACTGGTACACTAAATAAAAATATGGATGTTCTGAAGCAAGTTGCTGTATGATGAAGGTCTGCAGCAACACCTGAGAACCACAGCAGTTCTTCTTTCCCTCTTGACCAAAAAGTGATGAGAAGTACCTTTCAGTTATGTATTCTTGCATTTCTTTGGGTTGCCAGTTGAGATAGCACACATTAAACAGCATGCATTAATCCTACAACAAAAAAGCTGCAACAAGATCGCACATTAAACAACTGGTGTCTGGCGCTGAGTCTGCTTTTCACTTTGTGCTGAGTTTTTAAGCTTTAAAAAAATCATCCCTCATGACTCTACTGCTCTCAAAGATAAACCAACATGTTTACAAATCACCTGGTTTCAAGCTTGAACTCTGCGAGTTTACTCCTGAGCTCTTCTCTGGTCATTCTGTTGATATAACCATTGGTAATAGCAATTTCTTTGTAAATCGGATCGCTGAAGTCGTTTGAACTGGCAGCTGAGGTTTTGCCATTAGTTTCTTGATCACTGATCCTACAATGTTGTCTACCCTAGAAAAGAGAGAAATCAGGAAGTCATTTAAGAACTTCAAAACAAGATGCTTGAGCGTTTTACAGCTCGTTTTGGCACCAGGTCGCAGTAAAGCGTCTCACTGTTACACTTACGATCAAACTGAGTGAACTAGTTTACAGATAGGCAAGAGAATCAATACTGAAGCCTGCTCTGAAACAATGTTTTCCTAAACAGCAACAAACAGAATGAAGAGCTACTAATCCCCATGTCTAGAGCCATGTCGAACAGCAGCGCTTGGAGACACAACTTGAGCACGCATCCTAATCTCAGCAGAAGGAGTTCTCTGGTGCAAACGGACAAAGCCTTCAGGAGCAGCGAGATTTCCCTCGACGACGGAATTAACCAGAATCCACACGCGGGCCGGTGCCCAATGCGTGCAAGATAAACAAAGCAGTAAACGAGAGAGTAAACTATGGGCGCTTCCCGGCTCCCACCCGCTGCTCGCGGCCTTCGTGGGGCCCGCACGCGGTGCGGCAGCGGCGGCGCCCCCCGGGCGGGCGAGCCCCGGGGCGGGGCAGGGCCGGGCGGGCCGGGGCCGAGGCGGGCGGGCGGGCAGCCGGGCCCCCTGGGCGAGCGGGCGCGGGGCCGCGGCCTCGGGCCGGCTCAGCTCAGCTCGGCTCGGCTCGGCTCGGCTCGGCCCGGCCACACCGCCCCCGCCGCCCTGCGCACTCACCGGCGGGCGTGCTGCAGGAGCAGCCGCCACCTCGTCCCGGGCGGCCTGCGGGCGGTTCTCTTTCTGCTCCTCCATGGCGGCGGCGGCGGGAACCGCGGCGGGGACGGCGGCCCGTCGGAGGCGGGAGAGCGCGGAGCCCGCCCCTGGGCGGAGCAGCGGCCCCGTGAGAGCCGAGCGGCTGCGGCCGCGGCTCCCGGCGTTCCCGTGTGGCACCAAACGCTGCGGTGGGCCGGTGCCACGCGTGCCTGGCCGCCTCGGCCTCAGCCCCGCTGCCCCGCCAGCCCTCGGCCCTGCCCCTCTGCAGCAGCACCGCCGCCTCCTGAGCCCGCCTCAGCCCGCCAGGGCTGCCGCCTGCAGTGCCCCCGGGGTTTGGGGTCACGGCAGCTCGCTGGAAGCGCTCTCCGTGTTACGGGAAACACACACTGGGCAGACACCTCATTTATGCCTCCGTCCTCCTTCTCGTGGCATTTTCATAATCTCCTGTGACTTTGCACAGAGCACCCGAAACACGGATCTAGGACACCCGTGGTGTGTTGGGTGCCAGGTCACAGGCACGAGAAGGATGCAGTTGACCCCCAGCCCCTTCCTGCCAGGGAATTTGCCGTGCCTGCTGTTCCCCATATCCCTTAATCCACAGTCAACAAGCAGGGTTTGGCGGGCGACACAAGACGCGTAAAGCTCTCTGGATCTTCTTGGCCAGGAGGTGGAGGCAAAGCGCTGAAGTCTCTCTGTCCATCACAGGTCAGTTGATTTTCTGCTAGTGCTTCCAACAGTCCCAAAATGCCGCCCAGTATCCCTCACCGATGGAGGCTCATGTGTATTGGCACCCAACTAAAGCAACCACGCCAATACCTCCACATCCGCCAGCCACTAAACAGCGCAGAATCTTCTCTCTGCCCTGCTCTGGCTGGCACCCCAGCACCCAGCCTCAGCCTCCCATCTCACTCTGGTACACCAGCATCTCCTTGCAGATGATGACAGCCCCTCCCCAAGATTTGCTGTGCAGCATTTGTCATCCTCCGGTGGGTGCGCCACAGAGGTCTGTCTCCTCCACATTGAGTGCTGACAGAAGTGAGATCACACACGTCCTTGGGGCTATATGTGCATGTCCTGATTTTTGGGATAGTTAGCTTTCCTGGAGAGTGCTGCAGCGCTGTGTTTTTTGGATTTAATATGAGAATACTGTGGATAATACACTGATTATTTAGTTGTTACCCAGTAGTGCTCATTCTAAGTCAAAGCCTTTCAGTTTCTCGTGCTCCACCAGTAAGAAGGTGCACAAGCTGGGAGGGAGCATGGCCAGGACAGCTGACCCAAACTGATCAAAGGGATATTCCACACCATGGAACATTTTGCCCAGTATATAAATGGAGGGGAGGAGGAGGAGTTGACTGGAAGCTGCTGATGCTCATCCCCCATCACTGGGGGAGGGGCTGGGCATCAGTGAGTGGTGAGCAACTGTACTGTGCATCACTAATCTTTCTTGGGTTTTATTCCTCTCTCTTTCATTGCAATTACTATCATTAGTATTATTATATTTACTTTGCTTCCATTCTTAAACTGCTTTTAACCCACAGGTTTTACTTTTTTCCTTTTTCCCTATTTTCCTTCCCACCAGGAGGTGGTGGTGAGTGAGCAGCTGTGATGATGCTTAGTTGCCAGAGGGGGTTAATCGGCAGCAGTGGGAAGGGATTTGCTCCCATTTTTAATTCATCCTCCTGGTGCTGCCACAAAGGCTCCCATTGCCAAGCAGAGGACCACCTGCTTATTACTCTGCCTGCAAAACCTGCTCTGAACGTGAGCAGGAAACCAAGCTTTACACAAATGCAAACAACATGGTACCAATGAGAACCACTGAGTGGGCCTCACGAAACCATAAAATACCTTAAAAGTGTGTAAAAAAGCTGTTCTCCAGAAATCACCTGCCTTGCTGAAGTGGGCAGTGATTCACAGATACTAAATAAGGGGCTCTGTGCACAGATTCACTCAATGGCAAATCTCTTAATGACTTTGCTACAGCAAGGATCTACAGCTAGGCGCAGACCCTCCAATAGCGAGAGCCCAAGGAGGCACTGCAAGAGGAAAAACAAATCACACAGCCAGGATTCTCGTGGAGATTGAGATCACTTTTATTTTCAGTCATTTTGGCGAGGACGTGTGGGCAAGTGTGGGTGTGGTGCGTGTATGTCTGGGCATGCATGTGTGTGTGCGCAGAGTCCTGCCCAGTGGTGTAGACTATATGAATACCTGCAGTTACAGTCCATGAACTGAGCCATGAAGTGTGTGATGAGTGCTACACTGAGGCCCACTCACTTGCCTCTTCTTGTGCTTACTGCAGTGCAGCATCTCCACCTCCCGGCACAGCTGTTCCAAGGATGCCAGCCCAAGATCCCATCCAAAGGGCACGAGAGGAACTGAGCTCCGGGATCTGGCTCTGCAGGAGTGAGCCAGTGCATTTTCATCTCACTTAGTGAGTTCCTAAGTAATATTTGCAGTTCCCTTTGACACAACTGTATCTAACTCCTCACTGAGAGGAGCCTCAACTGCTTGGACAAACTTTAGCTGCCTCAGAGGTACAATGGGAAAGAGAACAGGGACCCCACATAAGTTCCAGTGCTACAGCACAGCCAAGCACATCTTGAGTTCCTGGGAAAGCAGCACCCAAATACACTACTGAGTTTTTACAGCCACCACGAAGCTGTGGCATGGGGGACGCTGCAAGGGAGATGACCCATGCTTCTGCAGCCCCCAGTCTCTCTTCCATCTGATCTGAGAGACCATAAAGCAGGGAAAATCCCAAGATAGCCTCTATTTCAGTTTAGCTTTCCAAAGCTGAATCCCCCAAGCTCAGAGCACAGACAATGCAGAAAGAACAGCACTGCCATGAAAGGAGACTAGTCAAAGGGATCCTGGCTTTGTGGCAGACTGGAAACAATCTTACTTCTCTGACCTTTTTGCTTAGAGCAAAGTTAAAACAGAGGTATCCCATCACTCAGGAGCCTCTGCAACTGCCAGAAGTCTCCAAGTACTCCTGTAAGCCCTAAAATGACCTAAATGTGCAGCATCACCCTTTGGGCTCACTCTCTCTCACCTCTACCTAGTTGTATGCTGCTTAGGGACATGCAATTCCTCACATTACACAGACCCAGAAGAAGGCAAAGCTGCTATCCTGGGAGTTTGGCTTGGACGGATGCAGTTTTGAATCCCAGGTTTTGCTTCAGAGCGTAACACAAGGTACTCCAGGGCATATTCCAGCTGCTGAAAGTCCTGGAGTGCAAAGCAGCTCGCTAGCTCTGCTTCCCAATCTGTCTGAACCAGTTTCAGCAGGAAATCAAAAACCGGTCAAGCAAGGGGTCTGCAAACCAATAAGCAAAACCAGTACAATCGTCTTGGGTGAAGGAGGCATCTAGGAGATTGCCAGGAGACTCTCCTCCTATTCCAAAGGAGTTAAATTCATTGTCAGCTCCACAGGGCTGATGTCCCAGTCCTTTCTGACCTCTTTATAATACATCTTCAGTAAAGGCTGCAGAGTGCTCCACAGAGGCCTTAGTCATTTCTAAGTTTGGTTAGCCCTATCCCACTCTCTGAGCAGGGACAAGAACTAGAACGTAATACATACTCTGAACTCAGGTATCTGCTGTTAGGGCACTGCATTCAAACCCTCTTTCCTTGTGGATTGATTGATGAAAAATGACAGATCCTTCAAAAATTCAGGGCTCTTATCCCTGGGGCTGAGGGATATTAAGTGAGGTCTGAGGCAGGAGCTCAGCAAAGGGACACTGTATGAGGATCCCAGTGTGCATCCTTAAAAACAGCGACAGCAAAATCAAAAGTACTATGAGCCGCTTGGTTTGGTTCTCCTGCATGGATCTCTCACCTGGCAACTGCAAAGGCGAGATGTTTCTGAACTGCATAGAAAATTAAATGGCTTTTGCATATTAAAAAGATTTGGATGAAAACACAGTTACACCAGTTACTAAACAGTGGGTGGATGAGTAATCACCGTTTTGTATTAAACAGACCCAACTAGATTGATCTCCATACTGCCACACTCCTGGCATTACGGCTTCAGTGCACAGCAGCAGCCTGCGTGCCTGCAGAGGCCAGGGAATGCTCCCACAGAGGTGGCACAGCACACCCTGGCAGGAGGGCTGCAGTCCCAAGGAGCAGGCTGTAAGTCCTCTTGCAGTCTGCTCTGTCCTCTCATTCCTTCAATGCTCACACATCCCAGACCAGATGGGCACACTGGGAAACAGGCCTCCGGCTGGAAAAGGATTCCAGTTTGTGGTTTCTTTACAATGTGGTTTCCACGCAACTTCACAGCAACAAATCGCTAGTTTCTTCCTATGGAGAACGGAAAGAGAGGTGAGTAGCAGCAAAACAGGAGGAGAAGGCCACCCAGCACGGGAGGTGACAGTAGGGAATGCTCTAACACAAGTTCTGCCTGCACCAGGCATGGTTCATGGGCAGCAAGACTCAGGACAAAGGAGTTTCCTAGCATTATTCCTGAGCACCATTCAAAGATCTCACCTCCTTTTCACCTTCTCCAGCCACCACAGACAGTGTTGAGTCTCCAGTTTATCCACAGCAACACAGAAGCACAATCAATGATTCTCACTGACATGAGGTTCATTGCCAGAGGTAGCAGGTCAACACATGAAATCTGAGCCCAAGCTACCCTCCCAAGCTGGAATGAAACCCTGAAGAGACAGGAAGCTGACTGAGCTGCCAGCTTTTATTTGGCAGCTTTCCCCCCTGAAGAAAGGTACATAGCTTGATTTCTTCTACCTGGCCTCTGGATCTCCTGCTGGAGTGGATGCTGCCCTGCTTTGCCAAGCATTAAGTTCTTGCCAATGGGAAGATTTACAGCCTTGCACAAGGCTGGCATTTGAAGGATCAGAAACCAGGGGAATATCATCTGTGCAACTGCAGCAGGTCCCAATAGGACACACCACTCTCTTGCAATGGTTGCAGGCCTGGCCAGCTCACATCCTGGTGGGCACTGCCTGTACCACCCACCCCAGGTCTGCCATCACAGCCCAAAGAGTTAAGAGCTGTACATTAACACAAGTATTTTAAGTCCCTCATCTCTCAGACCTCCCCCAGCATCTGATGAAGGGATCCTGGCTCTGGAAATGCCTGCCTCCTATTGATTTACATTAAATTAATATTTGCATGGAGCAGGACTCACACAGCACAGTTACCAGGGCTCAGCTGCAGGGCATAAACTATCAGCAACATCTTAGAAGTCCTCAAAGCCACACAGCTGGGGGAGAAACCTGAACTTTGGTACCAGTGCTCAGCCTGCCCTTTCCCACATCTGGAGAGGGAAGACGGCTGCTCATGAAGCATGGCTGCCAGGGGGATCAGGATCAGTTTGTACTACACAGCCACACACTGGTTCTACCAGATCTCTGCACAAAGATGCCTGAGTGGCTTTCCTAGGAGGACGACCAAGATCTAGATTTTTAGTGCTCCAGTGGACACAATGCACAGAGAGTACCAAAACGGCAGTGCAGCAGTGCCAGCCATGGCAGACCAGCAGCTGTTCAGGGATAATGGTTACACTAGGGATAAGAAACAGCATGTGCCAGAGGCACACTGACTGCCCTGCTTTTGTCTCTGCATGATCACAGCGCGTCCTCACCACTTCATGGCACAACGTATGAGAACACACAGGGCAGGAAACAATTCCCAGCCCGCTTCCCTGTCAGCCTCCACTCAAGATTGCTGCATGGGACACAGCCAACCATTTTGTGGTGGAGCAATTTTAAAGGCTTCACAGTACCAACCCATTCCCCAGCAAAGCTCTGGCCAACTGCCACAAAACTCACTTGTCCAGGACCAAATCCAGGGAATCCCGCTACAGCTCATTTCAAGAGACTTTCCTCCAAGCAGGTCTGAATTAAATGGTATACCAAGAACATTTTTACATTCATCATGAGATCCAAATGGGTTTTCAACACGCATTCAATGGGTCCACAGAAACCTATCCCCAGTGTTTTCCCTCCGGCCAGCGGCCCTGCCATCTGCAGCAACCATTTTCCTTCATGCCTTGTCATCCCCAACCTCCAGATGACTTCATCCACTCCAGCCACGAGGCCCCCACCTGGGAGCTGCCCCTGCCCCACAGCATTTCTTTTAGGGTCCAAAGTCCTAAGTCCCATTGATCCCTGTCAGCATCAACTCCACAACTGGAAAGATGGGAGCACTGCAGAGCATCAGCCATGTTCTGCCCGGTGGAAAACCTTTGGCACCAGCACTGACAGTTTATCTGGAAGAGAAAAGGATAAAGAAAAAGTAATATAGCAAGGTTCATAGTGCTTGTGATGAATAACATAAGACACATGATTTTCTCTAGACTTCTAAATAGGGAGTGTGAAGTGAAGAAAAAGTAACACAGGCCTTTTTGAGAACACAAGTTTCCGGCCAGCAGAGTGACTGTAAAACTGGGACACAGTTAACAGACCAGAGGAAGGCAGGCAGGCTAGAGGACAAGGAGGATTGGAGGCATAGCCTGACAGCACAGTACAATAAAAATGGCACCTGCAGGTTAGAAACATGCTGTGCCAAGTACACACACACAGGAGAACCAAATGAACAGGCAGTAATGGCCTGTGGCTCAGTATCAGAGCATCTCTGTTTTCTGCCTCACACAGGTACTTCAACCTCACCTTCACACACAGCTCAACAGCCACCTATCACTGGAGCTATTCTCTACCAAGAGTGGTATTTTGGAATGGGAGGGTACGGAACAGAGAGAACAGCATCTAAAGCTACTGTCAAGACACTGAAGTGAAAGTAACAGGCATTCACATACAGCACAGCAGCAGACACCAGCAAGACACTTAGCTGCTCCTCTAAGCTCCCTACCAAATTCCTTTGTGCCGCTCCAATTAGACAGACCCTGGCTGAATTTCTGTTTTTCTGGAAAACTCAAGCATCAAAAAGCCAAGGCACTGACTGCTTTTGTGAGTGTTGTTCCACTTTTTTCCCATCACAATACAGCTCTGTTTTCCAAGTACATTCCCACTCTGTGAAGTGCATATAGACTATAGATACACAAGAGGGTAGGGCTCCTGTCTAGGAGGACTGAATCAACAACAGTGCTGTAAAATTCAACAAGGACAAGTGTATAACTCTACTCCTACAACAGGACAACCCCAGGCACCACCATAGCCTGGAGTTCCTGCTGGCTTGGGATCTGGTGGAAAACGTTGAACACAAGCCAGTAATGCATCTTATGGCAATGAAAACCAAGTCAATAAAATAAAACAATAAGAGAGAATTAGATGGAACAAAAGGAAAGAAGTTCTGTCCCAGAATAAAATCTGGGGGGGGGGTGGTGTTAGCACCTCCATCCTTGTCACCCAAGGATGACACCCTCACCTCTACAAGGTCCCAAGGAACCTGACCTGCCTGTGAGAGTGGTCCTGCTTGAGAAGGGAGTGCACAGAAATCTTCTGAGCTCCCATCCTACCAAAACCCACCTATGACTGCACTATCTCCTGATCTTGCATCTGCCACAACACAGCTCAAAGAACACCTCAGCCCATTTCACTGTACTTCTTATCCTCTGAGTGGGCTGTCTATAGCCACAAATAATTAGAACAGTCCCCAGGCTGTGGGGCTGCTCCCTTCCAAAAGAAGTGCTTAGTGAGGGCATGTTTTACGTAGGCTTTCTGGTGTCTACTGACAGGGGAATAGGTCTGCTTTCTGGTCTCACTTGGAACAAGGGCTGATCACAGTAGGAGTGGGGGGGTAAACCAAGGCAACATTAACTCGCTCGCTGCCGTTCTTGGGACAGATGATCTCCGTCAGTCCCTCTGGTCTTGGCTGACTCAGCAGTTCTCCTGTGAATAAAGGAAAACAGTGAAAATTTTTAAGCATCAGCAAGGCAATTTTTGCTTTTAGTATGCCCTTCCTCACCCCCTCACCAGGTAAGCATCGGTGAGTGATGCAGGCAAGCACTGCAAGAGGGCTTCCTGGTCCTGCACTGCAAGCAGGTCCCATACATGTAACCATGGTGAGTGTCCTGAGTAGGCCTTACAGACATGCTGCTCCCCACACACATAACTGCCATCTTTCCAGTCTCTGCTTTGAATCACTGCACACAGCCTCAAGACCTCCTTAGGCATTCACAGCATTTAGATGGAAGATTCCCTAATGCCTCTCTCCTTGGGTGCGTTTGCCACAACTGCCATGGGACTGCTGCTGCATCCTATCAGGACTCTTGGCTATGCTGTACTCTGCTGAGCATGCAAATCCCAGCTCCCAGCTGTCAGCTCTTCCATATTGGAAGCAATACCAGCTCTGTATTGAGTCACTAGCAGTGGGGGGCTCTCACAACGCCTGCTATCCCTCTATGAAATGAGTTGCCTCAGCTCCACTGTTCAAGTGCCAAGTTGGCAGCTCCTCACTGCTGGCACCCTTGCAGAATGTAGCTCAGGGCAAGACACAGGTCAGCACAGTGAGAGGGGAAAGCCAGTTGCTGAGCTGTGCCCAGCCCTGGGGAACACTCCCCAACAGCTTGCTCAGAGCAAATCAAGTTTCCTCCTGGCTCCATTCCACACATGACTGGCCCCAGCAAGGCAGATCCCCCAGCCATCAACAAGTCATCTCCTCAAAGCAGTCCATCTTCAGCTTAGACACCCAACAGCACCAGAAACACCTCTTGATACCTCTCTGGGAGATAGGTCTGCTCCCAAAGGCAATATGGGATGACCAGCAAGGGCTCAATTCTGAGTTTGCCTGCATGGCTGCCAAACAGACCTACCCAAAGCAGAGGCGCCAGGTCACTGCTGGCTTGATCAGTGACTTTCTTTACAGAGGCAGGCCAGCTGTGAGTGGGCTGCAGCCACAGGTCCACCCAAAACTCTCTGGACCCATCAATCAAGCAGCCACTGCGAGCTGTCCCTGCTTCCACTAAAACACTCAAGACAGATGGTCCTTGGACTCCTCTATTTTTAAATGCACTTGCAATAAATTCCTCTACTGTTAAAGAACATCAGAAAATGTCTCCTTCTGTCTAGTGGCTACTGCTGGGCACCCCAGGAAAAACAGAAAAGAAATCACACTTCAAAGTACTGCTCAGTCTGTGCAGCAACAGCACAACAGGCTGCCCCATCACAGGACATGAAACCCTACAAATGCTGCTTCCCTCTTCTCCTTCCCTCTTCTGCTTCTCTTCTCACCTTCAGAAAACAGCATGTCATTTCATATAGAGAAAACAGAGGGGTGGGCTTGGCAAGGAATATGCACAGTTCCCCTTGAGAGATACTTGTAGGGCCAGCAATTCTAGTTTGCTCCCATAGTCTGCAGTCTGAATTCACATTTGGTTTGAGTATCTCCCCTCACCTCACACCTACACTTAAACCTGAACTGGCAGAACAGCTTTTAAGTGAGGAAGATGCGTCTTCTAAACCAGAAGAAATGTCATGGCATTTGCAATTCAAAGTTAAGTCTGCAAGGCAGCGTCTTCAATTACATGAGCTGTCATATTTTGAAAGCAGCATTGCACCCCATCAAGCATGTACACCACAGAGCTCCAGCTCCCAGCAATTCCCAGGTTTCCAACCCCAGGCTGACTTCCAACCTGCAGTACTGATAACTGTACTGAAAGCCCATTTCTGAAAAACGAGTCACAAAATCAGTGCACCATTATGCACTTTAAAGACAGGGCTGATATCCACTAAATCTTAAATCAGAGGAGTGCAATAAGACTGGTCTGTCTGCTTGAGCCTTCATGCCTATTTCCATCTTCCCACTTCAGAAATACTTAGATGGTGATTTCTCACACAGAGGAGATTGCTGTAGGGTAAAACAGATGTCTGATTTGCAGGCAAAACCCTTACCACGGCTCTTCAGTCACCGTCCTTGTTTTTATGGCTTTACCTTCCTCCCTAGGCTGTCTCTAGGATAAAGCTCACCTTACCCTGTACCCAGCCCCAACCAAATCTCTTCCAGCCCCACTCCCATTTCCTGCTGACATACATGCTGCTCCCCAGAAGAAAGACTTTTCTTACAATTTCACCATAAGACATATCATGCACCAAGTGGACAGAAGGTCATCTATGGGTCCTTACTAGTCCTTCCCCCTTTCAGCTAGAAGATGTCCTGCTGTTTTACTATACTGTTCCCATCCCCTTCTCATTGCAAACTGATCATCTTTGCTGCACAAATTCATCACAATACTAAACTAGGTATAACTATCTAAATCACACCTCATATCACTTACTGAATAAAAGTCAATGCAAATGCCATTGCTATATGCACTGTGATGTATGCTGTAACAAACCAGCATTGAGACACCCTGCTTAGATACAACTCTCCAGCCCAGAATCTCTTGGAGGTTTCAGAAACCTCACATTTCTATTCAGAAATTATTCAAACTGTAGGAGATTATTATTGGATAATCTCCTACAAGTCCTCAGGGCCACAGCAGGATGGGAAAGAGGAGCTCCAAAGAGATATTGGACTGATTGATACAAAAGGATACAAAAGGAAAAGCTAAGTGCCTGGCACGGGCAGGTGTTTCCTTGGTTTAATTTCAGAGTTTAAATGCAGTTTAAATGTAGCACCTTGTGTCTGCAGTACTTGTTCTGCCCCTATGTATGGGCTGTATTTTGCACATTCCTCTGTGAGCCTGTCACAAATTTTACTGGAAGCCTCAGCTCTGCTTGCCCCCTCTGAAAGGTTGCCTGCAATAGCACACACAACCACAAAGCTTATCTTAGTCTCAACATGGACTTAGTTTTAATGTTAACACTGAAGCCAATAAGGTTTTAACCAAAACTCCAACTACTTTGTCTTAAGGTTAAAGACTATGACAGTCAAGTGTGTGAAGAACAACTTCATTTTTCAGTAGACAAATCTGCTTGACTAAGATTATTCATCTGATTTAAGAGCACAAGCCCTATTTTTAAAGGCACTTTAATGCTGAGTACTTGATGATCAAGGCCTGATGTTTAGATGCATCTAAATCCCAGATAAGTTTATAGTAGAGAGCCTGGTTAAAAGCACCTGCAAATAGAGAGCAAATGCTTAAGAAGATTCTCCTTTGCTGCCTCTCATTTGCAATAGCACAAATGGTGCAGAAAAGTTCTATCTGTTCCATGGCCACCCTCCTGGTATTTTGGCACAGAAATTGGTCTCCACAACTTGGTAAACTGTGCTGCTCAGCAAGTTAAGATTGAGGCACAAACCAAGACCTTGTGATGAAGCTTCCATGGTCAGTTTGGCTGCTGCCATAAGCTGGCTTGTAAACTCTCCCAGGCAGATGGGCTGAGCAAGTCATGATGCCCACATTGAAAAGAAATGTGCTACACATGAGCAGTACAAAGGAATGACAGGAACCAACCTTCACCCTTTCCTAGAGCTCTACCAGAAAGGCCTGTTTCCTTTCAGCATTAGCCAGCTCACCTGAAGCAGTTACTTCTATGTCAGCAAGATGTTCTTCACTGCCACTGTTCTATCCCAGAACACACACAGGCACAGGCTCACTCAAAGCTCATGCCAGTGATCAGAGCCATGCATGCTGCAAAGCACACTTCACTGGCCTTTAGAAAATACCCGTGAAATGCCAGATACCCGTGACAAATCACAGAGCTATGAGAGAGGCTGACAGCAAGAAAAGCGAGTACTTGTAGCAGTGTTTGGTTACTCCATGCTGGCAGCCAGACAGTGTCAGCTGTAAGCCTACTTGGCTGCCTAACAGAGGAAGGTTTGCATGCAGGAAGAAAATCCCACCTAGAGCACTTGCCTTCACGCAGCTCCCACTTGCAGTGGCTGTGCAAAGCGGCTCAAGGTTCCCCATTCATGTAGGAAGAATCTGCTGCAAGGGCATAGGGATGAGATACTCTAATCCAGCCTGTTGTGCCATCTTCTCTCCCTCAGAGCTCTCAGGACAGCACATTTGCACAGTATCAGCCTATGTTTACCATTTTCATGCTGTCAGGATCTGGGCCCCATTGGGACAAACAGTCAGAAGTGGATGAGCAGGACCTGGCCCCAGCTCTGTGGTGTTGCTTCTCTCTCCAGTCTGCCAGAGACTTTGAGGATATATTGCTCATGCTTTACAACAAGGGAATGAGAGCCAAAACCAAGCTGCTCCTACATCTTGCCCTGCTTCAGCACTGACCCATTTACTCCATCATATATCCTAGAGCTGCTCTGAGCAAGGACCCACTGGTTTTTGCAGCCTCAGTACTCATATGTTCTCTTACCCTAAATCCCTCTCACTCTTCCTCCTTGCTGAAGGCCTTCCAACACAAACCACTGCAAGTGTGGTTGACTGGGGACAGACTTTACATCCCAGCCTCAAGTGTTTCTCCCTCAAGCCTCCTTTGACTAATCTTTGCTTGTGACATCTCTCAGCATAGTACTCAGCAGTCATGCCTTCAGGAGAATAGAGAATAGAACACTTCAACACTGCCTGCATACCCAAAGCATGTGCCTCATGCTTGGTTTCCAACAGCAGCCAGAAAACAGGGCTCACATGAGAGCCCTGGCTCTCAGAACACCCCTCTGTGTTGCATGCAGTCCTGTCCCCTTTCATCCATACGACTGCAAAGAAATTGGGGCTGGGGAAGCTACAGCTTCTCTGCCTGGCTGTTTGTTGTTTTAAGGTTCAATAGCTGGAGCACGCACACAATTACATCAAAGCTGTCACAGAGGCAGGGTGAGATGAATACCCATGTGCACAGATTTCCCCTTCTGCTTTAAGTGCAGGAAACGCCCTCATACACTGGGACTTTACAGCCAGCTCTACAAGAAATCTTCCAGGAGTCTTGGCAGAAGGAAAGGGAAGGAGATTGTGTCTCACAACAAGCCTCCATCTACTCCACACCATTTAAATCTCTGCTTAGATGAAACTAATTACTTTCTTCATACAAATGTTGCTGTGCATGACACACAAGCTTATTCTCAAGCACTGTGCTCAGAAAATACTGCTCTGTACTGGTATGAATTTTTAATATGCTCCTTGCAGCACTGCCTGCATGTCACGCACAAAAATATTCCCCAGAAAGAGAGAACACTGCACTTGATTTATTTCTGGAGTCCTGAGCGACCTGATCTACCCAGCCTGCTTGAGGCAGAGGGCTGGATAGAGACCTCCAAGTTAGGATTTAATCTTTTTCTCACTCAAGGTCATTCTCCTGGCCATAAATCAAACAAAAAAAAAAAAAAAAAAAAAAAAAGGGAGCAGTGCAGAGTGAAATGCACATTATGAACAAAAGTTTCATAAGCCTCATGTTGCAGTCCCCAGTCTGAGGAGCTTAGAACTAGCAGACAAAATCAACAACAAAACTCCCAGCCTGTCAAAGAGCCCTACTGGGAGAGACTGCTGTGCAAAAAAGGCAACAGAGAAGAAAAACTCTGTTGGTAAGTAATCATCACAACAGCAGGCTGGTGAGCAGAACCACCATCAGGTAGAGCACATGCCTAGGAACAAATGAGCCTGGGATTTGATATAGTTTAAAAAGAAAAGGAAGACTTGAAAACAAAAAGAAAGTTTGCTCTGGAGATGTGGAGTGGGAAAGGCAGCCAGATGCAAGGCTGGCAAAGGACTAGCCTACAGAGGTGAGTCCCCAAGCCCAGAAACTGATAGCACAGAGAAAGGGGTGCAGAGAGCAAAGGTCATAGCTTTCCAAAACATGCAAGAGGAACCAATTTCTCCTTTGAAGGGCTCAAGACCAAAAATAGCAACAGCTCCCTTGAGCACAGAGCAGTCTCCTGTGCCTGCCCAGCTCCAATCTAGAGCATTACAAGTGTTAGAGGGGTAGGCTCAGCCTTGGCTGATCCAAGCACTGGACAACTTTCCAGCTTCTGCATTCACAGCATCAGCTGTCTCTCGAGACAGCACCTCACCTCTAGGCCTCACAGCTCTGACTGTGGACATACATATGGCTCACCCTGCCATCCCCCAGATGGCTGCAAAGGAAATTGTTTTCTCAAGGCTCTTAAGTCATGTGAGGTGAAGGAAACGCAAAACAAGCTTTGGAAACAGACAGCAATGCTTCTCCGCTTGGAGCTGACAGGTGAAGCTTCAGAGCCCAGAGCTGCATTTCTCCAGGCCAGGAACCCGGGAGGTGCTGCAGAAGCTGGGCTCTGCTCAGCTCAAGCCTAGGCAGCTTTTTCCCCAGCAGCTGAGATCACCCTGCACTTTACCTCCTACCTAAGGAGCTGCCAGGCTAATTACCCTGGCAGGAAGCCCAGGGCTGTGCCAAAGGCCAAGGTGCTCTGCAAGGCCTGTCCAGGAGACACAGGCAGACAGATGCAGTACCTGGCAATCACTAACTCTATTTTCTGCCACTCAGGGAGTGGGAGAGTCACACAAACACCAGCTATGGTCTGAAAGGCTTAAGGGGGTTAAATACCCTCCATCTTCCCCAAGTCATTATAGGGTTAGCCAGCTCTTAACACATCACTGTCACAGCAGAAGAGGACATTGACACACCTGAGCATTTGCAAAACCTCTGGGGAAGCCCTTGGCACTGGACTGAGCACACCTCTGGGTGGAGAACTTGAGTGGAAAGTGTTCTGGATGTTCCACTCAACATCTACAGGGGGTTAATCATTCAAATTCAAAATACCAAATTTCAACTCACACACTAGTTTTCCCCTCGTGAGTTATTTGACATCATCCCTTACCAGTGTGGCTGTACAAGGCTTCCAAGTACAAAAGTTGCAAGACACTATGTTTTCCCAAAACATTAGTTAATTATGTTTTTCTCAGGCACATAAAAATTAATTATAGTTATAAATGGAATTCAATTAAAAGCAAATTTAAAACCCCCTTATAATCCCCAAACCACACAATTTAGTACTTCCCATCTGCAGACTCACAAGCACAAATGCAGAGAGCAGTAAATGATCAAAACAGCTCCATCAAAATAACTCCAGGAGCAGTCATAAAAGTTTGAGCCTTGTGTCTCCTGCTGGCAGTACAAAATAAGTAATTCTGAAAAATAAAAGATGGTTGCCATCTAACCTGCTCCTAAGCCACTGTGGGTAAGTGATTGACCACCAATGTGGCTGCACAAAGAATGCAACTTCTCTCTCCTCCTCCTGCAGTCCATGAGACAATGAGTGCAGACAGCATGTGTGCCAGGTGACACTGACATCTCAGCAAACTGCCATGAGGAGGGAGGGCTGTGACTTTTGACACTACTGCTCCTTCCAAAGAGATGAGGAAAGGGGATGAACGACATGCCCTTTCTCCACTCTGTTCCATCAAACTCTATATATTTCAAATAGTATTTCAGCATGAGTAGTCTCTCTCATCCAGCTTCATCTTTACCTATAGGCACTCCATCTCTCTTCTCCCTGTGCAGTAGGGAAGGTGCAAACCAGCCATCTCTTCCCACTAGTGACCAGAGTAGAACAATGGAGAAAGGACGTGACCAAAGGGGACAAGCAAACAGCACAGCATAAAGTCTTAGAAAAATGAGAGGGGGCACTGGGGAAAGATGGAGAAAAGAAAACATCCTACAAATTGCTGAATGTTTTGCTGTCCTTCTAATATCTGAAAAGCTTTTTGAATTGGCAGGCTGCAACACAGCACTTTCTGACAACTGCAATACAAAGCCATGAAAAATTGATTAGCTTCATTAACATTTTAGGACCTTATTAGCTGGAACGAAATTGACTGTCAAGGCATTTTAAGGGAGAGTCATGGTGTAATGAGCTCAGTGCGAATTATCCTGATCCCAGAATAGAAACAGGTCTGTCACTGACTAACCAAGCCCAGAATCTACCTTTTGGTTATTTTTAATTCCACTCCTTCAGCCATATCTGCCATAAGCACTTTTTTAGTTTGCCAAGGCAAGGTACCAGCTGGAGAGAAAGCTGCAGCCAGCCCCAACCTGTCTGTTCTCCCCCATAACAGCAAGGGACACCTGCACACAGAGCATCCACCTGAACACTACACACCACTGGCTGCAGACAGTCCAGACAGCAACAATTCCCACCAGTCTCAGCCCATCTTTCCAGACAGTAATTTCAAAGCTATTACTCCTCCATCACAAAGGAGATGCTGACCCTTTTTTCATCTAGATGATCGGCCCACTGCAGGTCCAACTAAATGGAAAAATAAAAGCAGTTTAAAGGAGTTCTCAAAGCCATTACTATTGATAAACAGTTAACAAGCAGGGTCCACTAAAGTCTGCAGGGGGTACCAGGACTTGTCACCATCCTGCTACCTCTCTTTCTGTGTTTAGGTCACAACACATGAATAGGTTGAGAGAAGCCAGTCCCCAGAGCAGGCCATACAAGACTCAGTCCCACTGACTTCCAGCCTTAAGCAACTGATGAGACAGAGCCAAGATTCCGCCTGTCCTTTTACTAAATTCAGAGAATTAGTCAAGTCTGCCAGACATATTTCCTCACAATAGTCTAGCTACTAATATTGCACCCAGAACTGGCTGATGGTTTTCTGCCTGCTCCAACACAAAAGCTAGAAAGCCTTAATGCAGGTACTACAGACCATGAACTGGCAAAGTGTCCTTAAGCATTACTAAGGAGACAAGTCCGTGTGCTGATGTCATCTGCTGATGAGAGACTAAGGCTGGGAGAGCGCTTGAGACAAGTCTTTTCCCCTCCTGGCTTGCTCCTTCCTCGCAAGATGTCCATGCATGCCATGGCTGAAGGTTGGATTCTGGCTAGGAAGCCCCCCTTCTAGAAGTTGGCAGGTGTCCAGCTGCTAAGTGAAATACTTGGAGTTTTCCCTTTTACACTCTGCCAAAACATCCTTTCTTTTCTTCTCTCTCTCTCTTTTTTTTTTTTTTTTAACATTTACTTATCTTTTGGCAGCCAAGAAAAAAGAGAACAAACCAAAACACATATGCAAGACTTGTATCTACGTGTTCTGCCCAACAGTTTTCTCTGAGATTAAGTAAACTCCTTTCTGGATAAAAGTAACCTGACTCCATGAGAATTGCTCTGCCTTAGGGCCATTCCAAGGTTTCAGTGTGTTTTGCAAATTGAACTGGAAGGAATTGTATTTTCAGACTAGTGGTGGTAGGTATTCTCTCCCAGATCACTTAAGGTGAGATTTATGCACAATATTCCTCTGTAAAGCCATTTTAGTCACCCTAGAACACTCGCTGCTCATCAGGACAACCACAGAGCCCACTTAAACACAGGAACATTTATTTTTTTACCTTTCAACATCGACTGGTCTAAGGAGAAGTCTTTACACCAAAGGTCTTGCTCATATTCAAATGTTAAATCAAGTGTTTTACCCACTTACTGAACCAACTTGAGGGCATCCCTGTTCTAATCTATCAACATGACTTCGTAGTGAAGTCTCTATACTGGGGAATTTGGTCTATACACGTACATCACAGAATTTATTCTAGGCTCATGCTTAATTGGAACAAAGTGCCTCCTTGGCATTTTTCCTTCAAAGCTATCCACTTTCTACATAATAACAACTAACCCCACACTACATGCTGTCCACAGGTATGGCTTTAGCTGACCACGAAGCTGCAGGATCAGAGAGGTTTCCCTAATTACAAGGACATCAGATATAACTTCCTTCTTTGCATATATTTGTTTAATTTACATAATAGTTTGTTGAGTACATCCTTAGTCAAGTGTTTCTTCCTTATGAAACAAAGTGTGGTGCAGATTTGCATCAAGATATATGGCTAAAATCAGAGGGAGCAGAGCACCAAGACCAGCCAATTCTCCTTTTGGAGGAGGAGAACTGCATAAGGCCACTCTAAAAGCATTGCTGGCACACATGGAAGTGCCCAAGCAGCACTCCACAGAGCTCAGAGCCTGAGTCTCCCTATGCCAACAGAGGTGGAAACCTGATTTTTGTTTTCAATCTGCTCTGTTTGTTTGGCTTAAAGTACCTTTTGTTATTACCAAAACTGCAGTCTTCAAAGTTTGAGTGACCTGCTGGCTTTCTCTTGCTCAATGATAGAATAAAGCTCAGTCTGTCCTTCTACTATTAACAGCTTTTACTTGCTCCCTTTTCCAGATGGGATGAAAACTTACCTTTTAACTTTTCTTTTTGTGTTGATTTGTGATTCCTCAATATTTCCAATAATTTAACCACTCTTTTCTGACCCCTCTCATTCCCTAATATCCAAACAGATGACAGACAACTAATTGCCGTAAATCAATGCAATAGCTAGCTTTTTCTTACAAATACCTTTTTCCCAATGAAAAGTGCTTGTTTATGAACTTAATATTATTATCTCTGCTGAGGCCAATGCTTATTGCTTTTTATTCTATGTTGGAATGCCTCCCAGTGAGAAGTCATGTGAATACAGAAACAATAGCTTTGCTACTTAACTCTTACAGAGTTCACTGCCTGCTAAATGCCATCTGGTCTGAGTTCTCAGTGCCCAAAAATCACCTGCAGCATTCATCTTTGCTGTTTAAAAATCACTTCTATAGTAGTCACATTTGTTACTGCAATAGGAAGGAGCTCTGGGGCCCAGAAAGAACTTATCAGCCTCACAGGGAAGCAGCAGTGCTGCCAGGAGAACATTTAACTCCTCCACCATTTCTTCTACTCTGCAACTTTCTCTCATAGGGAATTCTGTCCTAGAGCCGAGCTCTCTCCTGGTCCTCTATTTGTACTGTAAACCAGTATTACTTCTAGGTTTCCACCAGGTGGACAACTCTGGGGTACTTACTCACCAGTGTCATTGTAACACAACCCTGAGCTCCCCCCCCTCCTTCAGATGTTTTATCAGCTCACCTGAACTGCAAACTTACCAGCTCTCCTCGGATGGGATCTGTCTTGGGGAGGAACCACCTTAAAACTTCCCAGTCATCAACTTACACTGATCAAAGAGGAGACTCAGGGATATCTAAAGCATGCACTGGAGGTGTGCTCCCCAAGAGTGAGAACTACTGGGATTGAAAAAAACCAGGAAGCAGCAGAATGCTTGCTCTCAAACGCCAAGTGCCAGAGTTAAAGCCCTCAGTCAGGCTTGCTCTGGGAGGAGGTGAAGCAGGCATAGCAGCTCAAGAGGTGGCTACTGCCAGAAAAGTGGGAAGAGGATACACTTCAGAGCTACATAAGAGTTCACACGCTGTTTTAGTCAGTGCACTTTTCACAATACAATGGCAGAGCAACAGCCAAAGAAATAAGGTCAATCACACACACTGTAAGCCATTGCCATTACAAGAGAAGGAAATGCTGCCCTTTGTCCAGGACCACAGCTTGTTCTGAGATGCAGGAGGCCCTAGAGGACTACCAATCAGTGTTTTGGACACAGAGGGTTAAAAGAGGGAGTAGAAGTCAGACTGGACTAGATCAAGCCTTTCCTTCTCTCCACCACCAGAAGTCAGCTCTGTCAGTGAAAAATTCTGAGAAAGCACAGACGTATGAGCTGCATCTATCTGGGCACGTAGGGATTTTGCACGCTTGGTGCTACTGGAAAAGTGTCCCACAGTTCTGGACTTCACCAGCAACCACCTGGGTGCCAGACAGAGGCACCAGCCTCCCTCCTCCCTCAGTCTCCTGCATTTTGTTCTTAAACACTCAAGCCAGGAAAACAGTCCTCCAAGCAAGGCAAAGCTTTATTAAAAATGAGTTCTGATTAAAAAGGGGTTTTAAATCCTTTTGTAATGATGACCGGATTATCCGCATCACGCTGCATTATGCAACTGAGAATAAAGCAGCACAGAGCAAGGGGTGAAGTGCTGTCTCCAGGAGAGCCATAACGTCGTAGGCAGCTCTCAGTTCCAGTGCTCACCTGCAAGATTCAGATGCGATCAGGTGCACTTTGCGCATGCCAGAGGAGCAGAATCATGCACAAACCTTGTATGATGCAGCAGCTGCAGAGCAGAGGTTGTTTTGCCACACACATTTCAACCAAAGGTGCTATTTCAGAGAAATACTGATGCTAAATGCTTCAGGAAGCACAGCTAAGAGCAATAAACTCTGACCTGAAGCCTGGGCACGGCTCTGCCATAAAATGTGACAACTGGTGATCCCACAGTGGTGATAAACCAGAGTCTGGTCAAGAACTGCCTTCAAGGCGCCCAGGCTCACTACGAGGACCCTGATGCCAGCATCCAGCCTGGGCCCAGGGGCAGCAGCAGCCATGCACTAAGTGAACAGCCACACTGCTCAGCTTCCCTTAGCCAAAGACACCTGGCCACACTTGCACAGCTGCCAGCTTTTAATGTGAAGCACTGCAAAGTGCTGGGCCAGAAGTCCAGATTCAGAGCCAACCTACCACACTTCCCAAAATAGCCCACAAAGCATCTCCTCTCATCACACCCTCTTCAGCCCAGTGGTTGGTTGGAGGGTTTCTTTATTTATTTTCACTTTTTTTCTCTTTTTTTGAAATCAGATCCTGTCTGAATCACTAAACTGAACATGATCTTGCTGTGCTCGGCAACATTTTCTTAACATTGTGTTAAACTTCACTGTAGGCATTCAAAAATGTGCATGTGTGTAAGTACATAACATGCTAAACTCTTTTGTCAGAGAAGTAAGATGTGATTTATTTCAAAGAAGGATAAAGAACAAGTTAAAATTAACAGGCAGCTTCAAAAGTTATGTGGTAGCTTTCCATTACAAAAGACACAGAAAAAGGTAATATTTTTTTTTTCTGATCCCAACGGAAGGTTCCCAAGCTTTTCTTTCATCCAAGGAAGTCTTTAGTTTGGCTGAGCCTTTGAGGTACAAACACATTGCTTAGGAAAAGACGCACACAAGACTCAACTCTTGATTGTTTATTTCAGCACCTCACCCTAGGAAGGCTCCAAGCTGACCACAGCAGCCACTTGCCAAGCTGAATTATTGTCCTATGCAAGCATCAGCTAAGATCTTTCCAAAATCCAGTAATGATCACCTCAGAGCCTGTAGGGCTCCCTCTGGGCACACACATGCTCCTTTGAGAAACTACAAACTTCCTGCTTGCTCAAGCTGCCATGAAAATGTCACCAGCGCTGGATCACAGCACGACCCTTCACGTGACAGCGTGAGGAGACTCCCTGCCCAAAACTCCTGACAGTACACGTTCAGGTGTGCAGATCTGGCTGGACCTTTCAGTGAGGACAAAGCACACTGGAGTTTCACTCCCTGCAGAGCCCTCTGGCACCACCACGAACCTGAACAAAAGCACTTGGAGATGACCAAAGCTCCAGAGTGAGGCTCACACTGCCTCCATTTTCACATGTTGAACATTCCTACATAATTGTCCACCAGAAGCTTAAAATTATGAAAAAGTAAGAAATAAATTCTTGCTCAGCAGATTTCTGGGATATTGAGGTCAGCAAAAAAAGACATCTCTTCCCAACATCCCAGCTGTCTTCCTTCACTCCATCTCAATATGAAAGCAGGCGTGGGATGTTCAGAAACAAGTCAGAAGGCTGTTGAAGCAGAGCAGTTAGCTATAATAAAATATGGGCTTGAACCTCCACAGAGAAAGTTTTAACAAAAGAGATGGCTTTAAAAACAGCAAACAACCCAAACAAATAAAAATGTCAAACCAAAATGAGTAAAAGTTGGCAATATGCATGGGAATATGCCGAAAGTTGGCAGCTTGAATTAGATATTCCTGACACCAAGAGCTAAAGGTGCTCAGCAGGGCATGATTCCACCAGTGCATTTTCCAGGCAGGGATGGCACAGTCCTAACAGTGTACAGTGAAAGATCCATGTATTAAAGAGACCTGTGAAACCAGAGGCATGACTAGCTCCCATGCAAAGTCCCATTGGTCTCCTACTTTGCTGCCAGTCAAACATCTTTCCTATACTGTCCTCCTTGAAATTGGAGGATGAGTGAAGTACTGGAGTGGGGGGATGTGTATGTGTGTGTGTGTTAAAATCCATCACCACTGCCACTCACTACATCTACAAGATGTTGAAGAAGTTTAGAGCCATCAAAGCGCCGAGCCCCAGAGACCCTGTACTGAGCAGTCAGAGCTCAAGAGAGCTGAGCAGGGCTGGAAGGGGGCCCCAACACAGCAATGGCACATGCTCAGCATGAGCAGGCTGCTCTGAGGGCAGCATGGCTGCCTCACTTCACAGAAACAAATTTCTTCTTTCACACTGTAGCCATCACTTAGTGCCCAAAAAATAGATTTAAGCTGCTCCATAGTAAAAATAACAGCGACCAAGAAACATAATGTCAGATCACAGGAAGGGGAAGCTCTTTTCTGTTAGATTTTCTAAATTTAGCCACTTTGATATACCAGAGTCATATGGATATGAGACTTTTCCAAATCTAGCGCATGCATCACTGTCTGAAATAAGAGCATGAAAATCTCTCGGACAAAGAAAGAGGCTGCTCACAAGGAAGATTTAGAGAAATGCACAGGGAGCTGAAAACTCATTTGATTATGCAACGAGTGTAAGTAGGCCTGGTGCTTGCTGCTGACTCCCTGGTTTGGAAACCTGCCACCAAGCATCCTCTGCTTCAGTACATTCAACCCCATCCAGCAGTTCTGCCTATAAAATTGTGGTGGGTTAACCCTGGCTGGATGCCACATGCCCACCATAGTCACTCTTATCACTCCCTTCCTCAATGCGACGGGAGACAAAATACAATGAAAGGGTCATTGAGGTAAGAGCAGGAAGAGATCACTCACCAGTTGCTGTCATGGGCAAAACAGACTTGACTTTGAAAAATACTTTAATTTTTTTACCAGTCAAATCAGAGAAGGACAATGAGAAATAAACCCAAATCTTAAAACACCTCTGCCCTACCCAGTACTTCTTCCTGGCCTCAACTTCACTCCTGACTTTTTCCTCCTAATTTTGTCTACCTCCTCCCTCCACAGTGGCACAGAGGTTCAGGAATGGGGTCTGCAGTCAGTTCATCACAGATTGACTCTGCTGCTCCTTCCTCCTAAGGGAAGGACTCCTCACACTTTTCCTCTGCTCCAGTGTGGGGCCCCCTCCCACAGACTGCAGTTCTTCATGGACTGGGGTCCCCCATGGAGTCATAAGTCCTGCCATAAACCTACTCTAGTGTGGGCTCCTCTCTCCATGGGTCCACAGGTCCTGTCTCAAGTCTGCTCCAGCACAGGCTTCTCACAGGATCACAGCCTCCTTCAGGCATCTACCTGCTCCAGCTGCAACTGCTGCTGCAAGGGCTTTTGGTTTTTCTCCCCTTCTTATCTGTCACCCCAAAGGCACTGCCACCACTGCCGATGGGCTTGTCCCTGGCCAGTGGTGACTCTGTCTTGGAGCCATCTGGCACTGGTGGTCAGAGAGATGGGAAGCGCCCAGCAGCTTCTCACAGGAGCAAACTCTGTAGGGCCCCACTTCTGCTACCAAAACCTTGCCATGGAAACCCACTGCAAAAATACAGCCACACACAGCAAGGGTGTAAGAAGCACCATACAGACCAGGAGAAGAAACAAAATCCTCCATCTCTTCTCTTCCCTGCAGTAGCACAGACATACAAAAAGGAGAAGTCTGTCCATCTTCCCCTGCCTGGAATATCCTGAAAATGTGGAGAGGTCCACCTGCTTGTTTCTCTCTGAACACACAGCATGCTGGATTCCTGAAGATACAGTCCAGATGAGGCTTCCCCAAGAAAACCAATCCATCCAAAGGACTACCCAGGGAATACTCTGAGCCAGAACTGATTATTCCAGCTCTCACTGCTTGTTTCTAGTTGGGCTGCTCAGCAATACAGAGGTGCAAAACAGAGTGACCCAAGAAGTTCAACAGTGGGACAGAGGCTGGCTGGCTCAAAGCCCACATTAAGGCAGTGGAGGCCAAGCCAGCAGCTGTTCTCTCAACCTACAGCACACTTTATAAAAACATTTTAGACCCAGAAAAAGCTCTCTATCATTAGTGAGAGTTTGTCACCACACAGCTGTTACTGAGTCAGACACCAGTTTGTCTGGATTTGCAATTTCCCATGCCCTGTGGCTACTCCCGGGTGCGTCTGCAATTTGCAAGATGCATTCTCTCAAAGGTGTGCAGAGCAGCCCAGCTGCCACCCTACTGTCACTTTGCTCCAGCTCCTGTGTGTCCCATCATGACTAAATCCCCCTGCTAAGGAAGGTCATTGCTCCTGTGAGCCACTCAGCTTCACAGATGAAGAATTCCAAAAGTAAGGGGACAACTAAGTTATGTAGTTGCCTCTAGTCCCATGTAGACAAGGTCCCAGCTGTTCAGCTCTTTTTGGGGGGAAAAAAAAATTCTGCATAAACAACTTGAACAATTCCCCATCACACATCACAATAAATACAGCTGCATACTATTATACACTGAGGGTGTAATCCTGTAAAATGCAAAGATCAGCCATTTGACAGACAATCATGCTGTTTTCCCCATAATGTAGTAAAAGAGAATATGTGTACAGACTGGTGAGTTAGACATGATATAAATACAGAGAGAGGGTGGAATGATAAAAATTCAAGCGTCAGGAACATCAATATGAGATGACTGCTTCTCAGAATGGATCTTTATCATCAGCCATTACCCCATCTTTTAGTACTTCACTCTTTATTGATCTCAATTTCTCTGAGAATTTTCATGAGAGATGAAAATGCAACTATTTGGACATGGGCAACAGGAATATTTAGAGTACAAGACCGAAGTCAGGCAGCCTCAGAGAGAGGTCCCTGCCTCTCCATCCTCCACACTGTACAGCCTGTGCATTTCAGCTCTGCACACTGCTAAGTTCTTGCTTTCTAACACTATCTGTTCAGAGAAAAACCGCTTGCCATCCTTACCTGACTGCTGCTTTTAGCAAAGAGGCCACAGGGAGTGGAGAGAGGTATTAAATAGCCAGTGACAGAGTTCCACAACAACAGCTAGAGGTGCAGGAGGGAGCTGCTGCACCATGCAGACTCATGGTCTGTACTGAAGGACAATTTTGCAGTTCTGCTGTGTCCATCATAAGTTTTCAGAAACAGCATGATAAAGATGCCTTTTTCTTCTGCTGCAAGAAGCTCTCCCTCTGTATGTTGCCCATGCAGCAAGTGGGAGGGTCTTCCTAAATGTGAGAACACTTAGGGATAGCCTAGGAACAAATCAGCCCTTCTAGCAGTCCTCTGCTGCCAACCATGCACTGATCCAGAAGAACCAAATGCACAGCACACGTCTCTCAAAGTCAAGCAAGGCCAAATCACTGTACACCTTCAATATTTTTCCATTGCATGGTTTCATGGGGCAGAAACTGCTAGATGCATTTGCTAGAAGCAAATTAGGTCAAGCACCTCTGTCTCAAATCAAACCCTGCAGATTTTGATGCTGTGGAAACCACAGCAAATTAATTTTTCAGGAAGTTCATAAACCACCCTACCCTGCTGTATGGCAGGATCTGTTCCTTATCAGATGCCATTGCTCACTAGGTATTGCTGTAGAGAAAAACACCTGAAAAAATGTAAAAAACATGATCCAAGGGGAATTCAGCACACAGACTGCAAAGTTACTATATACACATCATTGAAGAAACCAGTCTTGAGTGAAGTGTGCCATAATCTTGTATTCTGTTAGGACAAAAGCCTACAATATTAATTTTATCACCAGTCATTTGTGGGCAAGAGACACATAAATCCCTGTCCTACCACTGTTGTACCTTTGTTTTGTTCCTGGCATACTGTAACAGGAAGAGACTGAAAACTCTACAGAAAGTGATGGGTACCATGAATGGAGGAGGAAGGAGCTTTCCCAAAACAACGTAGGTTCCCTCAGATAACACAAATAAAAATGCTTCTCTAAACTAGACTCTTGGCAAACATCATCCTGAAACTGGATAAAGAGATATCCTGGTATTGCTTTCATAAAGAGTCTTGCAGAAATGCACTTGGAAAAGCCTGCGAAATAATCCTGCCAGTAAAAGCCCAGCAGAAGTCTCCCATCATCTTATCAGCACAATTCAATGTATCCTAGATCAACAACACTACAGCTGCTTCCTGGAGTGTTCAAGCACCAAATCTGAGTCAGCACTTGGCAATACAAGGCAGGTCTGAACAGGATTTGAGACTGAACTTTATTTTGTGCTGAAGGTTACTTGCCCTGAGAGTTCAGTGTAGTGTGATCTTCACAAAGTGCTCAGTTTAATGGCCTTCCCAACTGAAGCACCTTGCTCATCTCAAAGCTGTTCTTTGGCTCAGGCAGAGCGTGCCATGCTCAACTGCCAATTCAAAATTAATGCTGCCTTGTGAAGTGGTTAAGTCCTAGGCCATTTTCACACTCCTCCCCCAGGAATCCACAGCTAAAACCAGTAAGGAGTGCACTTGGTACACCTTTGGGTAAAGCTCAGAGCTCTTGAAAATGACCACTGGGAAAACAAAAAAACAAAGCTGAAATTAAGGTCTTGCTTTAAACCACAACCAACTCCAGCAGGCAAGCACTCCAGCAGTCACAGCTCAGTCTGAGCACAGCCTCCATCCACTGGCCACAGACAAGTCTCCCCTAACCACAGAACCTGGGAAGTCTGAAATCACAGTACCACTGACCATGTTGGCAACCTAACCAGCATTACCACCAAGCTTTAGCCAGCAAAATACCACAAGTGCAATATGTCTTCAGCCTCCAGCAGCCTCCTGAGGAAGAACCATAAGCACTCCGAGGTGGGGATGTTGAATCCATTTGAACATCCCAAATTAAATTTCTAACAAAGCCACCAGCCATTTTATTTTCACAGGTCTCACATCCCCCCATCTCAGTTCTTACATCTGGTTCCCCTGAAAGAAATTGCCAGAGGACAAAACTCTCCCACCTGGTCTAGCTGGAACAAAGGCCACATTCACACAGGTGACCTTGATATCCAAGACTGTAAACTTCATCCATGCAACAGCTTCCAAAAACACCACAGCCTCCTCATCCTCTGTATAAGACAGGTCCTTCATGCTGTGGTCACCAGAATCCCATCAGCTCTCCTGATGTAGGCAAGTCCACCATATAACACACCATGGAGGCAGGCTGAGACTCCTGTAACCCAAGTGCATTACTTTCTTAGCTAATCAAAAGCACTGACACATTTTGTTTGCAGCAGAGGAATTTGGTGGTTATAATTCACACTATACTCGAGGCAGTCCCTTCCCACTCCTTGTCCCTACAAGGAGCTCCCTGAAATAGGTATCCCACAAGCTCCAAAGCACCTGAGAAGAGCTGATCTTATTTGGCACCAGCCTGCTTACTCTCACAGTTGTCCACACGTGGGTGACAAGCACAGGTATCACAAATAAGGAGCGGGAGGTAAAAGGCCCCAACTGATGATCTTGTACTCAACCCCCAGAACACAATTTGCTTTGCATACCTACAGAGGTTATTCCTCTATTCACAATGGGGGTGAGGTAGAAAAAAAATTGCACACTGATGACTTCCAAGAACTAAAACCCCACAGAGGACTTTTCACTATATAAATTTTCCCCCTTCTTCCCTAGAAAATTGTTTTCAAGAGTCAAACAAGTAGCCTGCACTATTACTAGCAAATTACTAACTGGAGAGCATGCTAGGCTATCACAGTTCCTTGCTTAATACCGCAAAAGCAATGGACACCACAGCATACAGGAGAATTACCTACCAGATGCATTTTTATGTTGTTTTTAAACTGACACTGTTTTTTACATCTCTGTCCCAATGTCAAGGAACATGTTCACATCCCCAAATGCCAACAATTCAGCACTGTTGGTGATTCCCCACCATCCTCTCCTGAGATGCAAAAGGACCTCTCCTGTAATACACCTGCATGTGGATCATTCACGTGCCAAACCTCGATTAAACTTACATGGGAAAACTTTTCCACTTCAGTGCTTGTAGAAGCAGGTATCACATCACCAGATGTGTGAGCACACAAGACAATGCAAGGCATGTTTCATGACACCTGTGTCCACAGCATGCTGAAGCAGCACACAAATCAGTAACCAACTCATGTAATCAACTGACTCCAGAGAGGGGAAAACCTCCAACAAGAGCTTATCTCACCCTCACAGTCAGCAGCTTTTAAATAGATCTCACGCAATGAAACAAAGAATCACTTGGTACCCAACAACTCTTTTATAGGTCATTTCCTGCAGAGACAAATTTCAGCAACGGTAATAAAAAAGACAAACCAAAAACACAAACTAAAAAAAAAGTAATGCACTGAAGGCCAAGAACTCTGCTTTGCTTCACTGACCAAACCAAAAAGAGCCACTCAACCAAATCTAGCATCTCCCTGGTTCAGTGGTGACAGATCAAAGTCCAGAGGCTCAATGCCCAGAGATGACCCCCATGGGGAACAGGCCAGGGCAAGACAAGTTGTTAAGGGACAAACCAGAAGAGCTTCCCTGTACCAGAGCTGACATAACAGGAAAGCTTTCTTTTATCAGAAATGCATAGGAACTTCTTGAGTAAGGAAGAGGACTCCTTCAATAAAGAAAGAGGATTTCTTCAAGCAGTGTTAAGTGTGCATGTTGCCATTCTAATTTCAAGTAATTTTAGCAAGTTCTATATTAAGAGCTTAAAAAAAAAGAGCCCCCAAACACACACAATATGAGTAACCAGACTTTTGGTTACTCATATTGCAGGACAGCTGTAAGAAGGCAATTCAAAAACCTCAGCCTTTCTTGTGGCATCCAGATTCCCTCCTGTTCCTGCATCATCCCAAGCCAGACTGTCAGGCACAAGCTAGGGTCTGCACTGACTACTTCAGTTCTCTTCAAAGACTGATTCCACATCCATATTCCACCAGGGACAGTCCCATGGCAGCCACCCACTCTGCACACCACACTTGTCCTCTGGCAATTTCTCAGCTTTCTTCAAGACCACAGAAATATTTGTTGTCCCTTTCAACATGTTGTTTAGATTAGAGGATGCCTCAGCCACCAAACAAGAGGACTTCAAATACGGACCTTGCAACACATAGGTTAATATGAAGGAAATCTCTAAAAATCAGTGATGGCACAAAGGCTGCTACTGTGTTCCTACAGTTACTACAGCAGGTCACAGCAGTCAAGGCTGTCACTTCAGCAGCACAGAAATCAGCTCTAGTCAGTAAACTTAATTATCCATGCTAGAGCCACAGAATGACAGTAGCTTCCTCAAGTCCAGCAACCAATCTGTGTTCTTCCCTTGAACCACAGGGCCCTGTTCAGCTTCATCCTGCCACCCAGATCATCCTCACCCATCCTCACCCATCACATGGTGCTGAAGTCCTGTCCCTCTGTCTCCAATTAGTACACTGCTGAAGCCACAGCCTGCAGGATATGTGACAACAGCCCCAAAACAGCCATAGCATCTACTTTGAAAGTCAAGCAAAAAAGACTCCACCTGCAAATGGGGAAAATAGAAGGCTGCCTAATGTTAGGATCAGGCTCTCTAACAAGCAGGTGTTGCTCTATTGCAATTGTCTATGAAAAGAACCCCAGCTACTTAAAGCATGACTACAAAGTGGAATTAGATACCTGACATGAGCCTTTCACCAAGCAGCAGCTCAGATTTTGAGGCAACTTCGGAGCCCTTCTGACAAAACCAGTCTCACCTGCTCTCGCCTCACCCTGCATGGGTGACTCCACAGCGTGACACACCACAGGTTCCTCCACCTCTCTGTCTCCTGACTCCATCCCAGCCACCAAGGGAGGTCATGATACCTTTTGACTCCAACTCAGGGCTGGTGAGCATGTTCACTTTGAATCATGTGCATATGGTGGCCCAGTTAGCCCTGCTCTAGCCATGACAGAGAGACTCACAGGGGAACTGTGATACCTCCATCTGTACCCCTTAAGGTGACTGGCACTATAGTCCCTGCTTCTGCTCACCCTCAGTGTGGGAGACAGGCAGAGTAGAGGCATGTGATCTCCTCCCTGCTCTGATACCTCAAGAAGGGGATAGCAAGGCAGGTGGCAGATGTGCACTTTCCCTCCACAAAAGACCTCTTGCTAATCCTCCAGAGCCTTTCAAAGCTCCCCAATAGCTCTGAAGATCCTTTTGGACAGGGGCTGCTAGGCTCACACAGTATTTTGGCCCATGGCTTTCTATTTGTTGTTATGTTTTTATTCTGTGAAAACCCACACCACCTTATCTTACTTGCCCATCTTCTGCAATGGACACAGACCCCGGCTTTCTTATGTCTACACTCATACAGCCCCTTCACAAGGCAGGAATAAAGGAAAACCAGCAGTCAAACATAACCCCTCCCAGCCCAAACACCAGAAGAATCATGCACAGGACATCAGGACACCTTGTACAAAAGCCAGTCTGCAAGAGCCCGTGGTGCCCCAGACCCAGCCTAGCACAGGGCAAGGGGAAACAGCAGCAGGGCAGTTAGCAGGTGCATATGAATGCAAGCTTGGAAAATCCAGTCACATTTGTCCAAACAAAGCACACGTGTCTACTATCAGACAGATGGCAAACCACCTCCACCCCCCCATCCCAAGTCATTTAATAGCTTACAAGACATGAATAACCTAAAAGCTCTTCAGTCCAGGGGCTAAAAGAACATGACATACAAATGAGAGCATTCCACAATGTCTTGGAGAAGTGAACCATTCCTGTTGGTTACTCAAAGAGAGATATGACTTTCTTAGCCTGGTAGGGACACTTTCATTTATATATCATGCAAATGTAAAAGAAAAAAACAATTTAACACATTGAGTTGTTATCAGCCAAGTGGATGACTGCAGCCTCAAAGCATACTAAAATTCCAACTCAGATGCCAATTCAGTTACTATTTTGTCCAGCTACAAAACTGTTTCAAACACAAAAACTTCCTTAAAAGGACTCCAACAAGGCATTTTTATTTCACTTTCATTCACTCTTTGCAATAAACCCTCAGAAAGCTGAATCCAGAACCTTAATTTTTATTTACCATTTCTATACACAGTAGCCCTATTCCTGGAGATTTGTGTGTGTGTTATCAATGGAAGCTATAGTGTGCAGGACAGAGAGGAAAGGGAAGGAGAGGAAAACCAAAGATTAATCCTCAACTTGTGAACTCCCTTTTTGAAAGGGACTCTAATAAAAATTTTGGATGACCAAAGAATGCACCATAAGTTTCATGAATGACAACACAGATTGCACAACCACACAGAGAGCCAGACTGCACTTCCATTTTTGAGCACAAATTTGGCAGTGTCTACACAGAAATATTTCCCTTATTAAGGTCAACTGGCTGCAAAGCACTTCTTTAGTGCAGTCCTAAAAAGCCCACAGACCTATTTAAGTATTAGGAACATTGTAATTGTCAGTGATTTCCACTAAAAAAGCTTGGAAAGAAACACAGACATCTCCCTCACTACATGTTTTTGTAACATTAGACTCCTCTCTTTCCTACACCTTGTCAAAAATGACACCAACCATGATTCACTTGCATGACAGCAAGCTTGGCAGCATGGCTTAAACATGCACGCCTCCTGATCAACAAAATCAGAAGGGAAAAAAAGTCCTGAGCTTCACGATTGCCATTTAGGGGCTCCTAAACAGTCTTTTATTCATAGAGCAGATACACAGCAAGGAGTATTTTAGATTAAATGCAGACATACAGGCCTCCCAAGTCAAATCACAGCTCACATTTTTCATAAAGTCCAGATCAAACCTGGGCTAGATTCAAGCATCATCCATGGCAACAAGCAGGCTTCTCAATAAACTGATTTAATCACTCTTCAGCATTTCCACACATCAGCCTTGCCTTTTAAACGTGTCTGTCTGCTGTTCTCCCAGCTAGAGTCACAGGGTATCCATGTTTAAAAGTCATTTCCTGCCCCAAAGCAGGGACACACCTGGGATGCTATCGTGTGCCCCTGATAGCAAGGCCTGAATTCCCTGCTGGAGTGCCTCAAAAATGCTGCAAGCCCCTTTCCACAGGCAGCATCACCCAGGTGTCATTTGGAGACCTGGCACACAAGCCCCAGCTCCTCCCATGCTCAGCACACTGCTTACCTGGGCCTTCCCTTCCCAGCACACCTGGCCTGGCTGCCAGGTGAGATAAATCCTTTCCCACCTCTAAGGAAACATACATGGCACAGCCAAGTCCAAAGGAAAAGGCCCTTCAATGCCCCTCTCATGCTTCTGAACCTGCTCTGACCATCACTGGGGTCAGCAACAGCCTGCAGACAGTCTGGCTCCTCTTCAGATTTCCCTTCTAAAGCATCATCTACTCACAGGGAGAAAAGGGACAGCCACAAAGCATTCACCAGTTTAAAAAAAAAATGAAAGAGATGCGTGACTAGAGACTGGAATTCACAAGCTAAATCTTCAATAGGTGCCCATCACACTGCACACTCATGTGTCTGCTGTTGTGACTAATTTTGGCAGTTTTCTGGGGAGGGTTGTTGAGGATTTTTTCAGGGGTTCTATGCAGGTGTGGTTTTTTCAGTTTCCAGAGTGTTTTGTTTGGAAAGCAGATCACATTGCCCTATGCACCATGTCAGCAGCAAGATATCACTCAGCAGGTCTCACAGCATGGGCTCACCCCCCAGTCCACTGGCTCTTACATAAGTGAGCAGTTGGAGGGAGACACAGCTGATGGAGCCAGGACTCAGGGTGAGGAGCAAACTGCACCTTCTTATTCTAAATATCCAGAGGAAAAAAAAAAAAACAACAAAAACCAAGAAACCAAACCCCAAAACAACCCCAGAAAACCCACATCTTATTAATCACATTTGCTTATGAACAAATTCAGCACCGCTGCTTGCTCTAAGTCAAATCATGCTTACAGTTCCCTGCTACCTCTTAATAATGTGCCAACACACCTCTAACATGGTTGTTACAATGCAGATTTCTGGAGCATTGCTCACAGTCCAGACTGCATTTTGATTTCATGCAGATTTACACATCAAAGCACCTTTCCCATGGCACCCTGCAAGCCGCAGAGCAAACCCAAGCAGAGCAGGGAGGACACTACTCAGTACCTGCACACACAAAGTAAAACAGATGCTGCTGGAAAATATCACCGATAAAAATCACAGCTTTAGAGGTGACTGCTTTAAAAAGCACCACAACCTGTCACATTCCAGAGGAGAGAGGTTATGCTTTTTTCATTTGAGGAAGGGAGAGAGAGGAAGGAAAAAAAAACGTGCTTGAGAACAGCTCCAAAAGGCACAGTTTGGGAATCACTTCTAGGTGAGACACTTAAACAAAGAAGATGGAGTATCCTTCTCTCTTCAGTGAGGAATGCTTCCTACTAGAGACAGGGCTCAAAGAAAGCTCAGAGAAAGCTCTTTTTACACAGGGCTATGGAGACCAACACACCCATTGTCTGCCAGGAGGAGCTTTCCTGCATTCAGACAGACTGCAGCATAGGCCAGGTTTTGGGGGTGAAGGGTTAAAGGGGGGGACGGGAGATACCTGCAATGTTTTAGGCATCTCTACTTATGTTTACAAATAGCTCCAAGGAAGTGGGAGCTGCAGGGTAAAAGGAACTAGGGGAAAAAAACCCCAACAGCACAATCCCACTCAAAGAAATCAAAACAAGGAGGACAGTTCAGAGACTTCTCAACAATGGCACTGCCAACCCTCAGGGCCAAAACCCAAAAAGCAGAGAGAAAAGGCGCAGACAAAGGGGGATGTAACACCCCCCTCCTCTCAGAATAAGGTTATTTTAAGCCTGTCTCCTTGGAGCTACCCTAATATTTTCTCTCATGACTCAAACCACCAGGGAAAGGAGTTAGAGCAGAGAAGAAAAGAAAAAAGAAAAAAAGAAAAAAAAAATAGAGCTATGGCTGACCTCACAAGACACCTTTCTAGTAGGGGCAAAGCTCCAAAAGAGATGAAAGGCAAGCTGGGCTGTGCCTTACCTGGAAAAGTATGTGGGTTGGGTGACCCTCTTTTAAGGCACTTTGAACAGAGGACATGCACAGTGTAGTACAGGCCCGGCCATTCCTGGAGCAGGACATTCAGTTCTTCCACTAAAGGCGTAATAGCTTGCCAAGCTGTCCAGATATTTGGTAGGGACGCGTGACTAGCGATAGACAGAGTGTCTGGCTGCAGAGCTCCCCTGGCAGGCCGGTAGCTCACCACCACAGGCACCTTTCCCCGGTAGGCATAAATCTGGTATTTGCCATCTGACCGCTGAACCACGTGGCTGTTAATCTGGACACTGTAGCGTGCAAACAAGCCGGGTGGGAAAATGAATGGAAAGCTATATTCAATCTGCAGCTGCTCAACCACGAAGGACTGTCCGCTCAGATTGGTGCCATGGATCCATGCCTCCGCATGGGGCACCTCGTTTTTCACGTAGCAGGGAAACTTATACCAAGCAGCCGCCCCATTTAAGGGCTTGCATTTGGGTTTATTGACACAGTAACATAGGCCCATCTTCTCCAGCAGCTCCAGAATGAGCTGCAGATCCTCCCGACTCTGGATGTGGGGCTTAAGAAGGAGACGGATAACGTGGGCGGGAAGGAGGCCATGCAGCAAGAAGCCCTCCACGTAATGATGGAGCTGAGTGGTCCTCAGTTCGTCAATCTGGGTGTCGCTGAGCAGTTTCTGGAGCAGCACGGTGGCATCCCGCTGGCAAAAGACGTTGAGGATGTCTATGAGCCGCGGCAGGTTGTGGAACACATACTCCCGCAAGGTGAGATGCTCCTCAAAGTAGAGCAGCTTTCCGCTCTCGTGCAGGTAGGACAGGGCACTCTGCAGCCGATCCTCCGTCAGGCCCGCCTGCAAGCCCAGCCGGGCAGAGTCCCACCAGCTAAGCCACAGCTGCTGAGCTTGAGGCTGGAAGTGCAGCTCCTCCAGAACTTGCCAGGACTTGGGCAACACCCGGTGCAGGTTTGGGAAGATATCCCGGTGCTCGGCCACCGAGAGGAGCTTGTCCCGCAGGCGACGCACCTGGCAACGGTCCTGGCAGCTGAAAGGCAGCACTGGAGACAGGATCTGTGGGCGGTGGTTGAGAAGATACTGAAACTGGGCTTTCTTCCGCCGCAAGTTCTTGTCTGAGACCCCGTAAAAGGCAGCATGCGGGCTGGAGCAGCGCAGATCAAAGTCCTGTCCCAGAGCCTCATCCACCTGCTGAACTAAGCTCTGGAGTCCCTCAGCATCCCTCTTCTCCTGCTGAGCGATCTGGTGATGGATGTCCAGGCACTTCTCTTCCAACTCCCGCTCCGCACAGAGGTCAGCATGGGTTCCCACCATGCACACTACGGCATGGGGTACCTTGGAGCTGAGCCAGTGTAAGAAATAGCCCACAGAGGGGTAGAAGTGCTGAGGGACGTAGGCACTCAAATTCACCACCAGCACATACAAAGCTCCAGGGGAGAGGAAGAAAGACTGGATCACATCATAGCTCGGGTCCCCCGCCAGCTCATACACAATGAATGTCAGGCCCCTCTCTGCATCTGCTGTCCAGTCCATCACCTCGATGCCCTTGCTGCCTCCTGATAGTCCTAGTCCCAGTGGTACTCGGGGCACATTGGGTGGCAGTGACGGTGCAGGGGATGTTTTGTCCCCTTTTGCTCGGTGAGAGGGCACACGAGAAGGGATGTCCTGCCGCTCAATAGGGAGACGTTCCACCTGTTGCATGACAGGTACCCGAGTTGAAGAATTGTCTTGAGGCTCTGGAAAGGGGCAACACCCAACTGCCACCCTCCCAACGTCCTGCTGCTGCCCAGGAAACCCTCTGTGCTGGGTGTTCCCTGCCTCCAGGCTTCCCATGTCCTCTCTCTTCTCATTTTCCTCCATGAGGCATCGTCTCAGCAGGGTCTTTCCTGCATCCTTTAGGCCCATGAGGACTAGTTTGAGGCGGGGTTTGAGGGCAGGCTGGGAGTGTGCCAGTTCCTGCTGGTAAGCTGCAATGTAGGGGATGCCTTTCATGCACACCTCATAGGGGGGCTGGATGAGGGGGTTGTCTTTGATCTTCCACAGGGTGACACGGGAAAGCTGCCCGAAGCCCTCAGGCAGGATGGCGATCTGGTTGCCTTGCAGGACCAGCTCCTCTAAGCTGTGGAGGAGCACGATGGAGTCAGGCAGGTAGCGGATGCGGTTGTTGTCCAGCCAGAGAGTGCGGAGCTGGTGGAGCTGACAGAGGTGAGGGGGCAGCACGGTGAGCTGGTTGCGGCTCAGGTAGAGCTCCTCCAGACTGGGCAGTGCCAAGATGGCAGAGGGGAACTCCTCCAGTAGGTTGGATGAAAGGTTCAGCATCTTGAGCCGCTGTAGTCTGCCGAAGCCAGCGGGCAGCGCCTGCAGCCGGTTGCCGTCCAGCATGAGGCTCTCGAGGGCACCCAGCTGGCAGAGACCCTCGGGAAGGGACGCCAGCCCGGTGCCGCTGAGCCAGAGGATCTTGAGGCGGCGGAGAGCAGCGATGCCCTCGGGCAGGGCCCCGAGATGGCGGTTGCCGGAACAGTCGAGCTCCTCCAGGGCGGCCAGCTCCAGCAGCGGGGCAGGGAAGGAGGGCAGCAGGTTGTGGTCGACGTCGAGGGTGCGGAGGTGCCGCAGGCGGCCCAGGCCCTCGGGCAGGCGGCGCAGGCGGTTGAAGCTGAGGTCGAGCTCCTCGAGGCAGCCCAGCTCGGCGAGGCGGGGGGGCAGCCCCGGGCCCTCGGCGCCCAGTTCGTTGTGGCTGAGGCTGAGCTTGCGCAGGCCCCGCAGCCCCGCCAGCGCCCCGCCGTCCCCCAGGCCCCGCAGCCGGTTGTGGCTGAGGTCGAGCTCGGCCAGGCGGTCCAGGTGGCGCAGGGCGGCGGCGGGCAGGCGGGCCAGCCGGTTGCGCCGCAGGCTGAGCACCCGCAGCCCGCTCAGGGCGGCACCCACCTCCTCGGGCAGCTCCTCCAGCCCCCGCCCGCACAGGTTCAGCGCCTCCAGCTCCCCCAGCGCGGCCGCCGCCAGGGACGGGAGGCGAGGAGCGGCAGCACCGGGGGGCGGCGGCGGCCCCCCCGGCGGCCCCGCGTCCGGCTCGGGCTCGGACTCGGGCTCGCCGGGGCC
This sequence comes from Zonotrichia leucophrys gambelii, assembly GCF_028769735.1. NCBI lineage: Eukaryota > Metazoa > Chordata > Aves > Passeriformes > Passerellidae > Zonotrichia > Zonotrichia leucophrys. Next base: position 31,139,539 of record NC_088173.1, on the reverse strand, counting down.
GCCCTGCAGCTTCCGTGCGCGCAGGGCGGCGTCGCGCCACAGCCGCACCGCCTTCGGGGGCTCCGTCTGAGCCATGGCCGGGGGAGCGGGCCCCCGCCCCGCCCGACCCTACCTGCCGCCGCCGCCGCCGCTGCTCGCCATGGGCGCGGCCGCGCTGCGCGTCGCCGCCGTCGCGACGGGCTCGGGGCTCCCCGCGGCTCCGCGCCGGCACTGCCGCCGCGCCGCGCCGCTCCGCTCACGTACCGCCGCCGCCGCCGCCGCCACCGCCCCGCCGGGGGCGGGACACGGTCACGGCCCGGCCCCGGCAGCGCCGCGCCGCCTCCGCGCCGGGGAGAGCCGGCCTTGCCTCTGGGGGACACCCCGCCCCTGCCAGCCGGGCACCGGCCCCTTCTCCCCGAGAAGGAACGGTCCGGAAGAGACTCCCGGCCTGCGGCTCCTAGCCCCGGCAACGCCCGAGAGAGCGGCCTTCGGGTGCCCCGGTGGGGTGAGCCCGCCTGGCCCCGGAGGCGGTGGGGCAGCGGCGGTGGCGGTGCTGGTGGCCGTGCCGCCGGGACCCCGGTGTGTGACAGCCGCCGCCCCGGGTCTCGCCCAGCGCCTGGGCTCGCTGAGAGCTTTGCGAGCAGCCCGACTCACCACGGAGTTACGGCAAAAGGTGTTGTGTTGCCCCGTATAATTTTTTCTCGAGGCAAGGGCTGATTTTTCATCCAGCCTGCAAGAAATTGAGGTTAACCTTTCTTCCCATTCAGTAAATGTTCTTCCGTGTTGAGAGAGTGCGAAAGCCTGCAGCCCTCTGGTTAATCGGAGCAACTCTGCCACCTTCCTGCCGTGCTTTGTTTCCTGTGCTGCATCCATCTGGCCAGACCCTAAACACCGCCTTCTCCAGGTTCCTCAGTCAAGCTTTGCCCCAGGGGGTCGCAGAAATAGGCGTGGAAATTTCCGCCTCTGCTATCGAGGGGGAAGAGAGCCCCTTTACAGCGGAGCCGCGAATCAGGGTGACTCGGGCTGTGGGCGCTCAGTTTTCCCGAGATGTGTGACCTTACCCTTACAAATGTCAGCGATGCACCGTGGCCAGAGGTTCACAGATTGTAAAACGTCATTGTCTTTGTTCAGCACTGGGCACTCCAGCGTGCCTTGGGGGCTTTGGTGCTTCCTTTCACCATGGAAGCAACCCTTCGCCTTGTTGTTACAGCTAACATTAAAGCATGCTGTAAGCTATTACTTCAGACCCACGAAAAGAAAAAAAAAAGGATTTGAAATTAAAAGTAGTACACAGGGCAACCAGATTTATTGTCTTCCTTTATTGTGGAAAGCCATCACAAGAGCGACACCTTTCCTTTTGGGTGGCCTTGTGCATCTGACTGTGCCTGGAGAGGAGGAGAGAGCTGAACCAGCTTTGTGTGGAGCCATAGTCACTGCACTAAATTATTAAATTTACAAACTACTAAAACTACAAGATTGCAAAGGCTCAGATTTAGTTTCTGTATTTCCTATTATTAACAGACAAGCAGAGGTAGAAGACTTTCAGGCCCTCGGAGTTCTGGGAAACCTTCACCAGGTTGCTGCTAAGTGAGAATGGCATCACTGTATAGGGAAAATCTTCCTGTGTTGGCTGGTAAAGCCAGACAAAGGACACAAAGGACAGGGAGGAAAGTCCATGCTGAGAGAAAGTGTGGCTGTATGAAGGTAAAACTCATTTCCAAGTAGAATTCAGGAGCTGCCCAAAGCCAGCAGAGGCAGTCCTGAGCTCATGTTTTGGCTCTAGGGCCACTGTCGGGAGAACAGGGATACACATGATCCATGAGACTCTGCTGAGAGGTCCTAAACCTGGGGATAAACTTCTTCCAGATCCTGGCTCTGGGAAACAGAAATACTTCATGGCCTCTTGCTAAATTGTGCCCATCTAGAAGTAGTTTCCGAACTTGTACTCATTTATTACAGAGCATCCCTGCAGTGGGTCAATACATCTTTTATTTGGGCTAACCTAATTTTTGTGTCTTTCCTTTTCTGAAGGTTGCATGGGAAGTAGCCCTTCTCTGTGCTCCAAAAGGAGCACTCTCCTTCCTCATTTCTAAAGTGGCACATTTAATTCCTACTGGGGAAACAGTCATTCCCTTGTCCCACCCTCTTGCCCAATAACTCTTGTAGAAATAAAACCAGGTTGATGGTTTAATATCCTGCCCTCTACATGCAAAACCACCCAACCTGTTGCTATCAAAATTACATTTCTAAATCAAGATGGTGTTTCTAGAAACAAAAAATCTCTGCAGGGAAAATTGACCCTGGCTTCAAATTTGCAGCAAATTTTCTTCTTTCCAATGCCTTGTGCAGGTAAAGACAGCAAAAGCAGCATCATTATTGAGGGCCACCCACCCCAGGATTCCTGTGGGCACTGCAGATCCTCTCTGAGGCCAGGGCAGGCTTCCAGTTCCTACATGACCCGCAGCAAGTGAACTCAAAAGGCTGCCACTGCATGATCCTCTCGTTTCCCATGGGAAAACTGGAGGAACTCCTCCACTGGGGATGCTCTAAGCAGCTGCTTGGCTCAGCCAGCTGAAAAACACCAGGGAGAGCAGTGCTTATCTCCATCTGCCTGCTATTAGAGGTCATAGCCTGTATTAAACGTATCTTCTGGCAGCATGCAAAGACAGACAGGGTAAGTTTTTTTTCACTAAGCAGGGAAAGCTTTGACTGTCAACCTTCCTATTGAAATATGCAAAGCAGCAGGAGTTGAATTCCTCCCCATTGAGAAGGAGAAGTCATGTAGCACTATTCAAACTTTGATAAGCTCCTGTAGGTGATGAATGAAGCTAAGGCAGAAGAAATGTGATGAACAGCATGCTGACACAAAGACATCCCCAGGGCTGCTTGAAGGTTGTCCAAAGAGGAAAGCTCTGCTGCTTTCCTATGATCCTTACACTTTATCCCATTATGCCTGCATGAGTGTGCAAATCCATGATGGTGCCAGCCAGGGATGGTTTCTCTTGGCTTTTTCAACACATTCACCACAGTCAAAGCTGCCAATAGGGAATGAGATAGGTAGTTTCTGGGGAAAAGGAAGATTTTGTTTCTCATAAAATGTGGGTTTTGGTACAAACCTAGATGATTCCTTATCTTCCCATCTTCTTAGGCAGAGAAGATATATTTTTCCAAACATGACTTCCTCATTTCCTCTCAATTTACTCAGCAGCTTACTAGGGGTCCATTAAACATGAGCATCAGCATACTGGATGCTGGTTTTGGAGCCATTTCCTAATTTTTAGAGGTTAAAAATATTCAGAAACCACACCAAACCCCTTTCTTGCTGCTCAGGATCAGCTGGCACTTACAGCCAGGTGGCTGTCAGATTGTCAGGAAATCTATAAAGCATTTTATAAAAAAAAAAAAAAAAAGAAAAAAATCCCATTTCAGTGGGTTCCATTATATGTCAGAATTGCATTTGCAGTTATTAATTTTAAATAGTAGTCCTGTGAAATCCTATTGATGGAATTTAATTATTCAGATGAAATCTGAAGTGCTTCCACTTTACTGAGCCCTGCACCTGCATCATTAATAAGATTTCTATGTAAAGCACCTTCTTCCTGGGTCAGGGAAAAGGCACTGAGTAATCAACAGTATTTCAGGCCCTTGCAGGACAAGAGGTGCAAATGGAACCAGCTGCTTGTGACAGGACATGAACTTAAATCAGGTCAAGAGAAGCACCAAGCTGCTGTGGCAGGCGGATGCAGGGTGTGCTGTGGGCCAGGGCAGAGCTCACAGGCTCTGGCAGCAGCAGTGAGAGAGGCTGGCAGGCCCCTGGGAGCCTGCATGCCCTCTGCACCACCTGACACACAGCCCAGGGTCCTGCTTTGGCACCAGTTCAGGAAGCCCTGTTTCCAAGGGCTCAGTGGCTGGCTGGTGAACAAGCAATGGGTTGACTGACTGCTTTGACAGGTCCTCCACATGTTCCTCCTCAACCTTAAATAGAAGCCCTGTGAGGATGAAATTTTGGCCAGAACTGCATTCTCCACACTATTTTGCCCACCATTTCTGCAGGAGTGCTATGAATCTACCCCAAGGCTTAACAAGCCACATACAAATGGTGATGACAGCACTTGAAAAGACCCTGGACATGCTCTGAGCAGGAGAAAAGGAGGGGCTGGGATGAAGAGTATTTCTGTTTGTCTCAACCCTCTGTAGGGGAGCAGTCGGGCTGTACTTGTGGCGCAGGAAGACTAAGGAGAAATTTGGGAATGCAATCGGATAGGGACCCCCACCCAAATGTGAGAGTCTGAAGAGGAGGTGCCTCCCCAGAACTGCCCCATGTAACCCACAACACAGCCCCACTTTCCCATAGGTAGGTCTCATACTGTTTGTATGGCAATTTTTATGTCAATTGCTCTGCTTGTTTCTTCCTAGGTACAGGAAGGATGATTCCTTTCATAGAATCACAGGAAGTTTTGTGTCGGACGGAACCTTTAAAGATTATCAAATCCAACCCCCTTGCCTTGGGCAGGAACATCTTCAACTAGAACAGGTTGCGCCAAGCTCCATCTCACCTGGCCTTGAACACTTCTGGAGGTGGGGCATCCATAATTCCTCTGGGCAACCTGTTCCAGTGCCTCACCACCCTCATGGTAAAGAATTTCTTCCTAACATCTAATATAAATCTCTCCTCTTTTAGTTTAAAACTGTTCCACCTTGTTCTGTCACTACCTGCCTGTGTAAAAGTCCTTCTCCCCTTTTTCTTATAAACCCACTTTAAGGACAGGAAGGATACGAGGAGGTCTCCATAGAGGCTTCTCATCTCCAGGCTGAACAACTGAGCTCTCTCAGTCTGTCATAGTAGCAGAGGTGCTTCAGCCCTCTGCTCATCTTTGTAGCCCTTGTCTGGACCTGCTTCAACAGGTCTAGAGGATCCCAGAGCTGGATATGGTACTCCAGGTGGGGTCTCACAGGAGAGCATTAAAGGGGAAGAATGTCCCTTGACCTGCTGGCCATGCTTCATTTCAGGCAGCCCAGTACACAACTGGCTTTCTGGGCTGTGAGTGCTCATTGCTGGCTCATGTCCTGTTTTTCATCCACCAATGGCCTTCTTTTGAAGGCTGACACAGAGTATAGCATTCCCTACTCAATCCTACAACCAACAATTAAATTTTAAGGCCACCATGGATCCCTAATTTTAAAAGATATTACTTGTACTTTTAAAATTCGTTCAGGAAGCAGAATAAATGTTTGCATACCAATACATTTCATAAAAGTGATGTCTTGGTTTATCTGAAATAGAGAGGAGCAAAGGAATTTGAGGTTTTCTGCCACTGATGCCATAAGAGTAATTGGAGGGTGACATATAAACTGTGGGAAGGCAGTGGTGAGCTGAACAAGTGCATACTGATGCTCTGGCTTCTTAAATATCTTACAAAGATTGGTTCTGACAAAGGGGGATATTGCAATTAGCTTGCAAAATTCCTTTCGGAATTTTGAAATGAAAGGCAGCTATGAAGCAGCAGCTGTACAGATTGTGCCAGGGAGGTCTTGCTGAGATTCTCAGTGTCTGGTCAAGGCCCATGCCTCCTAAGTCATGGCACAAACAAGAACTGAGCACATTCAAATGGATCTTCTTTTACTTCTCCACTAGTCATGGCTAGTGATTTAATGCCTCCCTTCTCATTACCAACAGGAAGGTACTTTGTAGCACTAGGCCAGATCCCAATTTCTTCTGAGTTCCTATTTTCTGTGCTCACATCACTAGACCTGCAGGTCCTTCTTCAGCACATCACATGGTGGTATGCAAACACTTCCTAAAGCCCTTTTGCTACCAAACAACGAAGGCAGATCTATTTGCTAGGATGAGGCTGGCTGACCTTGGCCACATTCACTCATTTTAACAGGAATTCCTCATCACTCCTCCCATTCTCTGACCTGTGGCTGCTGCCCCACTAGGTGTACTGAGAATTTTCCAGAAATTGTTGCTGTTGTTATTATTCCTGTCGATGGAATCTCCCTTTTCTCACAGATTAAAGTAAAGGTAAGTGATCTCTCTCAGTAATAGCTATTGGAGCTTTCTGACTTAAACTGTAATTGGTGTTTATATCCTCCCTAGATATCAGAAAGCCAGGAGAACTGTGATCTCAGCTTTCTTCTGTTTTCCAAATCCAAACCAAAATCCTTATTTAAATGCTTCTGCTTATGTTGTTCAGATCTGCTCATTCTTACAGAGGGCATGTCTTGGTCCCTGATTTCCCTAGATTTGTCTTCCTTATCTTTTAGCACTGGTTGCCTTGGGTAACCTTATGCCTGGCTGCCCCAGCTTCCTGTTCCACCTCTCCACACACTGTTGTTTCAGAGCGATGGAGTGTTCCCCACTTGGCCTCTCTCCACCATTGGCTCCACGTGGCTTTTTAGTGGCTGCCTTGCTCTGGCCAATGGGCTCTGTGCCAGTGCTGCTTTCCTCCCTGCAATGAGTGAAGAAGTGGCCTTTCAGCTTAGCTAATCAACTTTTAAAGAACTGCCAGGCTCCACTTAGGTTTCTCCATCAGCTTTCTCTCCTGGTCTCAGTCCATCATTTCCTGGCTTTAGGAAAGGAGCTGTACTGGAATGAAACAGTGTTCAAAGCCAGGTTGGATAAAACCTTGAATAGCCTGGTCTAGAGGGAGGTGTTCCCTGCCTGTGGCAGGGGATATCGGGACTAGATGATCTTTAAGATCCATTCCAAGCCCATAACTTGTACGATTCTGTGATTTTATGAAGCCACGCTGCCGGCTGGATCGCCTGCAGGGAAGGAAGGTGAGCGCCAGGCCGAGCGCTGGCCACCCCTGGGGGCCGGGTAACCCACCTACCTCCGGCGTGACCAGGAAAGGAATATGATTTGTTTGTGACCGATGCCACAAAAGCACCTGGATGGTGAAACAAACTGTGGAAAGCGGAACAATTCGCACCAATGCCTCTGAAGTACTTCGCAAAGCTTGGATCTGACAATGGGGCGTTGCAATTAGCTGGCAAAGTCCTTCCGGAGTTCGGACACGAACGGCGGCTGTGAAGAAGCAGCTGCCCACATTCTGGTGTCGCCGCCGGACCGTGCCGCGCAGGCGGAAGAAGGCTGCCTCGCCCCTACAGCGGGCTCCGAAGGAGAACACCGCCCCTCGCCCTCCCCTCCGGGGTCACCCCTGAGGAGCTGCCGTCCCGCCCGTCTCCCGGCACCGGCAGCCGCGCAGGGGACGCGGTTCCGGGCGGCACCGGCCCCACCCGGGGCTCCGCCCGCCCCGCCCGGGCTCGGCCCCGCCCGGGCCCCGCCCACCCCGCCCCGCCCCGCCCGCCGCGGCCGGCAGGGGGCAGGCGCTCCCCACTCGGGGCGGTGCCGGGGCCGGTGCGGCCGCGCCCCGCGGGCCCCGGGCGGGCGTCACGTCCGTGCGCGGCTCTCGGGGTTGGCGGGCAGGCGGAAGCGCGGGCGGGGCGGCGCCGTTGCCGCAGTGACGGGGTCGGGAGGGGCGGAGCGGCGCGAAGATGGCGGCGGTGCCGCCGCGTCGCTCCCAGCACCACCATCACCACCACCACCCGCCGCCCGGCCCGGCCTCCCCGCCGCCCACCGCCGCCTCGCCGCCGCGCAGCCCCAGCCTGGCACCGGCCGCGCAGCGCCACAGCCTGGCCGGCCCCGAGGGAGAGGCGCCCCCCGACGCGGACCGGCCCCCGGCCGCGGAGTGCGCGGAGGGTTCGGGCGCCGCCGCGCCGGCCCCGCCGCCGGGCTCGGGCAGCAGCTCCAGCGGCTCTTCCTCGTCGTCGTCGTCCTCGTCCGCGTCGTCGTCGGCGGCGTCGAGCCCGGCGGCGGAGAGTCCAGAAGCGGCGGGCCCGGGCGCGGCGAGCGGGGCGTTCCGCGAGCTGCTGGAGGCCTGCAGGAATGGGGACGTGACGCGCGTGAAGCGCCTGGTGGACACGGGCAACGTGAACGCCAAGGACATGGCGGGGCGCAAGTCCACGCCGCTCCACTTCGCCGCCGGTGGGTACCGGGGCCTCCCGTGCCCGGCCGGGCAGTGACAGCGAGCGGGACAGGCAGAGTTCCCCCCGGAATAGCTTCGGGCAGGGGCCTCCAGCGCCGCCGTGATTCGGGAGTGGGCAAGCCTAAGTTGGAAGAGTGTGAGCACGCTCTCTTCCCCGGCGGCGTTTCGCTACAGGCTGTTGGGAGAAGGCTTTTAAATCACCTTCTCTGGGTGAGACGAGTGGGAGAGGAGATCCTGAGAGTGTAAAGAGACTGTAAGATCTAAAAGTAATCTCTGTGCTTGATATCCATGGGCTGCTGCAAACTTGTGCAGTGGACTTAGGAAGCAAGAAACTGGAGCTCAGGACAGAGTTGACTTGAAGTAAGGGCTTCGCCTGTGTTGTAACAGCTCAGGGACTCCTGTGTGATGCACATGCACTTCGTGGGCATCAGTTTTGATGCCTTGTACTTTGTAACTTCTTTCATTTCGGTATGGTTGCTGGTTCGTGTCTGCATCTCTTGTGGTCTGAGTAGGCTGGGGAAAGGGATCAAGTGGAACAGCTGAACTGTATAAGTTACAAATGCGTCCAGGATAGAATACACCTCTTTGTGCAGACATGTCATTGTGATCAGAACTAGTGTTATAAAAGAAATTAAGCAGTAGGGTCCAACAGTGTAGAATAACTGGAAGTACATATTACATTTTGGCAAATAGGGTTGTAATAGATTACTGCAGCTCATAAAAAGAATATTTCTTATGGGATGTATTCTTCACTGGGGGCACAAAGCACACAAAATTAATGATAAAAGTAAAATGAAGAAAATCTTTTAAATCATTACTCCTAACTCAGGGCTTGTACAATTGCTAGGTTTGTGGTCAGTCTGAGAGTTCTCTGGGGTGTGCCACAGTGTTACAGAACTGGACCTTACATAGTGGAGATCTGGTTTGAGCTTTGTTGTGCACTGGTGCACATAAATTAAGATAATTAACAAGTCTGTATCAAGTGATCAGTGTTTAACTGCTGGCATGTGGCTCTAAATCACTGTTGAAATCAGTAGCAAAATGAACATTTTATGGTGCAGTGTTGCCTGGCACTCTGAACAGTGCTGTACAATTTATCAGTTAGATAACACACTCAGAGATTGTATGGGTTTGTTTTCATTTTCACAGTGTAAGAGGCATTTGACAATGCCTCTAAGCGAACTTTTGGTCCTGAGCTGTTTCATTATTCTCTGCTCCCTGAGCTCTACTGCTGAAACGGGGCTTAAGCAAGTGGAGTTTAAAACACAGCAACCTTCTGGGGTATGGAGGTGGACTTAATTTTGATGAACCCTGAACATAATGTTGGTACCAACTGCATGTGTGCTTATGAAGTTCTTAATGTTTTGGAAGGCTTGAGTCTGCTCTGCTAATTTTGGATTCAGGCCTAAAGTTAGATCTTGGTGCTTCCTCTAAAACTCTGAGATCTCAGGTTGTAACTTCAGTGCCTGTACAAACTGCAGTGGGTAATATCTGCTCTGATTAGAGAAGAAATGGACAAAACTTACTGGAGGGGGTAAGGTGTTCAAAGTTGGTAATATTAAGATGTTACTGTAATAGCAGTGGAAGGTGGTTTGTTATAGCATGAGGAAAATAGCAGATGAAGTTCTTGTATCTAACAAATTCCCATATCTATTTTTCTAGATTTAAAGACTTTCCTTAGATACCATACCTACTTTATTTCAAATTGCTGCTTGTCTGGTGCCAGTGGATTAGACATGTAAGAGCATTAGGCATATTTCTTATTGCATACATCTTGAGAGCCTGCATTTTGGAAAGGCCTGTAAGCAAGCATGTTGTTCGAATGCAGCTGATCTTAAGCAGTGTATACCTGCCAGTGAGGCAGTGTGTTGATTTGATCTCCTTTGTGGGCCAAAGGTAAAATAAAACCTGTTTGCTTATGAGCACAACAGTCTGCTGTGTATAGGAAGCTGTTTTTTGGATAATAGCCAGTGTTTGTGATCTATACCTAGATGTGAATTGTATGGCCTTCAGTAGGGGAATGGGTGGATGAGAGTGCAGGATGTCGTGTTTTAAACTGCTTTTTTCAAACTTCTTGAAGCTAAACTCTTAGATGAATAGAACTTCACTTCTGATGTTGTGATTTGTGAAAGAGAAATTTTTCTTCTAATTTCTTCTTAATTTTCTGCTTTTGGGACTGAATTTTGTTGGGGTTTTTTTCCTTCCCCCTCCCACTGGCCACTTGACTTCTCAGCTGTTTTTTCAGATGTCTATCTTGGCAGCAATGCCAGGCAGTTAAGTTCTTTTACTGTAATAGGGAAGAATAACTTCCCCAGTTATAGTTCCTTGTAAAAAGTACTAAGTTTGGATTTCCTTAAGCTTTGTAAGGTTTCTGATTTGAAAATCACCTTTACTTCCTTTCTTGTGGCAGGACTATAAAAAGAGGGACTTCTGAGAGCATTCAGAATCCTTAGCATAGGTGTAAGCTGGAGGTAAGACAAGGGATGAAATCTGTTACCAGTTATTTAAAAAGCTTGGGATGGGTCTGAATCTGTTTCTAGGAGTCAGAGTCACCTGTCCATTATTCACTTCCAGATAAATTGTACATGGCCACATCAAATTGGAGCAACAGTTTTATCCACATTTTCTCTGTATGGCATACCTGAAGTGCCAATTGAACTGCATAAAGGGGAGGTGGTTCTTCAGCTCTGTGTTGAAGTGTCGTCAAGTAGTGTGCTGAATAAATCTGACCTGCTTTGGTTAGCTGTTAATAAAGGAGAAATTATTACTGAGGTGATATTACAGGTATAGAGGCCTCTGTTGTATGTGGGAAGAGGTTGAGTGTCAGAAGCCAGGACATCCCTCTGGCTATCCTGAGCAGCCAAGACTCCTGCCAGGGGGCTCAGAGACCCTGGCACAGAGCCCAAGATGCCTGTGGTTTTGATTATGACCTGTGGAGCAAGTTACCAACCTTAGATGAAGATCTGCAAGCCACGACAGTTTAAGTAGAATGATAGTGAATTTATCACGGGGTGAAAAAGTAGACTTTGGTGTTTTTAGCATGGGGCTTCTGGGGGCAAGATGGAGGGAACTGAGTGTGTCCAGCCTTTCTCCTTCTTCTTCTTGGCTTCCATCTTCTGCTGTGATGTTGGCACTTTTAGATTGGTTTAGAGTAGAAGCTCACTGTCTAACATAGGTGATAGGTATTGGAAAGTAATTGTAAACATTGTATACGTAGTTTTTAGTATAAAGACATAACACTGCCCCGGGGGCAGGCAGAGTGCCTCTGTCTTGCTGAGCAGACCTCAGCTGGACAGGAGAAAATATTTTATAGATAAGATACAATAAACAACCTTGAGACCGAGAATTGAAGAGCTCTGACTCCTTCTTTGAGCGCCGAACGGGGAAAAGAGACTTTCTAAATTTTCTTGGGGAGGCTCAGCGGGAGGCCCCGAGAGTTGAGCAAACTATAATTTTCCTTTCATCCTCCTTGCTTGGACAGAGGAAAACTCAGTACTGTCTCAGCTGCTGTATGGATTGCAGGATATTTGTGTCTCTGGTACTAGTGCAGGCTTTGGATATTGTACAGCAGCACCCAAACCCCAGGTTTTAAAGACTTGAAAGTGACTGAGTGACTTTAAAACATGTACAAAAAAAAAAAAAAAGAAATTAAGTGGAGGCATTAATGTATGCATCCTGTGCATCATTCTGTGGTTTGTGAGTTGAAGTGCCTGTGTTGGTCCCTTGTGTTTGAAGCAGGCTGACAGTGATGCATTCACGACTCTGTGTGTGTCATCCTCCATGCAGAGCACTCCCATACCGAAGCTGATTTTCTGTGACTTTTCTACCATTTATTTACCTGGATGGGGAGGACTCCGATGAGCATTTGTCTGAAATCTGAGCTTTTTTCTAGAGCTAGCTTGGGAACAGACTTGCTTTTTCCCTTCTGAAACAATGCCGAGCCCTATAAAAGGAAACATTTGTATTTCTTGCTGGCACCTTGTTTCATATGTTTTTAGACCTAGTCCTTGCTGGTAAATCATTAATAATAGCACCTCTGTCAGAGGTGACTAGATGGATGGACCTGGTAGAAATAAGCTGAGTCCTACTCAATTCCTTCATATAGCCACAATCATAAGCTTGACCAGTTCCACACCCATTTTAGGGGAAGTTAAACTTTTTTTTCATCAGGAAGTTAGCTCCTTGCATTCTTGTGCAACACATTCTTTTAGGTTTACAGATGTTGTCTTTCTAGTGTTTTATCCAGGGATATAGAGAGTACTACTAATAATTGCTGAACTGTGCCTTAATGCCCACTTCTGTACCAAGAAGAGGTAGAAGCTGCCAGGAGGGGCTTTTGAAAGTTATGGAACTGGGATCACAGAGTGGAATGTTCTTGGTCTCACTGAAGTTCAGGCTTGGAGAAGCCTGATTTAAGGTGACTTGCTAAAGCATCAGTGATAGAGCTTGTTTTTTTTCTGCTCGTGTGTGTAGTAATGGCAAAATGCTGTTGGGGAAAAGCAGTTTTTTTTCTAAGCATGCCTTTGATATGACTAGTAATGGCTGTTGGAAGTCTAATCACTTTGTGAAGGCTAGCATAAATAGCTATGCTCTAGAAAATTTCTGGAGTATACAGCTTTAATCCTGAAGGCAAAGGGATCTCACTTGGGTTGGGAAGTAGCCAGTGGTCAGAGTTTGAGAGCTGATCAAGTTGATTTGTCAGCTAGCAAGCTGTTAATCATAAAAATACAAGCTGCTTTGGTGTATATGAGTAAGATAAGCAACTGCAGAGGCAGAGCTGACCTAAGTAGTGACTGAGTGTTCCTTGAGGGAGAGCCAGGACATGGCAGGAGGTAGTTGGTAACTTATGACACACTTCCACTCTGTTCAGAGACACCTCAATCAAGCACTCCACCTGTGCTGCAATGTAGAGCAAATTAGATTACGTTGCTCTGGAGAGCTTTGCTTGAGACATCACTCTGACTCTACTCTGACTCAGCTTGTTGCAGGTGTGCCCTGTGTCCTTGTCATGGGAGAGATGTCTGACCTCACATGGGTGTTTGTAAAGCCAAGACACTGTTCAATTCCGCCTTGTGCCACTTAAAATGGGGTTAATAATTTTCAGCCGGATTCATATGGATACAATGAAGAATGCAAATTGTGTAGTCAATTAAGAAACATCTGGCAGTCTTACAGCCTCAGAGCCTGCAAAATGTACACTTTTTCATGTTAACAAAAAAGATGAATTGATAAATTACTGGCCTTGACTTTGAAATTTTTTTTTATGTTTTTGGCAGCATTTGTGGTACATGAACTCTGTTAGTGTCACAAGTGTACTATTTAGTAGAAAGTTTGCTTTCTTGGTAACTTATTCTCTTGAATTATCTTCTGATACTTTGTGCAATATGTCTCCTTCCCATTTAAAATTTTTGGAAGGAATTTACAAGAGGATATAAATGCAAAATGTTAGACTTTCAGTAATACTGTGCTATGTGCACTTTTTCCCAGCTTGAAGGCTTTTCAGTTTACTTAGTTAAATCACTTAGTTTAATTGTTTTCTGCCAAGTGAAGTGGGAGAAGTGCTTGGGAAAGTCTTAGGGAAAAGGTCTGATCCTGGTGTGTGCTGTAGTAAAGCAGTGGCACACAATGACTTAGCTTGGACTTCTTTCCCCCTTTACTTATAGCATAAGACAGTTTTGAAAAGATCATGTCTCTAAGAGTGCTCCTCTACCTCAAGGGCTTCTATTCCCCTATAAACTGTGTTTAGTGCTCTAACAAGTGGGATTGCATTTAATAAGCTCATCTTTCCAGCTTTGCTTAAGGTCCTGGTGATACTTACAGATGTGCTTAACCTGTGATTATACACTTCTGTAAAATTTATCTCCTTTTGGAGTCTTTTCTTAAATCAAGGAAGTGAAAGGAGGAGGAAAAACACCTAAGGAGAATCATAAGTCTTCCGGATCATAAGTCGAACTGTGCACATAGCAGCTTTGCAGAGATTGGAATTGGCATTGGAGGAGTTCTTGCTATGTTGAGATAAAGTGTCATTAACTGGGTGATGGGTGAAACACTTCACCTGGACTTGAGCTGATCAAACTGACTAGTTGATGTATTTACTCACCAGGGAAAGCCTTCTTCCAGCTCTTCGGGGAAGTCAGTTAGTTTTTTGCTAAACTTTCTGAAAATTTGGCAAAGAATTGGGTGTCTTAACTATTACCATGTGAAGGCTTTTGACTAACTGAAGGAAGGTTTAAAGTGGAAACCCTAGTGGGCATATGTAACAGAGGGTACAACTGATGCTTCTCTTGCTTTCCTTGCATCCCTCTCATCGTTCAGCATGCTCAGCCTTTGTGGAATGTCTTAATGAGATGGAATGGCAGGCTCTGGTACGACACAGTTCCATTCTGTCATGACTGTAAGTGAATTGTCCAGCTGTTGTTTGAGCAGGTGAACAGAGTCTGACTTTATGGTGAAATTAAGCAAGAAGTTGATGAGGAACATGAATAATGTACAGTGAACCAAGAGTGAACAGTTTTAGGTACTAGGTCACATTGTTTTGCCAGACAAATGAACAGAAGTATGTTGTGTTGCAGGTTTTGGAAGGAAGGATGTTGTAGAGCACTTGCTGCAGACAGGAGCCAACGTCCATGCCCGCGACGACGGAGGACTGATACCCCTGCACAACGCCTGCTCCTTTGGCCACGCAGAGGTGGTCAGCCTGCTGCTGTGTCAGGGGGCTGACCCAAACGCCAGGGACAACTGGAACTACACTCCTTTGCATGAGGCTGCTATCAAGGGCAAAATAGATGTGTGTATTGGTAAGTGTCTGTCACCTGTTAGGTTGAAATTTTACCCGATTATGTTTTGTGAAGCTGTAATTGTTTATGTGCTGAGAGCTTATTTTAAAAGTGAACTACTTTTAATCCAGCAGGTAGGTATACTGATAGTATTTTAACTTTTTCTTGTCTGTGAAGTTTGCAGAACTTTCATCAGAAAATCTATCCTGGAGAGATTGGATGAAGTCTCCTTGTTTGTTAAATTACAGTATTTAAAATCTGGAATATGTAGGTTTGAATTTCTTGGTTGCTGTCAGGAAAACTAGCTTTACTAGATAAAGTCTTCGGCTTTTTTGGCTGCTCTATATGTTGTAGTAGTGGTTTGGAAGATGGTAAACCTTTCATTCCATGCAGTATGGAGAAACAAGTCAGTCCTTTGGAGCTTCCCACTACAATTTACAGGACACCATTGTTTAGGGGTGATCTATCTTCAGTATGTGCTTTTTAGCCTGGAGCCAAAGCAATTTCAAATAAAATTGAACATTTCAACTGTTTAAAATTTGTTGAGAACATACAAAGAGCTTTTCAGTCAGGATGTCTTTAACCTCTGTGGTTTTTTCCTGTACTAGTAGTACTTTGTTTCTAAATGGAAACTTCTATTTTTATTTTTTTACACTCAGAGCAGTTTCTTGAGTTTACACTCCCTTAACTTCTACTAACCTGAATAAAATTATCTGCTCACCATTTCTTTTTAATCAAACATGTAAAGAAAAGCCTGACTTTTAGGTACTTTAGTTAAGATTACGAACTATATGTTCTATGTGTTATTCAGATAACAAGACACAATTATCACACTTTCAGATAATGTTTTTTTTCTGAAAGTTTTATTACATAGAAATCCTTCATAGAAAGCTACAAAATTTACAGAATGAAGTATTGTGTTAGCTTTTTTGCAATATTTAAGTCATTACTTAACAATAAACACCAGAAATTGAGTGAAGGAAAACTGAAGGAAAAACCAGTCTGTTTCTTGTTTTTACAAGCAATGTGATTTCATCTCTGTATGCAAGGTAAAACATGGAGAATATTCAATAGAAATCGAATATAGTTGATTATGCAGCATTATGTGGGAAGAGATCCATTGATATAGTAGGTTCCAGTAACAGTCTACTATGACAATGTTGAATAGAAAAGTAAGTTTAATTCCAGTCAGTAACTGGAGTTCTAGTATGAGATTTAAAGGAAGTAATTACTTTGGTCTGTTTTCTGCTGGAGTCAGCCTGAACTGCTGACTGAAAATCCAAATTAAATGGAAGAAAGTTTGACAGTTAGAGGCTGAATAGAAAATTGATCTTTTGCTTTGGAAAAGATTTGTCTTTTTCAGTTTTTGAAACCTTGTATTAGAGCAGGAAAGGGTGCACACTTTTGTCTTTATAGATTGGTTGTGACAGAGGTTTTAGGATTTGGCAGAGCAAGGCAGCATGGGTAGTGTTGCTTTTGGTGGTTTGTCTAAAGACTGATACTCTGGAGGAGTTGGGGCAGGTCAGCTGAAGAGGCAGATTATGTAATACATCTGTTTTGATGTGTAGTGTGGGTAGAAATTGAAGATATTTAATTTCTGATGGTACTGATCAGAAAAAACTGATGGTACCTTTAAAGTTCACTCTTAATTCAGCAAGATGTTGTGGACTTGGGGAAAGGAAGTGCAGGATTAAATTTATGGCTTGTGTTACACAGACCTTCATTCCGTATTCTCTGCACAGGGTAGATCTGTGACTCTAAATGTTGATGCTAGACTTGGGACATGATCCATGTATATGTAAATGTTCAGCATGTAGTACTTGCTGATCAAATCCCAAGGCCCTTCTGCCATCTGGAACAGTTGTAGAGTTCCTTGGAAGCAGTGAGCAGGCTTGCAGCACTACACACAGTTCTTCTCCAATCTGCCTGCAAGTAGCTGTGGAGGAATTTTGGGGCATTTTTGTATAATTTATTTTAAAAAAGCAAGCATGATGCTGTTCTGCTTGGTTTAGTTACAGTTGTTCATGTCTGTTGTACTTCAGTCAGATATTTCATTTGTCAGGGTGAGAGTTCCTACTAAAGGCAGTGGCACCAGTCACCAGATTATGTACTGTAGTATGATGCTACTTTAGGATTTACTTGATTCTATAAAACTGGTAGGACATGAGTCTAGACAAAGAGGTCTGTTCTGTCATGTTTATAGTCATTTTGCAATTTATATCTAGTGGGCGAGTGTGTTTTGTTGTCTTCAGCAAAATTCCTGTTTCTTTCTAGCAGTTTTAAATAAAACTTATATTTTAAGGTCTTCAGCTTTAATTTTAAGTCTTTTGGAGGTGTATGTTTTACACCAGGATAATGCAACAGTGTTTTTAGGGCATGAATTCTGACTAGGAATATTTTAATAGCTTTTTGGAATACATTTGGAAGTAATATAGCTTTTTGGAATACATTTTGGAGTACTGCTGTTTACACTTTAAGTGTGTGCTGTTGCAACTGATATGATGGAAGAAACTGGTCTGTTAAAAAAATATTAAAATTCAAAGAACGCATCCTGGGAGCACTTCTTGTTAAACAAGCAGGGCGTGCTTTTTAAAAAGCATTGTTTGAAGAACAGGAAATCCTGACATAACCTGGAATTTTTTGCTGAATTTGGATATCTGTTTGAAAAGTGATAGACTGTGTAGAAATTAGTCATTTAACCTCATTTTTGGCTACCTACTCTTGGCATCATCTTCTGAATGATGAAATGAGTGAGAATTTTCCACTTTACCTTCTCTCCTTTGCAGCTTCTTTGCCACCCTAGCCTGCATATTTTCTGTGTTACATCTAACATAGAACACTTTTTTTGGTTACTTTACACGTCAAAAAGGGAAAAAGTGATAACTGAACAGAGTGTGGAGATGCAGCACATTCATGAATAATGGTTTTTCAGAGAAAAATCTCAGACATTGAAGCCTGGTAGAAAGACCAGCAAAAGACACGTAATGACTCCAGCAGTAGAATACTCTTGTGTCTAGCACAAGTGTTGGACTGGAGTATCTGTATTTGTGCTAAAGTTACTGTAGGTGCTCAGCTTTTGTGCTGAGATTAGAGTAATAGGTACAAACCCTGCCACTGGAGGAAGCTTGTGTAGAAATAAGTATACATGAACTGGTGAAAACTCACCGGACTGTGCACCCAGGAAGCTGTAAAACAGCAAATAGCTCATGTGAGTCCTTTTTCTTCTGTTTTACTGATTGCACATTGCAGCTGTAGGGCAGTGTAGGGAGGGGTGCTGAGTGTGGCAGGAGTATTGGCTCTCTGGGGTGGCAGTCACTTTTTTGTTCTGCTTCTGGAGGGGAAAGTCTTGGTAAGCAGTACTCAGCTGGTTTGCTGACCATCTCCTGCCATGTATTCAGTCATTGCAGATCTGTTTAGTTGTCAGGTAATTACACTTGAAACACTGTTTGCTTTGTGTAATCAGTGTTTGGAACAAATTTATTGAAGCATTGGAACCAATCGTTAGCATCCTCCAATATTTATGACTTCTAGGATTGTTTTGTCTGTCAGGAAGATGCATTTTCAGTGTCTGTGAACTGCTTCTAGAGCTTATGAAAAGTGGTTTTGTATCTCAGTGTTGTATTTTGTCCTGGAATTGTGGATGAGTGGTGAACTCTGCAATGTGCATTTGGAGGAATGCTGTGACGTCAGGGTAGTGACTGTTCTGCATGTTGGGTTGTGGAGAAAGAATTATCTGTTTCTTCAGTCTGACTGCAGCATAGACTTTCACGTGAAGACCCACATATCTCTTTTTTTTTTTCCAGAAATGAAGCTCATGATCTCAGACTGTAAAATCCTTAAATGCATTCTTCTTTCCCATGGCAATCAGTAATTTAGGAACTTGATAAAGAGCCTGCATTTGAACTGGCATAGCAATTCGTGTATAAAATTCCTGAAAGCTCTAATTCACTTCTTAAATACTGTAATACTTTTGGCTTTGAAGGTGTTCTGTGACAAGAGAATTTTGCAGTTTAAAAGTCTTGCTGAAAGAAAACAACCCTTCCTATTTTTGGAAAGGAGATTATTCTTGATGACTTTTATTGCAAGCTGTTCAGGAATTTAGTGAGAATTAGTGAGCAGTCATATCTGTTTGCAATTTGTATGTCCTTTGTGATTTTATAGATATCTATCTTTTTTTTTCTTTTATTAAATGTCTCTTTTCCAAGCTGAAAAGCATAGTCTTCTGTTAAGTCATCCTGTTGAATATTCTTGTTTTTCTGCCTCCTGCCTTCCTTCACCCTCAGCCATTTTTTTAGGGGTGAGCAGTTGGTATGGGGGATATGGACACCAAATATGGGTGAAGTAGATTTATAGGGTAACCTAATTTCCTTTCTGGTTTGGTTTTCTGGTTGCTGAGCACTGCATGGGAATAGTTCAAGGTAGTTCCTGTGTGCTAACAGCTCCTTTAAAACTATTTGTGTAGCACAGTTGGTTTTTTCTTGTTAAAAAAAAAACTAGGCTAAAAATAGCCTTACAGAAGCTGTGCTTATGCAGTTTGTCTGGGTTTGCTTTGCCCTCCACTGCATTTGTTACTGCAGAAGCTGTTCTTGCAAAGATTTTTTTTTTCCATGTGGATATCCAATTAAGTGTTGATATCTATAGGACTGCTAGGCTAAATATTATCTCAGGTGTCATACACCTGCTTAGTTTTTAAGGGCATCCTTCAAAATATGCAAACACAGGCATATCTATGGTAATGCCATGATTTATGGCTCTGAACATGCAGAGTACTGTAGTAATTTTAGTGAAATAAAAAAATCTACTGAAAAGCTCCCTTCATCACTGTACAAAGCTGTAAAAGTTTTTAAAAATCACTTTTAGTCCATGCAGTGTTAAAAGGATCCACCTAGAATTACTTAATGTGACTTGAGAGTAGTGTTTTTACTGGCTTCCTCAGGCTAGTTATAAAATCTACTGCAAAGATCCTGTGGCATGATGAATTTACCATTCCAGTGCTATGAAGTGACCTCTAATGGTACTGTCAAGGTGCATTTGTCTCTTTTTGACCAGAGAATTTATGTGTGAGTTGATTTTTTTCCTCTACCCTTTCTGCACTTGAAAGATACAACAAGCAAGCAAGCCAAAACTTTTTTAAGCTAACAGCTTTTCTGATGTATAGGTTGTGCCCTTAATATAGAGATCACTGTTATTTAAATGCCTCTTTGTAAGCATGTCAAAACATTCCTCATCCTGCTGTGCTTCCTCGCAACTGAGCAAGGAGAAGAATTTATTAGTTATTACCTTCTGCTAGTATACATGTTTTGGCTGAAAGATGTGAAGGGAGAATTATGTGACTCCTTTCTGCAGGGCAGATAAACCTTCTGTTAGGATTAAAAAAAAAATCTATGAAAGATATTCTATGGGTAGAAACAGCACACAGTAAACCTCAAATGAATTGCAGAACTGGTAAAATCATTGAACTACTAAAAATCATTGAACTACAAAAATCTTTGAGCTACTCATTTGTTTGGTCACCTTGCAAAGAAGACATGTACAGCAAATAGTGAAACTATTGCAGTTTATGGTAATTTTGTCCTAAGAGATTTTAGAATACTTAGAGTGCTTCCAAGCACAGGAACTGTAATACTGTAAAAGTTAAAACAGTGTCTAATTTTACTATCTAAAACAGTAATTAAAAAAATCATAGGAGGTGCTGTCAAGGAGCAAAATTGTATAGTAGCCAGTTCTTTTTGGAGGTGGGGTGACCGGGAGAAGATTTGGCATCTTAACTGAAAATTAATTAAACTGACTTAGATTTATCCGCTGGATAGACAGAAGCCTGTAAGAAGACTAGTAGCTCCTTAATAGGAATTAGAGGGGATGTTGGTAATTGGAGTCCACTGGGATCTGGTTATGCATGCTGTTTGTGGGAGATGTACTGAATTCCTGAAGACTCTCCTGGAGAGCTGGTGTTCTAGAAGGAAACTTAGATTCAAAGAGGCTTCCTGGATATCTGATGTTCGGAGGCTTGTAAAATAATTGGAAAATACTCTCAAGTAAGTACTTTAAAATGTAAAACGTTTTCACTGTTGCTGTTTATACCAGAAGATTCTTAATATTGTTACTATTCCTGCTTTGAGTTTTGAACTACTGGAGTACTACTGTTAGTGACTGTTCGTAGTGTGTTGTGGGGAGACAGTGACTTGTGTTTGAACTTTAAGTTGTAGAAGAGTGTAAAGAACTTTAGACTGTTCTTGTGTACCAGAATTGTGAGTTTTGCTCCATTAGGAAGACGTGAATTAGTCCCTACAGTGTGGAGCTTTCCTCTCTGTTAGCTGCAGTTAATGTTGATGTGAGAGGAAAGATACTTTGTATTTGATGAGCTTAACCACAAGCAGTCCTTGTTAACAGCGTCCATCTCTTATATGTCCCAGTATGCAAAATAAAAATCCTAGCTCTTCTTAATAGTATTTATTATTCAGATACTGATCAAAGCCAGATCAGTTGTCGTGGAAGCACGCTTGTCAGACTATAAGGGTTAGGAATTATTTTGATCTGTTTCTGCTGTGAAAGTTACAGCATTTGTTTGGAACCCTGCTTCTTTGAGTAGCAAAGTGATTTTAAATTGATGCATACCTAGTGACTCAAACACCTAATATGCTTCTCATACTGTTTCTTCATGGGACCTTTCTCAAAGGAACCTCGCATGATAGCAGACACAGGATGGAAATTTCATGTTTTAGCTTGTGTGGAAGAATACTTTTGTTGTCTCAATTAAGTACTTGTTTCTGGTTTGAAATAGTTTCATGTTCTCTAACTGCTTGTTTAAGCTATGTGAGCTTCTAAATGTCAATATTCATCACAGAAATGAAAGCCTCGAGGGCTGAGTCTCACATTTTTCTATCTACAGTGTAGTTCAGTATCTGTAGTTCAGACTTGCCCTATTGAAAGAGACCCGAGAATAAGGCTGCCTTCTCTATGAGCTGTTGGGGGTGGAGGAACCAGGACTGAAATAATACATTGGTAATTGGGAGGCATTGTAATACTGTTGTCATAGTAACAATGGACTGGAGCGTGAGACAACAGGGCTTTTGTCAAAAGTGACACCAGAGAATGGTTGGGGCATTCTGCCATGGCATATACAACTGCAGTGCTCCCTGGTGGACTTGGGCAGAAAGACACGAGGGAAATGGACCAATTCCTGGATGAGAAGGACACCTCTGCAGTGTGTGGCATCTGAGTGCAGGCGGGTCTGTTGTGGAGTGTCGTCTCCAGGAGTTACTGTGCGCTGGTACCTGTGCATGTGTGGCTGTGATAGATACTTCTGGAAGAAATCTCTGAGCAGTGTCAGTCACACATGTGTACCCAACAAAGAAAGGTCTTGGAGTGCAAGGAACCTTAAAATAAGTGGGTCATTGATGTAAGGTGGAAGTGGCAAACCACAACATTTTTTTTTTTACACGGACCAAACATTGAGCTGGATTAATCCTCAGGTTAAATTCTCTTCAGGAACAAAATCAACAGTAAACTTTATAGCAGAGAGGATGACGCTTTGTACAATTCAGATGCCGTCTCTGGGATTTAATGCAATGCATAATTTGAAATCTGTCTTTCTTTCTGTTAGGTTTAAATTGTATGGACAGTTAATATGTTAGGACCTATCTAGCTTTTAGACTTTTTCCCAGTCTTGTTTCTTTTTCAAAATTCTGGTGTCAAGAAAACAACTTTTTTCCTTGTTTGCTTGCTTGGCACAGGAGGATCTCTGGAGGACAAATAAAAGAGTAATTTATTTTATGATGTTTCTTTACAAGCACTCATCAAATGAGAATATGATTTCTTGCAGTGAAGGAGGTGGTAGGATAATATGCAAACACTACTGGAAAACTTGCTATAGGGTCTTTCTGGGAAGTTAAGGTCTTCAAAAATACTGATGTTAGCTATTTGCAAATTGAGAGGGAGGGGAAGTTGTTGCATATCATTCAGAACAGAGTAATGGAACAGATGGTCTCTTGCAGACACTGAAACTGCTTTCAAATGTCCAGTATGGGTTTAGAATGGCTTTCTAAATATCTTGCAGAAATAATTAATGTTATGGGACAATGCTTCTGATTACTGTAGCAATATCTGCTTTTAGCATCTCAGCGGAACCATGTGGTCCTTAATGGAGTTCATATGTGGTTTAAAAACAATCTGTAGATAAATGTGTAGATGTTAAGGGCACAAATAAGTGGAGCACATTCCAGCAGAGGTCTCAGATGCTTTCTTAGACTAATGGAACATTGATTAAAGTATTACTACAGGATGTAAAAGTCTTTCTTTTAAAAATGTATAGGCAAATAAATCTTTGTCATATAGTGAATAAAGGAAGGGATCTCTTTTTAATGATTTGGTTTTTCTATAAAGCAAGTATGCAAAATAAACTGTGGTTGCGTGAAGCCTACTGGAAATACTGAGCTCTTGCCTCTTGTTCTGGGTGATCTTCAGCTATTAGTACTTGTGATTGATAAGCACAGACTCCTGTAATTCGTTGTTTCACCATGTTTATACAAATGCACCATGCAGCAGCAAGGCTGAGGTGTCTGATGTGAATCCTGCCATTCATGCTGCTCTGTGTAGCCTTCCTGTTTTGCTGATGTCTTGTCCAAGCAAGCAGTACTGAGCGGTTCCTTGGTTAGGCACAGTGCTCTTGACCTAACTATAGTATTGGATACTGAATGTGAATGTATATGATGAGGGATGCAAGAAGAACATTTTGTCTTTGTATTCTTGTTTGGGGTGATGCAAGGCTGGCACAGGACATGTGTGACCCAGGGAAGGAACTCACTCAGACTGATGCAGCATGCATTGCTCCCTAGCGTGAGACCCTTAGCACTGATGATATCTCACCTGACAGACTGAGATGTTTACATTGTAGGATATTTGCTTGTCAAGGACCTACTGTTAAATATGCTGAGACCTGCACTGCTCTGTATCAATAGGCCACGCTGGTGAGCAGTTCTAGGGCTGCAGGAAGAAAAGTGGATATAGCACTAGACTTTAAAAATTGACAGCAATCTTACTGTTTTACTTAATAATGTGATCTAAGATAGTTGCTGGGGAAAGTTTACAGTTCTGATATTTGTAGTCAGTTCTTAGTAGAGCTCTAGGTCTGCTTGAACTTAGTATATTCTTAGCTACCTCATTTTACTTCTTTACTTTACAGAATTTTTGAGAACACTTGTGTCATCTGGCTAACCCATAGCTTTAACCACATTTTCATGGACTGAACAACTTGTTATTCCTAAGATTTCATATGTTACTTGTATCTCTTAAACATTTGGTAGCTATGTTGTGGACTAACGATGAGTTTACAAAATTGACATAAGGTTCAAGTTTATGCAAAATGTGCAAAAGTTATTTTACATTTTGGGGTTTCTTTAATCCAAAGAGTTTCAGGTCTTAGTTACATCAAAATATCACTGTGCGTATGCCATAGGATGTGTCTAAGACACCATCTGTGTACTGTTGGACTTGTGTACTGTTGAAAGCTGGTAGGCACTGAAACTCACCTCTGGAAAAGGAGGAATGTGCTGGTGGAATGTACTTGTGGAATGTGACAATTATTCTGGGGTTTGGTGGTTGTTTTTTTCCCCATCCTGTGCTCACCTCACTGAATGGTGGCATGAGAGCTGCTGCTGGGGTTTAACTACTTTCAATGAATGTTTTTTCAGATGCTTTTCTGTTTTGGAAAAGTGGTAGATCCAGGACAGGTTCTCATAAACTTTTAAGATCCTTTTGTTCATGTTGATTCTTGGGTGTTAGATTTTGGTTCACTGGAAAATAATTCCTTCTCATAGCCACACAGCCAATTTCACATGCAATCTGTAACTTGACTTCCACCAAGACATTTTTCCCCCCTCAAACTTCATCAGGAAGAAATGGTAAGCCTATGCAGAAGATTGGAGTTCATCTTTGGTTTCTCTTAACTCTCTTCAATTCCTTTTCCTCCTAGGATGTTCTTTGTTGACCTAATTTGCCTCAGTGACTGCTTTTGCTCTTCAAGGACTCTGAAAGCAGGGCTCTTAATCTGTCAAGTAGGATGTCAGGATTATAGCTGACATTTATTTGTATAAAACTTGAAGTAGAAAGGTGAATTTGTTCAGAGAGAAGTTAAATTGGGACCAAACAATGAAGAATTGTCCTTAAAGCAACTTTCAGTTTGGGATATAGGTGAAAACATAAATTGCTCAGACAGTAGGGCAGCAGTTCAGATTTCTAGCTGTTCAGTATTGTATATTAAACCAATTGCTTGAAGCTGAAGTAGTTGCAGAATTGCTGCTTGCATGAAAAGGGGTTGTGATATCATTGTCTCATAGCGAGTCCTCAATCCATACCATCTACAAATGAGCTAAATGGGTTTTGTTAGGTTTTTTTGGACCTCTTTTGATGAAAAGGTCTTCTATCCATTTTGCACACTTAACAGTGTACGTGTTCCAGATGACTACTCAAACACACTGAGATGTGATTCTTGAGCCCCTTTGTGAAATGGCCACAAATCAAAACGTGGGAGCTTCCTTCTGAATACCAGGAAACACTTTTTGCCATCAGTACAGATTACCTCTGGTTTACCAGAGAAGTTGTGGAATCTCCTTCCTTGGAGATACTGAAAAGCCATTTGGACAGAGTGCTGGGCAGCTGAGTCTAGGTGGCTCAGCTGCAGCAGGGAGGATAAGCTACAGAGGTTCCTTTGACCACAGCTGTTCCATGATTCACTGTGGTTCAGTGTTAAAGGAGTGCATGTGCATGGCTGCAGATAAATGGGATTAAATAAATGCTTACTGTCTTTCGTTGGTTGTTAGCTCAATGAAAGGTTTTCCAGTTTTTTCTTTTTTCTTTTTTTTTTCCTAGCCGAAGCTTCTAGGGTGCTTGCATTTTGCAGGCTCATTGTGGAACTCCCAAAACTTACTTTACACTACACAGCTTTTTGTGCAGATAGTGTTCTTGAAGGTAATGTTTTGGAATGGCAGCACTGTCTCTTAGATGATGTAAAAAAAAAACACAAACAAAAGAACTGCAATTGCACTTAGGTTTTGAGGTGGCTTTCCAGAAGACTGTTCTATGTAACCTGCATATACTTTTGTTCTCACTCTTAGCTGGAATGGAAAATTTTAGCTTGAAAACTGCTACATCAGAAAAATGTAACAGGGATATTTAGTTCACTTAGTCCAGGCAAGATCAAGGCTTTGAACTGCTGTTCATGTAGGCTGAGCAATCTACTCTGGCTCTTTCTCTGAGGGCAGAAGGATATTATGAGCCTCTGCTGTGCTGCCTACGGGCTCTGGAACCTTCTGCATGTTCTTTCTTTCTATGCATATTTAATCACAGGTAGGCAGAACTGGCATACCAGGGAGCAATTTTGTTGTGCTTCCTACATACAGAGAACTAATCATAGTTAAAATCACAGAATGAGTAAGGTTGGTAAGGACCATTGGAGGTGATCCAGTCCAACCTCCCTACTCAAGCAGGATTCCCTAGAGCATGTTAGTCAGGATTGTGTAACTCAGGATGCACCTACTTACGGGGTAAGACTTGAAGGCAATCACAGAGGCACCAGGGAGCCTTTAAAAAAAGTATCTTCTTCCCCTGCTGGAAGAGCTCTTGTTGTGGCAGTGATACGTGTGGTTTTGGTTGTCTGGTTCAGATCCCTTCTCCTCACCTTGCTTTGATTAGATAAATCTGATCTCTGGAACATCTAGTGCCAGCTTAAGCCTAGAATGCATTAAAGTCTTGCAGTACATTGAGAAGTGAGGTTTATGGTATGGAGATATAGACAGGATGTCAGGTTGTCTTACTAAGAGGTTGAAACTTCATTGAGCAAAGTCTGAAAGTGCTTCTGGAGCAAACAGTTACTGAGACAGAACAGTCTTCCTGAAAAATTAGGAGTTAAGATCCTATTCAAAGTGATGCTGTGTAATTTTTTGGTTTTGTCTAGACCTTTTTTCTCTTCAAAACAAGCAAGCAAAAAGGTGGTACTGGGGGACCTTGTTCATGATGCTTCTTTGTTTTCTTACTGCTGCCTTGAAGCCTCTTTCTGTGAATTGCTCAAATAAGCTGAAGGAACCTGATCTCTGATCTCTAAGTGTTGTTTCCACTTAATCTTTTCCTGGGCCTCTGCTCAATTTGGTATTGCACCTTGTTACTGTAGGAACTAGTGCAGTTTCCACAGCATATGGAGTCATGAGAAGCTGCCTTTCAAAGATCAGATCTGTGTCAATAAAGGGAGGCACTTGGTATGGCTGTCCTCTGACCCTGCTGGATTAAATGGGCATTTTATGTGTAAAGCAAGAAATGCCTCTGCTAGGAGAGCCATATTCTGAGCTGTCTGTGTGAATTGTCTCTTCCCACATACTGATGCCCCCAGCAGTTGCTGCATTGTGTATCTAATGACAAGGCAACAGAAACATGCAAGCTGGTGCTGTATTTATCCAGATCACATCACATTTGGTCCAAGTAGCATTTTTAAATAGAGCTAGCTTTCTTTTAATTGAAAATGACCATTTAACACCATCTATCTGTATAAGTTTTAAAACTGTGGATCTCCAGGAACTGGCCTGCAGGACTACAATCATGGAATGGTTTGGGTTATAAGGGACCTTTAAAGATCATGTAGGCCATATCCCCTGCCATGGGCAGGGATAGTGTTCACCAGATCAGGTTGCTCAAAGCCCTGGGTAGCTTGACCTTGAACACTTCCAGTAATGGGTATCCACAACTTCTCTGGATGTTCCAGCTTTGCAAGAGGTTCAGGTGGATGACATCTGCTTTTCCTCTGTCAACTGATGGAATCGTTTCATTGTGGGAGGCTACCACAGGAGTCAGGCATGATCTGCCCTTTCTGTCTCTAAGCAGCTCGCTGTCTTCCACATGTTTTGATGTGTCTTCCAGGAGAATCTTCCATAATTTTACTGGATGTGGACTGAGGCTGCTTGATTAGTAGTTCCCAGGGTCTTCCTTTTTACCTTTTTTAAAAATGAGCCTGATGTTTTTCCAATCTGGGGATTTACCTTACTGCTAAGACTTCTCAGATATGATTGAGAATTGCTTGGCTGTTTTCAACATCAGCCTATCCCTTCAGAACCCTGGGATGCATCTCAGTGGGTCCTATGGACTGACATATGTTCAAGTATCTCAAGAGGTCTTCAACCTGAGCTTCACTTAGAGTGGAGGGAACTGCAGTCTACAGTCGCAGCCTTGAGGTTCAGGGAACTGAGAAATGTGGGAAGAGAGATTCATATTGAAAGCTGAAGTGAAAATCTGTTGAATAGCTCAGCCTTCTCCATATTGGTTTTTGCTAGTTCTCATGTCTTATTTGTCAAGGGGGGAGTATGTTTACTTCAATCTTCCTTTTTCTAGCCAGTGTTTCTGTAGAACTGTGCATTTCCTTCTTACACTTTGATCAGGAGGTCCTTGGTTAGTCATGGTTATCTCCTGCTTCCCTTACCTGTTTTCTTACACGTGGTAATTTGAGAGCTCCTGGGCTCTATGTCCTTAAAGGGCTGCTGTCGTAGGAAGGGGACCAGGACACCAGTTGGTTCATCACAGGCCCAGTCCGGTCCTGTTTATTGAACAAAGCATCAAACACTTATACAGCAAATAATAAGCCTATGAATATTCTGTAAGCCAAGCAATCTATTGGTTAAACTATGCCATGAACTCTTCCTCATTCCTTAGGGGTTACATCTCTCTTTTCTCATGTCTCTTTCACTGTTTGTTATCCTACTACAGCCAGGCCCAAGGACACACTATCAACACAGGTGCAGGACTTGGAATTAGCCACGGTTTTGTACTTTTCCAGTCCTTAGCCAGCCAAACTCCCAACAGGCTGCCAGTTCTGTTCAGCTCCTTTGTCCCTGAAGGCAGCTCCTGGGGGATCCCAACCATGAATTCATTCAGCAACTGAAAGTGTGCTCTGAAAACTTGGAGTCTTTAGTCCATTCTTCACTGGGTCTGCAAGGGTCTCCTGGACTGCTTACAGTTTACTGTGCTGCTTTTCCTGCAGATGTCAGGGTGATTGGAGTCCCCCAGCAGGATCAGAGCCGGCAAACATGACACCTCTTGTAGTTGAAGGAAGAACTCATTATCAACAAGCTTCCCTTGATGAGGTAGACTGTAATAAACACCAGCCATGGTTTGTTGGCTAAGCCCCTAATTTTTACCCATAAGCTATCAGCTTTTTCATTGTTGTGTTTTTTTCTTGGAGGGCAGCCACCTGCTTGCTTTTTCTTCTTGCCTGTGACTTCTGAAAATTTTCCAGTTGTCTATTGCAGCATTCCAGTTGTGTGGTCCTTTGCATGATGGTTCAGAGATAGTGGTTAGATTGTAGCTTTCCTGCTCCTCCTGTTTGCTGCCTGTGCTGTGTGCGTTGGTATGGAGATGCTTCAGCTGTCTCTGACCTTACCACCTTCTTAGAGGACCATGCCATAATTCCTTTGAGGCATTTCACAGGTGTTTCCCTCCTAGTTCCTAATATATCAGCAGTCCCTGACTTTTTGCTATTGCTCAGAGCTTTATCACTTTTTCTCTGCTACTTGTCTGCTGCTTCCTCCTGCTGTCAGAACTCTTGTTTCTGTCTAGGAGATTGGGGAACACCACCTAATGCCCTTTAAATTTTTTTGTTTCAACATAGTGGAGCCTAACATTGCTTTTGTAAGCTTCTGCTTCATACTACTGTAGTTGGTGTATTTGTCTCTTGCTGTCTGGCCCCAACAAAGAACAAAACCAACATGCTGGTTCATTGGGGACAAACCCATGTCTGGGATAATGGGAAACTGGAATGCCCTGAACAATGGAAGTAGAGAAGGCAAAATGATGGGAAGCACTAGGCAGCTCACACTGACCCAGCAGGACTTTGGCTGGTAACGTTACATATACTCTAAACTAGAAACACAAAATTACTCCTTTCAACCCCTATCACCAGCCTGTGTCCCTGTGCTGTCCTTGTTTGTGCCAACCAGAGCATGTCATGTTGTTGCATGAGGATTGGGCAAGTGATTGCTTCTCTAGTCTGCCTTGTTGCCTGAGCAAATGTTTGCAGCTGCAGCCCCCCAGACCAGGGTTGGCAGCACAGGGCTAGGTGTGGCAATTCTGCCAGTGTGGTCCGGGTGAAACAGGTTGCCCAGACAGATTGTGAAAGTCTCCTTCTCTAGAGATGTTCAAAAGCCTTCTGGACACTCCTGTCCCTGATCTGCCACCAGGTTATCATGTCTTCTTGCCATTGAATCTACCTGCAATGTTTCCAGATATGTCTGGTTATTGCCTTTATCCTATCCTGACTCTGAACTATGTGCTTTAGTGTGCTTAGCCTTTCTGCTCCTTAATCCTCTCTTCATTCAACTTTGATGGCATTCACTACAGAGGGGCAGTCCAGAGCACAGGACCTGTTTCTCCTTTTTTTCCAGCTCCTCTTGACTGAGCTGGCAGTGATTTTTGAGGCTGTGGATGTCATCAGGTCCAGCAGTGATACTTGAATCCTTAGAGCTCTGTAGTGATATTGTCTCTCCTGGTTTTTCCTTGCAGTTCCAATGGCTCATGGGTACTACAGCATGTTTCTCCAAGACAAGACTGGGTTTGCTCACAGAGGTGGAACTTAATCTGTGATTCCATGGTGGTTGATGTTATTACCCATATCTTAGGTATTCAGTTTTATAAAGCTAAGACTAGGGTGCTATGACTTTTGTTATATATGGTCATTAGCAAAAAGGCTTATGTATCTGGTAACTTGCCAAAATTTAATTATTGGCTCTAAATCACAGAAGTATAATATCTGGGCAAGAAACTGGTGTTTTTGTAACATGAGAAAAGATTCAAAACTTTAGTGGTTTGATTGACATGCACTGGTAGTTTGATTTACATATACTGGTGGTTAGGGGAGAAGATGCATTTAGCATTGGCTGAGAGAAGTTTATACTTTGAATTCCAGTGTGTTGTCTAGATGTTTTCACAATGTGGAGGTAAATAAGCACGTTATGTTTCTTGTTAGCTTGGAAACATCCTACACAAGGCCTAGACTGAGAGGTGTGTGTGTTCCTGGGACGTAAAGTTAGTGAGAGACTGACCAGCTCTAGAGGTGCCACTTAGAGAAATGGAAGATAATGCTGTGTTGTAAATAAAAAAGAAGCTGTTTTTAGACTGTATCCTCTGTACCTTGATTCTTCAGGAGTAAGTAGATAAAGCTCAAGTAACATAATTTGAAAAAAAACCTTTGGATATCGTCTCCATAAGTTGAATTTGAAAAGAAGAAAGAATATATAGTAAAGCTGGGGTAGCTGGAAGGGATGCCATGCACAAGACAGTGGGACAGTGATAAAAAAACTGATGGGGGGAGAGTAGGCAATGGTACAGCAGTGAGCAACTCTTGAAATATAATTAAAAGCAGTTGGTAGCTTGCAGTACGGATACTTCTGGGAGGTCTTCCTGCTTTTCTTGCACTTTTCACTCAACAGTCAAAAATTTGGATCTGCCTTTTTTTTTTGTATTTGCATGCATCTGATTTGAAACCAAATGTGAACTTTTCCATCAACATTCCTGTAGGGATAGTCAGGAAGCTGTAGATTTTGGGCCTAGAGAAGTCATATCTGAACTATACTGATCTTTGTGCTAATATGAACAAACAAATGTATTTTTATCCTTATTCTATTTCCATTGTATTTATGTCTTTCAATCAAAAGTGTTTTCATTTGGTGCACTTTCAACTGTGGGAGTAGGAAGCAGGAAGGACTAAGTACTTGGGTGATGGTTTCTGTGTAGACAAACTCCTTCCCCCACCCCAGTGAAAACACAGTAGTGGATAGCTACTGGGCAAGTTTTTGCCATACCTTGTTGGTGAAAATGTGAAGGTTGAAAGGAGCAAAAGTAAAAATGTTTGCTCTTGACAGCTGAATGAGGTTGTGTTGGTTTACTTCACAGTTCAGTATACCTATGCCAGGAGGCTGTGGGCCAAGTGTCTTATTTTAGGAGTCATCCTGCTGTAGTGAGTTGACAGTAATGTGAAATAATTAGTGGTTGTAGTATATGCTCTATGCAATACAGCAGCTTTAAAAAAAATATAGTAATGCTTAGGGTCTTTCTTGTCTCTAGTACTGATCTGATATAATAGCAGTGTAATTAAATAAGGTATTTCAGATAGTGTGTGAAAATCAGAACCTGAAGTATTTTAGCAGTTGCAGTGAGGGTAAAAAATATAACTCCAGGCCAGTCTATGTTTGTACTATAGATAATGTTACAGGTTTTTGACATCTATATGCAATATGAAAATTCAATAAGAAAAAGACTTTCTTTATACTGTTTGTACAGTATGGTCTGTAGAAAAGGCAGGGCTAGTCTGTTAATGGTATTGCTAGATTATTATATAAGGGTACTGCCTCCAATACAGACAAATGATACACCCCAATGTCTTCATTGTCCAGAGGAAATAAACCAGCATATCCAAGTATGCTAATTAACAAAGTTTCAGGAGTTAATTTTTGTTCACAACATCCTTACAATACAAGGAACAATTTTGTTCCTTCCAGAACTGGAACAGAAGTTTCTTCATAGAAACTTATTTCCACATCCCCTTTTTGGCCTACTCAGAAACCATCCTCTAAAACCAGTGTGCAGTGTTTGAAATCCAAAATAGCTACAATTATCTAGACCAATTATTTTTCTCTGTTGTGTTTCTTTATAGAGGGAAAGTTTTTTCCTCACAGAGGAGATCTATCTTGCAATTTTTACACATCGCTGGTGTATTGAAAAGGAAATCTAGAGAGACACACTGTGTCTAGATGTCAAATGCCCTGTTGTTAGAAGAGACTTTGTCTTGGGCTAAAATGCTGAAGGTTTTGAAGATGCTGGAGAACATTCAATTAGAAGCCACCTGGGGTTCACCAGGTATTGAAGTACAGTTGTGTTATACTGACAGCCTAAACACCAAATGCTGGATTTCTCTTCTTAATTCCTGTTGATGACAGCATTGCTCACTGGGATACCTTTTTGTGAAATTTAAAATGTCTTTCATTTTTAATTTAAAAGGTATGTGAAATTTAAAAGGTATAGAGATGTTAGAATAAAATAGTCAATATAGGAAATACAATAATAGGATGGCCTTTGTGACTCATTTGCTTCCTTTGTTCATATGCATTCTAATGCAGTCTTTATTTTTATAATTGGTTTCTTTTTCCAAGATGCCATTGCCTCAATTTCATGGTGTAGAATTGTTTCTAGGACTGAGTAAGGGCAGCATCTCCAGGACCATACCTGTGGCTGTTGGAGAAGCTGGAAGATGAGTGAGATGAATGATTGCAGAGACAAGTAGGATGATTCTCATGGTTACAGCAGTTGAGTTCTGATAAGTTATTTTTCTGAACCTCATTTAGCCTCTTTAAATGTGTGTTCCACAGGCAGTCAATAATTCCAGGTTTTGCAGACAACCAGCTTAAGCCTTGTTAGTAAATATTTTATGTATTTGCCTGGGTTTTAAAAAGGCCTAAAAACTGGATATAGAAGTTTTTTGTTGTAAGCTGTGGCCAAATCTTTCATGGTTCATTAGTATGACTGAACAGGTTAGATATAGTGTATAATCCTTTCATTTTACCAGGAGAGGAGCTGGAAGCAGTACTGTGTGTGTCGTCATCTGTGTGTGCCAGCAGAAGTAGCAGGGAAGCACTCTTGATTGGTTTGCATAGGATGGAAGAATCAGGAGACTTGAAAATGTGCTTGTTTTAGCACCGAGCTCAGGCAATTGCAGATACCTTTGAGAGTTCTACATCTGTTATTTGGCATTTTTTAAAGTCACCTATCTTGCCCTAACCTGCCTCATCTTGGCATCACATTCTAGTCCGAACCTCCGAATGGGTCGTATCCCAATCATTTCTCTGTCTTGGTCTTTCTTCATGGACTTTTTTTCTGGGCTATTATCTTTTCCCCTGCCACATCTTGTTTTTCAGTTTTTTCCCCTAGCTCTGTCTGAGGCTTTTCGCCATGTGAATCCTTTGTTGCCTTCTGGTCTGGTCAGAACTGTGTTCAGTATTTTGTACTGCCTGTTTTCTCTTGATAGACAATTAGTTGCTGGTAATGTCTTTCAAGATACTACTCCTGCACTGGTGCCTCTTGGGACAAATGGCTTCCCTCTTCCCAGGTACATGGAGTCACTAACAGCATCCAAGGGGAGAGAGATGGGACATACAGAATCTGTTTCTCCATACTCAGTTCCCATACTGCCTGTTATGTTTAAAAAAAATCTGCATGAGGTCTCGTTTGCCTGTTCCTACTGGAATGTGCCTGAGTGGCTGGAGAGGCTGGCTCAGCCTCAAACCTGTCCGTGAGTAAGATCTCTCAGTGGGTGGTAGCACGTATGGCACAGATGGTGTCTTCAGAAACGTAGGTGCTAGATCCTAGCAAGATTCAGTGAGCACGTGCTAGCTGCTTGTTCTTCTCCCCCCACGCCCATTTTGGTGTTTTTGTCTTGACACAGGGGAAGAAAACCCCACCACCAAACAAAAAAAGCTGAGGTTTTTTCATAGGCTTCCTACTTGAGTCTTCTTTCAAAAATATCAGGCAATTGTGCCTTCTCATCAAAGTGTAAGTCAATTTACTTCACTGAAGCACCAGACTTCGGCAAAAATTCAGCTTGAGGACAAGTATGTAGCATTGCACCCTGTAAGTTAAAATCTATGAAGTTTGGCAATGTTTAAAGATTTTGAAGTCAGAAATGTATAAGAAAAGAGGTTTGAATAAAAACAATAGTACCAGTTAAATTTTTAATTTAGAAAAAAGGTTTTCAGAAAAAGTGTTTCCTGGTTAAAGTTTTTTTAAAATATTTATGTGTGTGTCTATATATATATATGCAGTATCAGTAATTAGTTTTGTTATGAATTAGATTATGTTTTTTCTGGAGAATTCTGTGTGTGAAGTATTTTTATACCCTTAGTTACAAAAACTGTTTGCAACTATTTCTTTGTCTTGACTTCTTCAGTCCAGCTGTATCACAGCAAATGTTGTTAACCATAAATGTCAGCTGCTTTTTATTACTCATCTCTGTGACCTGAGTTTCTGTATACTGTCCTGTTATTCACCTATACAAAATAAATGTGTTGCTCTGAATTTGTAATATGTTGTGCTTATTTTGCATGACATTTGGGGCCTTTCTGTCAGGCCTCTAATGTTGACATGGGCTTTGTTTCCCAGTTCTGTACAAAATGTCTTGGTCGTGATCTGTATTGCAATATGTTGTTTCTGACAACATAATGGGTTCACAGGTAAAATACTGGAATTTTTTAATGAACTTTTCTAGTTGGTAGTTTACTGTATCAATGCCTTCCTAGCCTTATGGTTGTATATTGTATTCTAAGTGGTTTTATGACTTGAACTTTCATGTATTTATAGGCTTAGTAGGGAAAAAAAATACCAGTGAGTATAAACAGCCTCTGAGCATCCAGTCTGCAGGGTAGCAGGTTACAAATCTTACCCTATTTGTTCCACTTCTTGAAGGTGAGCTGATATGCCATGGTTAACATTTCCTATGCAAGTGATGAGCCACTGAAAGGCTGTGAGTGTTGCTGACTTACAGAGGCGGGGTGACTTGGAATATTCAGCTGGAAAAGGAACAGGAGTGGTAACAAGCAGCAGTAGTGGTAGTAAAGGCAGGAGCAGGTTCCACAGCAGAGTTCCCAGTGTGAGTCAGTGAATGCACAGCATACCAGCTAGCTGTCAGGAGGAACCCAAACCCGACTCTTGCAAGAGAGTCAGGGTTCATGTTTATCATGCAAAGTCATGTGGTCCTACCATATCTTAACTTGCCAACTTAGCCTTAGCCTAGAGAAGATCCTTTGCTGCAGTGCTTAACAAAAAAAAAAAAAAAAGAAAAAAAAAAGAAAAAAAAAAGGGAGAGAGAGGGAGAAAAAAACAGAAGGAAAAATAAAGAAAATTGTGCAATGTTTGTTTATGCCTTCATCATGCCGAGGAGACACTTGACAGTAAATAACCTATGTATACCTGAGGTAAGATACTGTTTCTGCTTTCCCTGCACAGTGCTGCTGCAGCACGGAGCTGATCCAAACATTCGGAACACCGATGGGAAATCTGCGCTGGATCTGGCAGACCCTTCAGCTAAAGCTGTACTCACGGGTAAGATGCATACATCTCTCAGTACTGTAACCTGAGTTTATTTTGTGTGTATAAGTTCAGCATCAGAAGAGCCTTCTGCCTTTCCAGATTTTCTGTTGTGTAAGAGCATTTAAAAAACTGTCTTCTACCAGGTTTATGTTGATGTAATTGTTTTAATCTGCTGTGCTGCTCTAGGTTTGCTTATTCTACTTATGCTAATGCTGTAATTTTCTGTTACCATATCATCTGTTATTTACTCTATTTTTCTGGAATTTTTCTTTTTAATTGATACCCAGTAGACAGATTGAACAGGATGCTCTAGCCCCTGAAAAAAAATAGGAAAAAAATCAGCTCAGTTGTTTTAAGACCTTCACTGTTAGGCAAGCAAGGACGTTTGTGTAACTATAAAAGTACCTGTGATCTGAAAGACAACCTGCTACTGATTGCAGAGATCAATACTTATGTTAGATTTTGCTGCAGATTCAGATGCTGTGCTTTCCTTCCTCTTCCTTGTTAGTCATTTTGGGTTGAGCCCTTTCTCATCTACCAGTTTTTTCCTTCTTTAGGGGCTGTTAGCTGCAAAACAATGTCTCATGAAAATATCCTACAGATATAATTTTGTTTTTACAGAGCTTTGATTTTTTAATAAATTAACTGTTGCGGCATACCAGTGAGCATGAAAAGTATAATATAGTTGCCTGTCAAATTGGTATCAAGAAATACATGGTCCTCTGTGCTGATTTTGTCATCTAGGAAATAAAACAAAGTAATATTGGATTTTAAAATATATACAATTAGATTTATAGAAAGGAATTCAGCAGTTGATGTTCATTTGAAGGAATAGCTGTTTTTCTTTTGCCTTTATTTCCCCTATTCTCTCTCTCTTTTTATTGACAGCTTAATTTATGGGTTATGTGCTATAAAACACCCATATTCTTTCTTCAGATTATGTTCAGAGCACACCAGCTCCCTTCACTTTGTCAAGAACATTTCCTCATCGTCTTTCTTCAGTGCGCTGAGTGCTATACATAATTATCTACAGCGCTGCAGTGATTTGAGAGTGCCTTTGGAACAGTGTACTTTAAATACATATGATTTACTTTAATTACTCTGTGTCAAATTTAAACATGTTCCTACAGTGTTAACACTAATGTTAGCTGTGCTAAGCAGGTTAATCTGACTTTTGGCTGTTAATGGGTACAGTTGTGCAGATGCTGAAGATAGAGAGGGCAACAGGGAGTCAGTGTACCTCAGAAGTGTTAAAGGATATATGCCATTTACTTGTGGGCAGCTTGACACACCTGCAGTGTGGGGGTTACAAGCCCCAAGCTGCTCTTCAGGCTATGCATCTTCAGAGGATAGTAGAAGATTAGGAAAGTCCGTGACCTCATGTCTGCTCCACTGATTTCTCTGGGCACTGGATCACCTTGTGCTTTAGGCAGAGGAGA
Source organism: Zonotrichia leucophrys gambelii (assembly GCF_028769735.1). Lineage (NCBI taxonomy): Eukaryota > Metazoa > Chordata > Aves > Passeriformes > Passerellidae > Zonotrichia > Zonotrichia leucophrys. The sequence goes on along the minus strand of NC_088173.1, from coordinate 31,102,246 downwards.
GGGCAATGTGTCATAGCAGATGAGTGGAGATGAATTTGAAGCAGCCCTCTGAGGACATCCTGTGAAATGAAGCCAACCCCTGTCTCTGGGCTTACCCCTAGTGCCTCACACACAACATCCATGACTGAAGTGGTCTGCTGCCAGTGAATGTTACCAGGTTGTGCATGGAGGCACACAGAGTGCTGTAAACGTGTTTAGTTGTTCATAAGAAAGCATCATTTTTGTATGTGTTTGTTCTTCCCATCAAGAAAATCAGCTTTTGTTTTATCAGCTTTGTCCTCAAGGTGGCTCTTGGCTACGCAGGGCTCTGTGCTGTGTACCTGAGTTCCAGGCTGTGCAGACAGGGCTGTAGCTGCCATGTGATGCACAAAAACTGAAAAACCTAACACTGGAGATGTCATTTCAATGGAGGCTAACTATTAAGAGCTGTATTTTTCTGGGTGTTGCCCTGTTTTATACTATCTCTGTTAGGCTGCTATTTCTTATGCATTTTCCATACGTTGTTACCTTCAGGTCTTGCTTCATCCCTCTGGAAGAAGGAGGCTTAAGGGATTTCTTAGGATCTATCTGACTGGGGATAATCTTTAGCTACAGCAATGCTTTGCAATTAGGTGCATCAGAACTTAAAGGTATTACTGGATTAAGGATGAGGAGGATATATTAACTTGATTTTCAGTATTTAGTATTGAATGGTGGGGTTGTAGGAATGCTCATATTTAGAGTTTTTGAAAATGGAGCACAGTCCATAATTTGTTACTGTATTTGCATCTTTTAGCAGCATGTATGTCAAGGCTGCTCTCATTGTTATTTTTGATTACTTTTTCTATCTGTGTTTATCATAAAATGTCCTAGTTCCAACCCCCCTTCTGTGGACAGGAGGTGCCTTTAATTAAGTCAGGTTGCCCAGAGCTCCATCCAGCCTGGCCTTAAACTCTTCCAGGGATGGGGCATCCACAACTTCTCCGGGCAGCCTGTTCCAGTTTCACAGTAAAGAATTTCTTCTTAACATCCAACTTAAACCTACCATCTTTCAGTTTGAATCTATTTCCCCTTGTCCTATGCCTACACTCTCTTGTAAGAAGTCTCTCTCCATCTTTCTTGTAGGCTCCCTTCAGATACTAGAGGTGCGCGATTCAGTCACCCCACAACCTTCTCTTCTCCAGGGTGAACTGTTGCAGTTCTCTCAGCCTTTCCTCGTGGGAATCATGATAGATCATATGACCATAACAGACTTTTCCACATTGCTGCTTTATTGATTGTTGAAGAATATGGGCTCTTCTTAAAGCTTTTTTAACCAAGTATTTGCATAGGTTTATGCATCTGTTTTGCTTTGTGAATGAACTGTGATTACAGTGTCCCTTTGACCTCCAACACAGCAAAAGTAAACAGAAAACTGGTAATTTATTAAACCTTTTCAATTTGACAGAGAATTCTGTATGTGTTTTAAAAGGGAAATTCCTGCTGCACAAAAAGCATTTCTGCTGTTCTGGGAGCAAATGCTCAATCCACAATGACTTGTTCTTTTCTGTCTTCCAGACTAGAATAATGTATACTCTCCTTTTCACCTAGATAGCAGAAAGGACATGTAATGCAGTAGTTTCTGGCACGACTTCCAGCCATTTTCCTGCAACACCCTCTAAAATATGTGTTTTATAAGGATACATAATGCAGATGAAAGTCTAATATTTTGATGGAAATGGACTTTGGAAACTTCTTTGTCGAATAAAGGGAATTAAATAGAAATTAAAGACCCAGTACCATCATCTTCTTCAAAAGAAGTTACATAATTGAGGAATCTGCTTTTTCTACCTAGAAAGTAGCCTCTTTTCCTCCTTTTGCAAGATAGGCAGCATTTGTGTGAACCAAGCACTTCTTGTTTGAGAGGGTAAATATTTTGTTTCTTCTTAGTTAGCATCCCATACTGTTCCTGAATCATGTTGTCAGGGAAAGGATTGTAATCCTCTTTTTCTCTAGGCTGAAGTGGTACTACAGGCTCCAAAAACATATAATACCTAAGAACTGTTAAATACACCAGATTAATATCCTAGTTTATTATTTTTTGTAGTTTAATTGTCTTTGGGATGTGTGGTTTCTGAGATGGGAACTCATCTTTGTTGCCATACATAGCAGTGTGGCACTCCCATCCAAAACAGGGCCTTTGGGAGCTTTTGCACTGCTATTCATATTAGTCCTCATTTTTTTCTTACCCTGATTATTGCCTCTTTAAAGATTAGCATCCTTTTATGTCTTCCCTGTACAGTATATGACAAGCCAACACTATTGTTAATTATGTGAATGATATTTTTGTTTGGTTTTTTTTTCCACACAGTGATGCTTTCTTGCCACTTATCCCTCATATTATCTGCTATTCAGAAATGCTTTTTTTATGTGAATAGTTGTTCTTTGTACTTGAGCAGTTTCTAAAGGAGCTGTTAGCAGGAGCTGAAGGCATTTTTGTTGGATAATATATTTTTATCTGCTTCCTGCCAGTGTTTTGTGGGGTTGGTTTTTGTTGGTTTCAAGGATTACTCCCTTGAAAAAGATCAAAATGGAAAAGTCTGAAAACTGCTGCATCTCTAGATTAAAGGAAGATTTCTTAGGCATGAAATAATGTTTTATTTGCTAATAGAATCAATTTTCAAAGTTAAACAAGACTCTGATCTGCCTGCTTACTATGGAAATAATGTCTTTTACAAGCAAAGTGCTTTAGGTCCTATTGAGCATTTCTCACTTGAGTTTTTTGGAGGTGAAGGACAGCTTGATGAGTGAAAGTATAGCTGGACTAAGGTTACTAGAGGTGTTAATGAGGATTCATGTTTTCATCGATTTGTCATGTCAACTTTTTAATTTAAGCAGGAAGCATAGTTCATGTATTGAAATATATTTGCACAATTCTTTTCAAAGTGAACTGCCATTTATGCATAATTTGCCTGCAAGGAAGAGAAAAATCTGATATTCCATTACAATAAGTTTACTGAAGTTCAGAGAATGGAAAATGGATTTTAGGTGCAACTTACCCATTTTAAAAACACCAGTAAGAGAAGAAACTTTAGTTTGTTAATTTTCTTTTTCCTGTGGCACCTTTACAGCTTGACTGTCTGAAATCCTGAACTATTTCCTTTTGGGCTGGTGTTACTTCCTTCTAGGTGCTCTTAGGATACTGAAGGCTTCTGGAGAGGCAGTAGCACTTCATTTTGGGAGATGCTAACCTCCTCCAGCTTCCCTTTAATTGATCTAATTCTTACATAGTGTGTACTGAATCAGATCATTTGGACAAGGTTGAGCTTCTGTCTTTACAAAACTGTGTAATAAACATCAGTACAAAAGAACAAGCCATTTCATGGTAAGGAGGGCAGGTGCTGCTAGAATGGTTTGGGCCACCCACTTGTCCAGGCCATTGTCCTCTCTGGCAGTAACACTGGATCTGCTGCCTTACAGAAAAAAGCAAGAAATCCCTCAGCTGAGGAATATTGTGGACCTGCAGAAAACATTCACCTTATTTCATATAAGCTGTCGATACGCATCTTGAAGCAAAAGGTCTGAAGAGCCTTTTCCAGAACTTGTTTGAGCTTTGAATGTATGTTTTTGTGATTGTTACTTGTTCAGCATTTAGGCAGGTTTACTCTTCCTTTTCACCAAGACCTAAGAGGAGGAAATAAACCATATGCTCTAGTTCACTGCTATGAATGCCATTTTACATTTGGAGTCCATGGTGGTCTGTTGCATTTACTTCCTGGAGCATTATGAGCAATATCAGTTTTCCTTTAGGAATGCTGGGGCCATTGCTTTTCCAGTCTTTGGAAAGATATGGGAAAAAGGTACTTGTGGCACAGACCTGGATCATAAAGTCTACCATTTTGGGGGCCCTTATCTAGAAACTCTAATTCTATAGATTTTAAATCTCGTTTTATGTTTTTTAGAGAATATTATAATGATAACTGTCTTGATGTGTTTATAAATGTATAGTTTTAAAAATCTCATTCAGTGTATGGTCTAGTTCCCCCTTTCCTCTTTGAGGAAAGTGCACAGGTTGCTTAGCAAGCCAGGAGTTAAATGCCGTCTTCTTTCAGTTCTGGCATGGTAACATTTCAATTCTAAAACTGAAAACAAACTTCCCTTTTTTTCTCATTGAGAGGAATGTGGAAGAAACAGTCCTGTCTTTGTTCTAGACATTGTGCCATACTTGGTGTGCACTTCTGCTGTATTACTTTGAGGAGAGCAGTTCTTGATCTTTAGAATGTGGACATAGGAAGTTTCACCTCAGGGGAAAGGAAGTTGGGCTGTGGTGGGTACTGCTGGAATCGCCGATTCTCCTGCTTTCCAGCACTGCATTATTATTATTATAATGTATCTTGATTTGAGCACTGTGCTCTGGTACAGCATCCCATTGACTTCTGCAGGGATGATTTAATAGCTTTCATGGCATTTTGTTATTCCAGGTTTTATTCAGGCTAAGTTTGTTTTTTATTACCTCTCTGATTGCAGAAGAGCTAAATGGTTTATGGGAACCTCTAAAGCAATTCTGAGTTCTGAAGTTTGTGGTTTATATTCCAGTATAATTCTAGGTGATTTATATTATGCATGCAGTGTTTATTGCTTTGTCAGTTCTCCATTTTGTTGCTCATTCCCTCGGTTTCTTTTAGGTCCTTCTAGCTTCTGCTGTTTTTTTCTCTGGTAATTAAATAACTTAAATATTTCCTTCAGTGTGGTAGGTTATTTAACACAAGTTGCAGGGTATTTTATCCTGAAGGAAACAAGTTATTCCAGCTTTTAAGTGTCTGAAGTATTTTGGTTCTGACTCCATAAAGGTGTAATTTCTTTAATCTCTTATTGAGGGACTTGTGCAAGGATTTGTGTGAGCTGATGTGCATGTTCTGCTGCCTAAAGTCAGTTTCCATGCCTCAATGTGATTAGATTTCTTCCTATTGTAACTTCAGGTCTGGGCGCTTGTTTCATAGGGCTTAATTTTAGGATAATGAGAGCTTCTCTCTTTCTTTCCTCCTGCTCCATATTTTAGAGTTAAGTGCTATTATCCGTATCTTTTGTTTAAGCTTAGATGTGTATCGTGAAGTGGCTTCTTTGGAATGTGGGTGTCAACCTAGACCAGGCACTTTTCATTCTTTGTAACCTCAATTTAGGTAGGGAGTTAAAAGTCTGTAGTATGTTGTGTAGGTAGTCATGTAACAAGAAGCACAGTGGGATTTAGGATTGGTGCTTTTATGAAAAGCGTGGTTTTGATTTACACAATCCCTCTGGCAAGGATTTTCACTCTTTTTTTCTTTTTACTGTTATAAGAGTTCAGTAGTATTTACTCTTCAAATGGAGTCCAACCCTCAAGTAGCCAGAGGAGCAAATTATCTTTTCAGAGTTTTCACAGAACACCTAAATCAGGTGTTTTGGTTTTCTGTTTCTCAGTTCTGCTGTATATAGAGTTGTGGATGCTTTGAAAGCGTTCAGAAACCTAATGTACAGAAATTTATGTAGCCTATACTTCACACAAAATTTTGCAACATCAAGCTGAAAAAAGCATTTCTTCCCAGAGTTTGTTGTTATTCATATGGGCAGAATAATGAGTAAGATCTCTGTAGCTTGTAGGTAAAGAATACAAAATATATTTTTCATGGTGCACTAGGAAAAGTAATAGAAATGTGTAAGAAGCCTTTCTGTTTCCATAGTGCATCAGAGCACTCTTCTTTTCGTTGCTCTGCCTTGAGCACTGACCTATCTTATACTTCATTGATTTTTTTTTTTTCTTCTCTAAGTGTTGATTAGGTAATTTAGTTTGTTGCTAATTTTAAGCTTTATTTGTTTGGTTTGGTTTTTTTTTCATATTCTATGTTGTACATTTCTGATTTTCATAGCAATTTCTGCCAGTCTTAAGACCAAATACAGTTTTGATCTCTACTACATTTTTCCATTGTCCATGGCCTTTTCATACTGTATACTGCATGTGATAATAAGCCAGGTGCAGTGGTAAGAATTAAGTGGATGCAGAATATTATGTCATGTAGCTTCTTATTTATTGAGTTCTGTTTGTAAGTAGGATAGTTAGGCTGCAGTTTTAACTATTTAAATGTAGTTTATATTTGATTCTAATATGAAATTTACCTGTAAGCAAGCATAGAACTCTTAGGAAGGAATTTTTAGCTAGCAAGACAATTCTTGCATACAAAAGCTCCCATTGCTTTTATATCTCATACTGTTTTCTTTAAGTATTGAAAGTGATGAGCCAGTCACAGCTGAAATCTGTGGGGTCTGTGAATTCATGCACAAAACATTTAAGTTGATATTTTTCCAGGTTTTAACAGATGAATGTAAAAGAATGTTAATGTTGCATAAGGAAAATATATGAACTAAGAAATGGGAGAGGGAGACAATCTTAATTTGCCTTTTTATGCATATGTTAGGACACAGCCTGCTTATAAGACTGTGTACTGTTCCCCACTGCCTCATTCAGCAGGATGGATGGCTGTGCTCTGGGGAGGAATCGAGACTGCACAGTGTGGCTCTGCTGGGCACTCTTTCTGTACAGAGCTGCTGCACCAAATTTGTTGTGGTGAGAGTGGGCATGTTCTTGCTGCCTGAGGGGTGCTCCTGCTGTCACGAGCAACGGGCACAGGATGCAATTCAAGTTCTCTGCAGCATAGGGCACTGTGTTGCGTCAGAAACTGTGTTCCCCCTTTAATTTCGCTACACACATACTTGATGTAATTTAAGTTCAAGTGTAGGACTTTGCCAAGGAGTTAATACTCTTGAAATTTAAAGGGACTTGAAAATTCTCTCATAGATCAGACAATTTGTACTGAAGACAGGAACAGTGCTCTGTGAGTTGGTTTGAAGCTCTTTGCAACTTTACATTCCCCAGGTTTTGTATTCTCTTCTGCTGGGCTTGAAGCACACCATGTGTATTTGTCTTGGCTATCCCATTTCACCTTAGGATGCTCTGTCATAAACTGATTGCTGATGTGCACTGGACTCTGCTGCTGAGTTGCTCCTTCCAGCTGTTTCTCTGTGGTTTCCCATTTGTAAATAAAGCAAGTGTCCTGCAGATAAGATTTACTTTGTTATGCTGTCCTTATTCATGATAGTGAATACAGAGAGTCAGGGATCCTGTGAAAGTGGTAAGGTCATAGGGGAATGCACATACAGACAGGTTGAGTTTAGCATGCGTGGAAAGTCAACCAGATATTGGAGGGGAATGTGTTTTATTATAAATAGATGCCTGTAGCTTCACCTTTTCTAGACCTTCCCCCACACTCTCCTTTATTCCTGTCCCTTATTTGTGTAGGTATCTACTTGCTTTTCCCTGGATCTGTTAGGATCCCTGTAATCCTAGCTGTAGTCTTCAGCAGTTTAGACATATGGGCTTGGATTTATCAGGTTGGCCATACTAGGCATTTCTTCTAAGTTTGAAATGTGGCAGAACTCTTGGGTCAATCAAGTCTCTCTTCTAAAATATCTAGATGTTAAAATTTCTTCTCAAAGAGAGTAGAAGAGTTTAATATTGTATTCAAATACATAAAACATTATGTATGAGCTTTGTGGACAGCATAAACACTCTTTGTTTTACAGATGTGAATTTATAATTTAAAAAAAAACTAAACTGAGATAAGCAAGAATTTCAGCCTGAAGGATTCAAAATTGGCAGCATTAGGATTGGGAACTAGTGTTTAAATCACAGTTGTTAAATAACCTTTAGTTTCCTAGCAGCTATCACAAATACTACCAGCTCTGCTTACCATTGATTTATTGTAAAGAGTAATTTCTTGAGTGAAGCTTGTTTTGCTTTCTTGTGGTGCTGTGCTTAGACCACCTACCTTGAAGTCTTTCAAAATTAATTGGCATGGAGAACTTTTATAATTGTAGAAATATGTAATGGAAATGGAATTGACCTGACTTATTTGATGAGATGATCTGATTCAGCAGGCTCAGATGCAGTTTATATTTCACATTGCTATGGGTTAGATATTTCTTTGATATACAAAACTCTCCAGAGATGAAGGAGGTAGGAAAAGCTTATTTTTAGCATCATGTTACTTATACTATCCCACAGGCCAAGCACCACAGGTCTGATGTGCATCTTTTGTGCCGTGACACAAGCCCGGTGTCCAAACACTTGAGGCCATCCACACAACTTGTTCTCTTGGAGAGGCAGTACATGGAAGAGCGAAGGGAAGGGGGGAGGAAAGTAATCCAAAGGAAATGGCTGTGACCTGTTCCTTATTGGACAGGTTGCAGAGAATAGTTGGAACCTATAACAGACTCTGTTTTCTTTCTAGAAATATTCCAGAAACCCCTCTGCAGCTGACTATGGCATCATATGGAGTGTTAATGTGGAGTCTTGATACATGTGTCTCCACATAAAGAGTGTCCCACTTATAAGAATAAAATAGAACTGCATTGCTTCTGTTGTATTTTACATATGCTTTTAATTCTGGAGAGAGTTTGTTGTTTTATACTGGGGCTGTAGTGTGTGGGAGTGTTGTAATTCTCATGTGCACACACGTGTGTGTGTGTTTACATTATCAACAAAAATGAAGCACTTCTGGGGTTAGGCAATGGCAGTATTATTTTTATGTAGTTGAAGTCGAAAGTGTTGTTTTTCATTGGTGCATGAAGAAGCCTCTAGAAATATGCTTCTCTCTGAACAGGTATTTTAGTGGTACAAGTTTATGAATAAACTAAGAAGTTTCTGTAAACTAAGGAGCCATTTCACTGACTGATTCATTCAAGCTGTCACAGATAATATAAGTATTGACTACTAAGTCTGAAGTCATAGGGTTTGGAGTCTTGGGGACTTCAGCTTGTTTTATCTTTCCCTTTTGCAGTGGTGAAAGAGAAAGCAGTCTTGATGACAGAGGTTTTTTTTTTTAAATTAAATTATTTAATTGTTGTTAAAAATCATCCCCAGCTTACCTGCACTTTAGAATAGAATGTAGCTTAAAAATGCTAAAACCTAAACAAACCAAACTATATTTATATCCTCCTAGGAGGCTGCAATAAGAAAGGGAAAAAAAACCCCTACTTCTATACTGTTTGTCTAATTTCCTAATTTATCATTGGAAGGCAAACAGATGCTGTGGTGGATAGTGCTGATGCATTAACTTGAACTTTGTAGAATACAATGTATTTTATATTATACATGTAGCACTAAAAAGAAATCTTCAAAAAAATTGTTTAAGTAGCTGGGTGTTTCAGTTTCCTTTGTAGGATGCCAATATGTGGATCTGTAACTGAAGAACATGGGAAATTTAGTCTAAAATGAAGAAAATTGGATTGAACTATTTTTGAAAACTTTGAGTACTTTTGTTTGCTGAAAATGTCAAGCTCAACAGAAGATTTATTAGCTTCATTTCATGCTTTCTAACTATTCATTGTGATCATTAAATAACAATCAAGGCTCTTTCTGTGTGCTGAGAGATCACTTGTTATACTTCAATTTTCACTGGGAAGAATAAGTATTAGCATTTAAATAGGAATCACTAATTTCTTCTTGCAAATCCTTAGGTCTCAATCCTGCCAGATGCTGAGCCACTCTAGCTGTGGTCCAAGAAAGATCTAGGGTTAAGCTGGGGTTTATTGAGAGCATAGTGAAGCAGGGCCACAATGCTCACCATATCGGGAAGGGAGATGGAGACCATTCCAATGAAGCTCTCAGTGGGTGCTGTTCTCCTCTGGGGTACAATGGGTAACAATGAAGGCTGTGGCTGTAGTCCGCATCTCCTGAGGAGGCAAAGCCTTGTTCCAGATTTTATAAAATGTAGCAAGTTACTTTTGAAAGTGTTGGTCGTTTTTTTTTTTGGGTTTTTTTTTTGTTTTGTTTTTTTTTTTTTTTGTTTGCTGGTTTGCTTTTTCTGCATGCAATTATTTAGAAGTATGATATGTGGGTATAAAGGAATAATGCAAGTCAAAGCAGTATTTCCCCTCAGAGTAATGAGCATGCAGACCCATTATTTTTCATTTTCTATTTTCATTGTCTTCATGAACAAAGAAACACGGTGGGTTTTTTCTTTAAAAATTGAAGTTAAATTTCTGAGCTGTGGAGAGTGTGGTTGAGATTTTAACTAACTTTGAGCATTATCCATGATTGTTGTTTACGAAAGTGTTGTGTTAAGGTATGAAAAGGCATAACTTGCCCTTCAAACCATATGTATTGATGTGAGTCAGCTTCTTTTGTGTGTGTGTCCAACATCTTAGCTGCCAGATGTTTGGCTTGGTGCTCTCTCTGGAAATGGGGCCTCGCATATCAAATCCTGGCATGAACATAAGATCTTGTTCCCCTTAAGCTTTGTCCCACAGCCTCCTGCAGTCACTGCAGTGCAGTCTTACACTTTGGGCACGTGTTTCTTCGTGGTAGCATTGGCAAGAACCTCTGATAATTCAAGGGCATAGCACAAGCCTTGAAAATCTTCCTATGTTTATTTCTCCTCACTCCAAGCAACACAAGGGGGACAAGGAACAATAGCCTTTTTTCTCAGTGTGTCTTTGGTCTCTTTTTAGAAGAGATTAGAAATGAACATTGCTGCTTTTTATTTTCAAAGTTCATGAGTTCTTTTTTTATTTATTATTTTCTTATCTCATGGTCATTGTTATGTCTAGGTGGTGGATGTCTACTGGATGAGGCTAATTGCTGCACTTTTTTGTTGTTTGGTTGGTTTTGGATTTTTTTCATGTTTCTTTTTCTGTTTTCTGGGGGGGTTTTTTCTGGTTTTTGTTTGTTTATTTTTTTGTGGAGTTTGTTTGGTTGGGTTTTTGTTTTTTACTGCTTTCCCAAGGGTAGGGAAGGATTTTACTAGGTAGGGGGGGTATTGTCACTCTCTTGTGGATGTATGATGAAGATTGTTACCGAGATGCTGATATTTTCCCTAAAGTTAGACTGAATTTGTCATTTGTATGTGGCTGCTTGTCAGACGCGCATGAAGGTTCAAAGTTTATAACATAGCAAAAGTTAACTTACTATCAAGCTTTATGCTGAACCTCTATGTAATATTTTTTGAGGTGATATTAAAAAACTTGACCTCACTGGGAAGTAAAATGTCATCTGTGTCTTTGAAAATGCAACAGCTATTGTCTTCCTTTATCTTTACATCTTCCATACATGGAAGGCAAACTCAGGCAAAAAAAGACTGTTTTTCATGTCTCACGAGCCCATTTGTTTTCAGTGTGCTTTAGAGACATTTCAAAATTACAATTTTTGTGATTTGCACCCAATTTAGTTGCATTTAATCATATGCTTCCTAACTACCCTCTGTAGTGCAATGCAACTGTTCTTATGCTTTAAAGAACTCTGTGATTAAGTGCTTTACTTGCTTGGTAGCCTTGAACACTTTCTAATTTTAACATAATAGTTAATCTATTGTCAGTCTTGCATGAAGACACAAAATTTTGAATTGGTACCACATTATTAATGGAAATCTTTCATGCATCTGGCAAGCTGTATTGTAAGTTAAGTAAAACCCTTTTGTTTTGGTAATGCATTGATAAATCAGACTCTGTCATTTTGCAGCACTTACAGAACTAGAATTGTAAAACAGTAGACCATAAAGTATGTGTGCTCTGCTATTGACTATCTCTAAATAGTTAGTATGTATCTGAATCCTGTTTACCACACTGCTTTTTCCTGTCCCACAAAGACAGCTACACTTTTGTTCATAACAGAATAGTAATTTTCAATGCTGATTTAGAGGCAGGGTCCTGAGACTTGTTGCAGGTGTTATAGATCCCATTTACAGGCATTGGAGGTATTTTTACTTTTCCTTGCAACAGTTTACAGGGCCCAAACTTGGATAAAAGAGGTTTTATCCTGAGTTGCAATTCTTGTAGTTTAATAATTTCCTTTTTATAGTAAAAGTGGGCTGTGTCTGATATTTCATTAGTCTGAAATGTTTTAAGATTAGGCTTCCTACTTTATGGATAATAAGCTTATTTCTCTGCTGCTTTGTCTCGGACACCACAGATCCTGCTGCTTTGGGTGATAAGTGTTTCCATAATGTTAAGCACTCATTAGACCATAGGTGGCTCATGTATTTTTCATTGTTGCATGTATTAGTCCTTTAAACAGCTTGGGAAATGAATTTTGGCAACAGAAATTGTGGGATTAGGTCAGCTAAGTTTGATCTTTGAGAGCTGATCACAAGAAGCGAGTCGCAGAGTTAGAGCCTAGATTAGAAGTGAGAAAGGCAAGTTATCTCAGTGAACAATTTTATAAAATAAAATATGAAATCAGCCCCCTCAGACTTATCCAGTAGATAAAAAGGAGTATAAAATACTTTCCCCTTTCTCTTTGAGAACATGGAAGAGAACCTGTGAGTTAAATCTTTTCTCTTCAGATTCCCCATGCTTCTGTGCATATATAATTGTTGGCTGAAGAGCACTATGTCAGTGAGCAAGCTGGTTTTAGCTGTCTCCTTTTAGCACTTCTTGGGGAAATTGTTTTCATATCCCCAGGCTTATTCCTTTGGAAATGGCAATTTATATAGCTGTGTCTGTGAGAGTTAGGACAACTTGGGTGTTGAGAGGGGTACCCTAGGCAGAATATGGGGCCACTTGTGTTAAGTCTGGACAAAGTGTTTTGGAAGTAGAAATGAAATAGTACGGGTATTTATTTGACACATAAATGTAATGGGCCATCTCTGCAAACCAGCTGCATCTTCCCTTACTAAAGCCTCAGATCAATTATCTTTTATGCAGTTATTCCAAGGAACTTTCTACAAAGCTTTGCTTGTCAGTAACTTCCTTGTCAGTAAAAAGTTGCACCCATGGTAATTAAACTTGCAAGCACTGATCATCCCAACAAAGTCCAGACCTTGGAAGGAAGAAGCTGAAGGTTCATGTCACCGTGTCTCTCCCCTTGCACCTTCCTCAGTTTCCTAAAGTACCTTTATGGTTTTCACAGCTTTCACTTGGTTAGAAATTGCAAGAGGGCCCTGAGGGTATTCCCTTCATCCCTTCTTCCCTTCTTTTTCTTCTCTTTACTTTTCTATCTGATACACCTTGTTTCTAGAGAATGTCGATGGACTGCAGTATGGATGGATATCTGCTCTGGCACTGTGGGGGGAATCTTCTCTGGCACCTGCAACACCTCCTCCCTCTTCTTTTTCTCTGACCCGTGTGTCTGCAGGACAGTTCCTTTCACACGTTCTCACTCCTCTTTCACAGCTGCTGTGCAGTGTTTTTAACCCTTTCCTGAATACATCAGCACGGAGGCACTGCCAGTGCCGCTGCTGGGCTCCACTTTGGCCAGCTGGGTCTGTCAGAGCTGGCTCTGAGTGGCTGTGTCCGGCACAGGACAAGGCCCTGTCCCTTCTCAGAGGGGCCACCCCACCCAGCACACCTCATGCTGCTCAGCCCTGGGCACCTGCACACCGTGCACTCTGGAAGCTGCACAGACAAAGGCTCCTCCTGCCCACATTGAGACTCCAGCTTGCTAAAAGCACTGCTAACTTGAGCTCCTCATATGAGCCTCTGTTGTAATGATTGGCATCTGCTGTGGGCCATGTATACATTGCTATCAGGCTAATTTGAAGTACAGCCCTCTGGAGTTTAACCTCAGTTATTTAACACTGCCCATTCCAGAAAGGCCTTGGGTCCGTGGTGTCAATGTATCAGTCTTTCTGCTTCTGTCCACAATGCAATTCTTCTGCAATGTATCTGTCATTATAAAGAAACCCAAGCCAAACATACTGATGTGAAGAAAGGTTCTCATCTCTTCTTTTTTACAGTAAAACAACCTAAATTTGCAAATGGCTATCCTCATATTAAAACTTAGAATAATTGGAGATAGTGCAAAAATAGGTAGACCTCCACTGACCCCAAACTGCATGATTTAATTTTGACATTTTACATGTAGTCTTTTGGTAACATTTTTGCAGCATGAATTTTAGATTTTCTATTTTACATTCTTAACCATCTTGGAAAATACTTTGTCTCTACAGAAGTAAGACATGAAATATTATTAAATTTCTGATTTGAGCTTTCAAAAGAATGAATATGGAATGCTAGTAATGATACTATTTATTCAAGCTTTATCTCTCCTTGGAAGAAACATATATTACTCGAAAAAATTTAAATAGATCCTTTCTGCAATAATTCATGAGATTTTCTTGAGACTTTTAGCTGTAATTAAAGACCCAGTCTATGTCATTATAAGTAGCATGATCTTTTAGCTCTTCAAAAATGACATTAATGTAGAATGTAATAGTAATTTGTCAGTGTGCATGAAGAGGAGCTGTAATTTTACATTTAGCATTCAGCATGTACACATTTTGACTACTGTGAATTTTAGTCATTTCTATTGCTTTATGCTTTACAGTCTGGTAATAATTTAATAATATGTCTAGATTTCATTTGGCGTTGCTGCAGTGATGGTTGTTAGTACTTAGATAAGCAAAAACATCTATAATGTTAAAAGCAGAATTTTATGCTAATGAGGATAGCACTTTCTATTCTAAAGAAAGCATTTCGTCCTCCATATAGAGCAAATATAAAAAAAGCTGAGGATATTAAGTATTGCATTTAGTGGGTAAGGAAAATGTCATGCTATGTGACTGTTTACCAGAAGTTTTACTTCCTGGTGTTCATCCTGTCCCAGTAAGTCTCTTAACATTTTCCAGAGGCTTCACAGCTGGTACTTCAGCTAATAGGTGTTGGATTTTGGTATCACAGCCAGAATAATCATTTAGGAGTTGACAAATGTGCTTCTAAAATGTCCCTCACCTCCCTTTGTCCAAGAGCTGTCACTAGGAAGCACACAGTCCTCTGTTTGTTGTGATGTTTCCACATCTGTTCTGTTTTTCAGGATTAGTATGTAGAGAGCTGTTCATCATGGGTGCATACTGTGATGGAGAAAGCACAGAGAGAGCCACCTCTGCCTTTTTCTGGTGCGAGGAGACCAGAGTGTTTTGACAGATCCCAGAAGGTGGGATCTGCTAAGGTGCATATACCAGTGTGCCAAAAGAAATCCTAACCTGGGAAGCAAACTCATTTGAATACCTCAGATATCATTAAGAGTGCTGAAAGGGAAGGTTTTTTCTGAGGCCCAACTACCAGTGGTGCTGCCCCTTGTGTTTTTCCTTTGTGCCAGAGTATCTTGTAGTTTTTTTCTACAGTGAGATACTTTACCAGGAGGTTGCTCCTTTGCCCTGTGTTAATGGTGTTCTATAAATCATGTATTAGGTCTGGTAAATTTGCTTCAAAGATATTAAGAAGTGTTAAGTCTGGAAGATTTCTACAGGGGAGATTTTTTTTGCCTCTCTTTGGTGTAGGTAATTTTGTCTTGCTGCAGGCCATCTGCACAAACCAGTAAATTTGAATATTCACTACAAGACAGTTGTAGTCAGTTTTTAAATCAGACTTAGGTGAGCTAACTCTTACCCAGGGTGGTCTTCTGAGAGCATCATGGGCATGTCAAAGACATGATTTGGCATGACGCTGCTGCATTGTATTCATGCCAGCATGCTGCATGACCTACAGAGGTGCATTTTTGAAAGACTGCAGAAAAATGTCTTCTCAGTTTGGGCCTGCCTGTCTTGTTGCTGTAATGTTCTTCTTGTTTCTGATTGTTTATTCCATAAATGCTTGTCCTAGTTTCCCATATTTGAAAGGAAAAGCGAGGAAGTGTTGTCAGGCTGTGCAGTTTAAATTGAAATTTGCTATAGGTCTGTTCAGAAAAGTCTGCTTAAATTGAAGCGCTGAAATTATTTAGTTCAACAATTCTGCTTGATCTCATTTCTTCCTTCTTAGTTGTCGCTTGCCCTTGGGTTTAACAGAGATATTAAATTGCCTGGGAGCCAGAAATACCTGAGATTCATTTATTGCTGCTTCATTTAAGCCTACTGTTAAAGTTAATGGATTTATGTCGTTTTTGTACTGTAGAGTTTGAATATCTAAGATCTAAAATCTGGTCTGGTGTCACAGAATTGCAGAAGCTCTGGGGCTGGGAGGGACCCCTGAAGATAATCTAGTCCAACCCACCTGCTCAAAGCAGGGTTGACTGGAGCAGATTGCTCAGGACCATGTCTGGTCAGGTTTTGAAAAGCTCCAAGGATGGAGACTCTGGAAGTCCTCTTGCCAGTCTGATCGAGTGTTTGATCATTCTTGCAGTTGATAAAAAGTAAAAAAGGTTTAATGGCAACACAATAACTAGTTGTTTTCTCAGTGTCTGAAATCAAATATTTCTGTTGAATTGTTTTAATATATCCATGGTTGTGCAGAAACTTCAAACATGGCAGGTGGATTCAGAGGTGTGCCTCTAGCTGCTCCAATGGAAATCCACTTCAGTTTGAGTGACTGTAAGTTTCTGAAAATTTTTATTTGCAAAACCTCCAAAGAACTTATTTTCAGGTTACAGCTGAAAGATGAATGCTTATTGCTGCTGGAAGTATTTGTTCCTGTGGACTTCCTGAAGGTACCAGCTATGCTCCAGAATATGCTAGCAGTATCAAAATGGTGGGAAATTGAGGAAACAATGCAAATGCACACCAGCAAGCTTGACCATGAGTTGTTAAAGACCTGTTCACATTATGAGGTCATTCCATGTAATTAGGGTGTACAGAGTTAAGTAGTTGTTAGTGAACTGCTTTGGCCACTTAGCAAGGTGACAAAGCAGTTAACAAGGATGATTTTTTTACAAAAATTGCTGTTGTCAGAGGCATACTCATTTCAAATTAAGGAAGCAAGTAACATGAAGCAATTAGTATGCTGTAGTATGTGTTGTGTAAACTCATACTGGGTTTTAGTTGCATTTACTTTGCATTTCTTTCCTGATAACAGCTAGGATCTTCACTCTTGAAAAAACAAAATAAGCTGTGTAAATTATATTTCTACGATTTCCTGATTCCTCCAAATAAAAACACCAAATGTTGCAAATGGTCAGTCACAGTTGGTCAGTCACAGCAGTTAGTAACACTTCTCCAGGACTGCTGCTTCTTGTTACACCTCTGCTCTGGAAAACAGAGGTGTAATCTGCTGGTGGGAAACTACACAATTAAGAGTTTGTCTGCAGCTTTGCTTGAATTGAACCAAACTCAAACTTAGTGAAGCATATATAGAAATGGGGGGAGGTAAGACAATTGCAGGAATATCTTAAGGCTGAGAGTCAGATGTGAACATTCTCAGAAATGTCAGAATTGAAGTTGCACAGGTAACCTGGGTCCCGGTCTTGGTATTTTTTTCTGTCTATGCCAGTAATTGGGGCTCCTTATATGCTGATAGCTCCAGATCTTAGTTAAGGTAGAAGGACTTGTGTCTAGAGTATAAATCAATTGGTGAATTTAAAGTTGCAGGATTTTCACTTTGATTTAAGACATAGCTGAAGTAAGAGCTACAGTGGGAAGCATCACCTCTGTTTTTAAGTAGCTAGACTTTATAAATAAGGTATTGACAAGGGCTATTACGATGTCAAGGCTCCTGGTTTTGTCCCAGGCATTTTGTTTACAAACACTGGTTTCAGCATTTGGAAGCATCAGATTCTTCCAGTCCTTTCTCCAGGAAGCTTTTTGGACTGTATTAGGATGGGCAGGGAAGGGCAGCTGGATATTGCTAGACTTCTCACACTGATATGCTGAGTGGAAGGATACTAAGGGAGAGTGTGGATAAAGGTTAATTTTCTTAGTACTGGGAGACACCTTTGGAACTGTCCCTTAGCATACTCTGCTGTTAGCCTTCTGCAGTGTGTCAGAAGAGCTGGCTTTAAGCAGGCAATACCATCCCTCTCTATATACTGGTGAAGTCTAGTTTTAGCCTCCTCTCCTAATAAAATGCTTATTTCTCTACTTCCAATTTCTGTTCCAGGGTGAGATTATATAAAATACTGAAAAGTTCTGTCTTTCATTGCTGCTTTGCATGAAAGTTTTAAATGCTAGCTCTGTCATTGTGAAGGCATGTTCATTTTTCTCATATAATTATGCCTGGAAACAATTTTCTTTACTTTTTCCCTGATTCATGTTCCTTCACCATGTATCTTCTTTCTGTTTTCTCCTCTGCTATAATTTTTTTTTTCAAGTTAGGTTTTAAAATACTGATTTTGGGTGTTGCTGAGCATAACAACAGTCAGGTTCAGTTCCCTGCTTTGGAAATAAAAAAACCTTATAGGCCTTTGCTATCTCTCCTATATAAGGAGAAATAAAAGGCTTTTTGACTTTTGTTTGGGGTTTTTTTCAGGTAGGGTAACTCTGATCTGGTTCAGTCCTGTGGACTTGGCACACACTAGCAGTTACTAAGTAAGGCTCTACAGTCCATTCTTTTGAAAATTTCCAGAAGCATCTATGTGGTGTGCACAAAACTGCTGTAAGTCAGGGTTATGATTACTTTGAAAACCCTCTCCAGATGTAGAATTAAATGCTTATGTGAATATGCCATAGTTCATAAGTATCAGAGACACCTTTGTCAGTCTGTCTTGTTGCAGCCCTCTGGTTAAACTATTCTAGGTCATTGAACTAACTCAGACTTTTACACTAACTGTATGGATTGGCATTGCCTTTGGCAGAAATAAGGGGGGATATTTCTGTGTATGGCCAAAGATACTTTCTCCTTAGAGGATTAGGTTTTTTTCACTCACTTTGCTTTTCATTCTGTTAATGCCAGATTTATTGTCCCTAATTCATTTGATCCTGCCATGCTATGTTTAATGCTATTCTTTGTTATTGAAGCAGTCAGAGCTTTTTTAACAAATTGAAGAATGGCATGAGTATGAATTTGCTGGCCTTTGTGTATTGCATAAGCACAGCTGTATGCTGCAGCTTGCAGTGTTGCTGTTGCTCTCATTCCTTCAGTCTTTGCAGGTGTTTGCTAAGCAAATGGAGTCACCATTTGCTTCATCATGGAGGTGTGATGAATCTTGCTATTGTTTTGAGGGGTGAAGACTGAGGAATGTCACCAGGTCCTGAATATATTCACCTTACCATCTTGTTTGCATGTGTCATAGCTGTCAGGTGAATGTGTTTTAAAAGCACTGCTTCTCAGTACAGTGTTGGGAGAAAAAGACTGCCTGGAGCAGAGCCTTACTGCTTGTGAATGTGGTTTGAAGAACTGTGTCTGTAACAAGGCATATGTCAGTGGTCAGTGCTTTATGACTTCAGTCCAATGTGTCGTAAATGTCTGGAATGGATTTGGATGCAAAATCCCTATTTTTACTATTTTTTTCTGTTTGTATATGGGCTCATTGTATCCAGTGAGGTGTGCTACGCACCAAGGAAATATTTATACACCTTAATTCAGCTGGAGGATTCTTAATGTCTCTCTTAGTCACTGTTGGGTAAGAAAGCAGCACAGTCTCCAAGAAGGCTGGTTTGCACAGCAGCAGCTTTAGTACAAAAACCTCTCTCTTTTATAGACTGTTCCAGTACATTCCACCTGATTGGCCAATTAACAAAAACACTTTCTCACAAACAATTCTTGAGAAGAACAGGAAAGCAGAGAGTAGGAAAACACCACCTGCAGGTTGTTTATAATAACAAGCTGTCGTTTCTCTACAACTCCTAAAAGTCTCGCCAGTCCGTGAGAACTTACCTGGTTTTCTCTCTCTCTGACCTGGCTGTCACATCCACATCTCTTGGTACTAAAGTAGTTCTTGTCTGTAACTCTTCTTTCTGTTGTCTGAGACCAGCTCTGTCTTTTTCTTGTTTTGCTTCTTTTCCCTGTCATCATCTTTAGAACAGCTTCTTTCTATGTTTCTAAGTACCTATATACTCTGAGAAAGTCATGTCTGAAACAAGTCCTTATTTTTGCCCTTGTTTTCCTCGTCCTCTAGTGGTCTCCAGAGGGTTGAAGTATACCTCCCCTTGCTTTACAATCAAGGAGAGGTTGGAGAGATTTGAAATAAAACTGCCTGAATGGAGTCCCAATCATGTAGAAGTTGAAAGAAGTGCATTTGCTGGCCTGTCAGAAGAGAAGAGGATTTGCTACTTGATGCAAATATAGGAAGAATCCAGATTTTCATAATTCAGTACTCAGAGTTGCTTATTGTTCCCATAGACTACTGAGTGCTTTAGACAGACTGATAACTCTATTGCTATTATTGTGCTCCTCCACCACTGTACAATGCATGTGTAAAACATTTGAGGAAGGAAGGCTGGCTGTGATAATGGCACCAGACAGAGCAATTGATTATGTGCTTGAGCTGAAGAGTAAGGCACTTCTTTTTTTGTGGTGAAGAAACATGATAGCTTGTCTCTGTAGCTGCAGTTCAACAAAGTGCATTAGACATGAGAATATCAAGGTCACTAGGATGCTCACATGCATGCCTAAAGTTAAGCATACTTTAGAGTGTTCTAACTATATTATTTTGGGGAGCCAAGGGAAGCTGAAAAACTGACTGGTCTTGATTGTTTCCTTTTTGGCAGAAGAGCAAAGTGTTATGTTCCAGAGAGAACATCATGATTTTTCAGGGGTTGGGAAAATGCAGGCATGGAATTTTACTCTGCAAAGAGTACAAGCAGTGATTGGAGTCTTTTTGGAGAATGCAGGGAAGAGGACTGGTTATATAAATGTCTCCGTATATAAGGACTATTTCAAATAATTTACAAACACAAAAAGTTCTCAGAGGTATCTCCAGAAGACTGTTATTCATAGATAATGTTCTTTTTTGTCAAGTATCTATTCTTTGAATAGAAGCTTCATTCTGTGCAGTACTGCACTGCATTGAGATAAGAGGACTGATGCTATAATGTTTCAAGCATTTATTTTCAAATGTCTTCAGAACAAATTTTACATAGCTCCTGTTTGTAGGGTACAAACTTTAGAATGGCATGTTTCCTTTCTCTAGACCTGTATTTTCCTTTCGTCACCTAAAAAGTAAATGCTTTACTCTTTTGAAGGCATTCCCTTGTGTTTTGAAATTAAACCTTGTGTATTTTCTGCTGTTTCAGTAGCATTTTCAGTTCATAACTTAATTTGATTATTTATTGGCCATAGAACATCATGGTCCATATCCTTCTGTGCTCTGCAAATTTGTTTTTGCTTGCCTTTCAGGAATACAATGTTGTACTTGTCTATTTGATGTTTATTTTGTATAATGCCAAGAACATTTTGGCATAAATTCAGAATTCAGTTTGTTCTTTCAGTCCAGGCAGGCAAGCAGCTCTGTCCTTACACAAGTAGCAAACTCATGGCAGCTTTCATCTGACCGCCACCTTCAACAAAGTCATTACCTCTTGCTATGTGTGTGTCTGGCATGGCCAACCCCAGTGGTACAAGTGACTGACAAGGCTGCCAGCTGTTCTCAGGAATAAACCTAACAGACTTGCTAGAGGAGCTTGTCTCTATCTGAAAATTAAAACTCCTATAATGCATATCAGTACCTTTGAATACCTCTCAGATCCTCACATCTACCACTGTCAGCCCTAAAGTAGCAGCTTCTCATGAGGAAGGACTGGTTCTGTAAAGAATGCCTTCATTTTCTGTATGCAGTCTACCTTTACTTTCAGGAAGGTAATATGGGAGGGAACATAAGTAACAAAAGCCAAACGTGTGATGTCATCAAATCCAGGGAAATTGGGCTATTAATTTCTAAAAAGCTTTTGAATAGGTTCTTGTAGGGAGCTGGACTCTATAAAATATGCACCTTCTTTTTACAAGCTCTGTTCCTACAAACAGTGGAAAAGGAGGGCAGAGCCTTGAGAATCTTCCTTCTGAGAATCTATTTTTTTATTAATAAAATCCAGCCTTTATTATGAATATTTTTGTAAGTAATTTTGGATGATCATATTACTTCTGCTACTTGATTATATTAATAATAACTACTCTAATAGACTCAGAGGATTAAGCACCATGACTTCTGTAACTAAAATACTCTTCTGCAATCACTGACTTGCCCAAAGTCATAAGGCAGGTTGGTGTGTGTTCAGCTGGTGCCTGATCTCCTGCTGTGGGCTTCCCTGGAGGGGTAGGCTCAGTGCTCTGCTCAGGAGTGAGGCAGGGTGGAGCTGCACTGGCATCTTGGCTTCCATCCACTGTTGAACTGGGCAGTCAAGAGCTCGCTTCAATGCTCAGTGGGAGTTAACCTTCTTCAGGACAGACTTCCTGCTGTGGCCAGGCCTGTTGCAGGAATGAGTGCAGGGAGTCTGCATTTCAGCTACCTTTGCCTGCAAGGTAAATCTCACACATTAAAGGCAATTTTGTGCCGAAGTTGAACAGATAATCTGATGCTGACTGCTGCCAATTTGCAGAACTATCCAAAAACCTGGATGTCTATTGTGCCGTTGTAAACAAACTTAGGTTTTTGTTCTTGTTAAGCAAGTTTTTGTTAAAGTATGTGCAAGGCAGATCTGTGTGAGAGACATTATTTTCTCAGTAATATTCATTTGTGGCTTTGCTGGTTAGTCTCTTGTCATCTGTTGCCCTGGAAGTGAAGGATTTATTCTATCTGGCCGAACAGACAAAAATAACCTTTCCTTAGAAAGGAGGTGTGCAGATTTTATTTTCTTTCTAGCACTCATAGCCAAAAATCTTTTGTGAGCAGCCTTTCCAGTAGAGAAAGACAATTTCTTTCTTATATGCACAAGAAAAAAGAATTTTTTATAAAATTAGAGGGATGGAAAGAGCAAAAACCCAAACCAGCATTGTATGTAAATATAAGATTAAATATACTTGTTGAAGAATGGCGGGAATAACATTTCTGTGTTTGCATTGCTGATCTTCCCACAAATCTAAAAGGTAAGTATTTTAAGTGATGCCTTTTCAAATGGTGCATTATCCTCAGAGAGCTAGATGAGAACTCTCATCAGTGTTCTAGAAATTGTTGGTCTAAATATCCAGTAAATCTTCCTTTCATGGATCTCTCTTCTCTTGAAGTCATGTTGAGCTATTCAGGGAAGCCTGTTCCTGCCCACTGGCAGGGCAAATGTAGCTCCATCTCCAGAGTCTGCCTACTTTTGTCTGCCTGCACTAATGCAAGGCAGTAGGTAAGTGTTTTTCTCCTTAACAGCTAGCAGATCAGAAGGAAAATAATTTATGACTTGCGTGCATTGTGGCTTCTTACTGTATGTGGCTGTAATTTCTAAATAGGGTATTCTGTCTTTGCTGAGGCTGGGAGCAGCATCTTGGAGAAGGTAAGAAAAAGGGAAAGGAAAAAAGGAATTTGTTGAGACCCTTCTTAACTGCTGGCTAGGAGTCTCCCTACCCAAAATCTGAAAGTATCATACTTCCAAGTGTGGTTTGAGTTGCTGAAGGACACCACTGAGGGAAATTTTCTTGGGAAGCGCTGTCTGTATGCTCAAGAGTTATGTGGGCTTCTCTATCCAAGCACAGCCTTCTATTTGGACCAAAATGGTAACTGTAAGATCTGTCTGACAAAAACCAGAGGCAGACTGACATCTTAGACTGTTGGACTCCTAGAGAGCCCACTGCCAAGGGTCAGGGCTGCGGGTGTGACTGTTGAATGGAAAAAGAGAACCAGAAAATTTTTGTACTCCCTCTCTTTGACCTTGCTTGTTCCTTTCCTTGTGTCCTTTATCTAAATCCAAAACCATTTTGATTGCAGTGAAGGATGTTATGGCTAGAACTGTTTTAATGGCACAGTGTGATCCAGCAAGAGCTGTCCTTTCTCTGGGCATTTGTTCTTCCTCCCTGCAGTTTTCATTGTGCTGCTCTCTGAAGACAGACCCAATTCTCTTATAACCTATCTTTGCTCTGCTAAAGGATGCTCAGAGGATGGCAAAAAGGAGAGTCAGCATCAGGAGGCAAGTTCTGTCAGTAATAATCTCACCCTTTCCTGCATCAGTAACTGG
Organism: Zonotrichia leucophrys gambelii; assembly: GCF_028769735.1. Taxonomy (NCBI): domain Eukaryota; kingdom Metazoa; phylum Chordata; class Aves; order Passeriformes; family Passerellidae; genus Zonotrichia; species Zonotrichia leucophrys. Next base: position 31,078,523 of record NC_088173.1, on the reverse strand, counting down.
GCTTTTATAGAAAGGGACAAGCAGGAATCCTAAACTGGTGTTGGGGAAGGTACAGTATGATTTCTCCTTGATGGTATGTACTCTCTGGGAGGAGTGGTAATACTGAGTTAGCTCCTGCTGAACTAACACACCTAGGGCACAGTAGAGAGAACCTGTGCTAACTCTTGCATGGTCTTTCCTTTTAGGTTAAATTGAGATTTAAATACTACTTTTTTGAAAGATAACAATCAACTGTATCTCAGAATAACTTTGAAATAAAGCCATTGGAAAAATAGACTGGTTTAGGAACTGCTGGTAATCACATTACCTAATAAGAGGATCACTTAAACATATTTTCTTTAGTGTTTTTAAGATCATTAGTGGTTGTGATGAATGAGGAATGTAGAAATACTTTCTGGCCAATTATATTTTGTATTACAATATATATTTTGTATTATTTGGGGTAGGCAGAATCTTTAAATCTAGTGAGAATTCTGAAAGTGAGTGAGAAAGCAGTATTTTTTTCCTGCTTCATGCAGAACACAATAAAACTATCTTTTACTGCAGATTTACACAGAGACCTGCAAAATTGTTATGCTGAGAATACATGCAGTTTATGTATTTCCCTTCTGTCCAGCAACAGAGGGAGCACCTGTTTTGGAAGATGCTTTATTTATGGTTATACCTGTGACAGAGTTCTTGCACTTAGTGTCTCAGTAGCAGTGAGGTGTGCATGGTGTATCAGCAGTTTCCATTTGGGCAGGACTGATGACTGGAGTCCATGGTCACACTGGACACGGTATGTCTTGAACAGGCAGCCCTGTGCTGCATCTGATCAAACTTGCTGGTGTGAATCTAAGATGAAGAAGGAATATCCTCCTTGTAATGACAGCAGTCTGCTAAACTGAAGCTCTTTAATTAATGAGTTAGTATCTCTTTCTTTCTCTCAGACTTTTTTCCTGTGGTGCTATTTTGTTTCCAGTCTTCATAATGAACTAAATTGTCATTTAGGGCAATAAATTATTATTTTGAAGAAATCATATGTGTAAATGTGTTACCTCTGAGGAGCAGCTAAGGAATTTGGGTTTGGATGGTTTGAAGAAAAGGGGGCTGAGGGATGCCCTCACTGCTTTCTCAAGTTTCCTGAGGGAGGGAGGTGCACAGGAAGGTTCTGACCTCTTCTCCCTGCGATCCAGTAACGGGGAGCATAGGAATGGTTCAAAGGTGTGCCAGGGGAGGTTTTTAGACTGCATGTTAGCATTTTTTCACTGAGAGGGTGGTCATATCCTGAAACAGGCTACAAGATATGGTCAATGCCCTGGGCCTGTTGCTGCATAAGAGGCATTTGGACAATGCCCTTAACCACAAGCTTTAGCTTCTGATTAGCCCTGAAGTGGTCAGGCAGTTGAACTACAAGATCACTCTAGGTCCCTTTAAACTGAAATAGGTTGTTCTATTATGTATTTAACCAGTATTTACATGTATTTAACTGTATTTACTTTAATACAGTAAAGTATTTAAAACAATGAGGTTGATATAAGGGACTGAAACTGTTTACAGAATTTGAGTTGTGTGTAGTATTTAATTATTCTTTCATTGCTAAGGGTAAATAATGTAACCCTTTTCAGACGTCCAGGACATTGGCAGTAGGTACTGTCATTGCTATACTTCTGTCTTGTGGTGTGTTATTCCAACAGGAGTAGCAGAAAGTGCCTGAGTGTAAATAGAAAATTCATTTTTTCCCCAGCTGGTGTTTTAATAGTTATTTTTTAGTGAGGATAGCAGTTTGCAGATTGAGATTTCAATCATTTTCTGTAAACTGCAGCTTTTTTTCATCTTAGAATATGCTCTTAGTCACATTAGGGCACAGAGCTGCTCTTTGCCTGAGTGAATACGCAGAGACCCTACCATGGCTCGGATCAGCTTGAGTTGAGTTACTGTGACTGAGCGCTGCTACTGCAGATGTCTTCAGAAAAGGTGTTAAAAGATGACTTTTAAAAATGAGACAAAACAAATGGAACTGTTTATCTTTATCATAAAATCTCATGGGGAGGTTAAGGGAGGGGAAGAATGTTCCAAGTTAAGCAGCTGCTTTTTACTCTGGGCTACCAGTACTAATCTTTCATATCAATCCACATATCCTGTTTCCAGTTGGGGCACCATCTCCTTTCTTCCCTTGATTTGGACCAAACTTTCCTTAGCTTTCCAGCTGTCTTTTGACTCTTAGATAGCAAATAAAAATCCAGGAGGGAAAATTTGCCCACAGCAGGAAGGCAAATGGGTTGATTTTAGGGAACTGTTTTTTTACCATCTTTTTGTTGGGCAGATATGCGTGTTTTCCAAAATGTTTAAAGTGAACTGTTGACAGATCAGTTTGGTGGTTTTTGCCGTGACAAAATGGTTCATTATAACAAAATCTATTGCCTCTGTTTTGTTATTCTTTTATTAAGGACTTCCTTGCTGTACTTTGCTTTAAGTGTTTCATAAATATATGTTGGCTCCTTTGTTGCTGTGTGTTTGACAGGTTTGCCCCATTTCCTCCGGTTATAAAGGAGTTCCTCCTTTCTGCTCACTGCTCTGGGGCCCAGCAGGCAAAGGAAATGTTTTGTATTTTTGTCTAGGAGCTAGAGGAGTGATTTAACTGGATTTGAGTTCCTTCCAGGATGTGTGCTGCAGGGCAAGCGTGGCAACACGCGTGCATTTTTTATGAGGTGGCAGCCTGTGTTTCCTCAGGTTTGTAGAGTAAGTTTAGATACACAGGGCAGCTTCAGACACACAGAGGAAGGATTGTACTGTTCAGTAAAAAGCAATACTTTGGCACATGTGTACATTTTATGTCTCCTGTTCATTTTCTAGCAAACATTAAAAACCCCCACTTCTTTAAATCTGTACAATTTGTTACTACAAAATCTGTCATGTTTGCTGTAGCTAAGAGAATATAGATTTTTTTGGTTAAAATAAATGCTTCAGTTTTAAATCCAGCTATGGATTTTCAGACACGGCGTCCCCAGCTTGTTAGCATGTTTTATCTACAATGGGAAAACTGGAGAAACTGCAAAATTTAGTCTTCCTGTATTTACTCTAGAGTTCTTTTCAGAGAAAGATTAAATGATGAAGCATAATTTTGGAGCTTGCCTTTATACAGTATGGCTTTCCTGAGGGTTACATTTTATATTTTTCTTGCTAGTTTTCTTCCATGCTTTATGTAAGTTATGTAAGGTATTTCTGTGGTCTCTCTTTAGAGAATATTCTGGGGAATTGAATGATTTACTTGTTTGTGGATATTGTTTGGAAAGAGAGGGTAGGGAGCTGGCTTTTGAAAAAGATGCAGTAATACAAGAACAGCTTGGCCATCTATCCACCCCTACTGTACTCAAGTATTTGACAAAGAGAGTTTCTTAGTCCTTTGTCTTCCTCCAGAAAGTTTGCCTTGGAATCCTGGAGAGAAAATGCATAGTGGGCATGTTGCAGAAATGAGAAAGTAATTGTGGCTGAAAAATTGAGCAGTTTTAGTTATTAATACTGAGCATGGCCAAAGTAGTGGCAATTACAGTGGCTGGCTGTTTTTGCTGATAGCAGGAATTAATATAAGAAATGAAGGGGAGAGCCATGGGAATGTTGCTTTTGCTATAGGCGTGAAGGGCTGGGTAATGGGGAAGAGTCTGGAACCGTCAGATTTCTTTTCTATATGTAATTTCACAAAAGGTGTCACGAGTATTGAACTTTGGTGAAAAGATGAGCCTCAACCCCTTCAATTTTTCCATCACACCAGTGTATTTTGAATTGCTGAAGGTTTGGGTTTTCTTCCCAGTCACTTGACGTGATATTCTGCAGACTTTTTAAGTTTTTCAATCTCAATCTGAAAACATGACAGACAAGAGCGGTGGTGTCTTCAAGATAAGTACAGCGTTCTAAAATAGTACAGTTGTAGTGAAAATACTGATTTTTTCACACTAAGAATAAAAAATGAATGTGTGTGTGGTGTTTATATGAGTAGCATGCACTGAAACTACTTGTACAGGTCCACTAAACAGGTTCTAGAATGTGTTAGGTTTAATATTTCAGAAAAAGCTATATGCTAAACTTGTAGCATGTGGTAACATTGTTGAAAGTAAAATTATTTATATGGATTATCACATAATGAGTAGTTGTAGGGTTTTTTTGGGTTTGGCTTCATCTTTGGTTTTGTCTAATTATTTAAGAGTTAACACTTGAAATCCTCTGACAAAGGGACTGTTTTCATCATTCTGCTACTATATAGGAAATCTGGTAGCATTATGTTAATGAATAGACCAGCACCACTGAAAAAAGGCATTCTGAGAAACAGAATTGTTATGTGTCACCTGTGAACTTACTGGTGCTATAACTGCACGTGCACTGAAGACCCATTTTGATACACCACCTAATCCCTAGTGACCAAAACCCTAATGTGCAGTGTGTGTAATCTATGCCTTGATATGGAGACGGCATTTGGTAATTGCAGTATCCTGTGTATGCTTATGTAGTAGATGTGCTTTGAACTGATGGCTTAATAGACAAGAATCTCTTCTATCAGATAAGACCCTGGCAGAGGTTTTGCCAATCTGCACTATATAAAACTGCAGATTTTTTGACGTAGTGCTTTCTGCCAGGCCTTAGAGGAGGCTTTTTTCTCTGGAGCTGTAAATCAGGAATGCTCTGCATTTGAGCTCTGTCTACTTAACTGAAAGATGTTCCAGGTAGGATGTTGCTAGCTCAGTGGTTTGGTGGAGTTGTGGCCAAAACCAAATGATGTTTGCTTATTTCTTTAACTTCCACACCCCCTTTTAAGGCTTATCCCTGAAAGACTTCACTATTAGCTGAGTCATTTTCAGTTTTTAAATTTCAGTTACAAATGTCTGCTTTGAGTCCAAATGTATGGTGCCTGACTCATCTCATAGAAGAGGCAGAGTTAAGGTGCCAAACCTTTCCTCCTTGGTAACATTCCTCCTTGCTGGAACTTGTTCTTGAAGGCATTATCTTCTGGGTTGCTTTTCTGTCACTTGCATATACTAGTGTAGCTTTGGTGTTTTTCATCCATGGCAAGAGCTTAAAATTAGGGTCTTGCTGTGTTCCTGGTTGAGCCTATTTAGACAGCTTATAAAATCAGCCCATTTACATGTGAGAGACTGCTGAGCAGAGAAGTGCAAGAGGCATAAAGAAATTAACCCTAAACAAGTGGGAAGTAAATTATAATAGAATTATTAATAAAACCTGAAATTGTTATTTTTTGCTCCTTTTTATTCTTATGTTTTTCTCAGAGTACCAAGTTATAGATGCCTTTTCCCAAACAATATTATTTCAACATACCTCCTTTTTTTTGTTGACTCTTTTTTTTTGGGCAGGTATTCCCTCTACCTGGTGCTATTTGGATGGTTAAAAACTTTCTTACTCTGATTTAACTCCATATTTTAGTGTCACCTGCTGGTTCACATATAATAAAAATTAAATGGGGAAGAAGGAACTGATTAGTTTTTTAATAGTATTTTTGGACCTTTCAAAAGCAGCCATATTGAAAATAAAATTTAAATTTCCTAAAAAAATTGCTAAAAAATTTTAAACTTAAAAAAAACCCCAAGCCTGAAATCTCATCCTCTCCCCATAACCCTAGCAGTCTCTCAGAAGCACAAAAAGTCTTGTGCTCTGATTATAACTTGAATATTTGTTTTAAATACTTAAATATTACTCAGAAGACCTTGGACGATTAAAAAGGATGGTATAAGTGATGTGTATCATTGATCACTCATAGATGTGTGCAGTCCTGGAGTGTCAGGGAAAAGGTGTATTTTAATTTACTTCTGTGGAGTTTTATTTCTTTGCTGAACTCTATGTAGCTTTTTTTGTAGCAATGGCAGCCCAAATGTGGGGTTTCCATTGCCCTCCCTCTTGTTGCAGCACCATCCTTGTTCAAGGTCTTCATTCTCAGGGACCTGTTTGGGTCCCTGGCCATGGACTGAGCTGGATGAAGTAACAAACCTGATAGAAAAACAAGTTCTCAGCCCTCCCAGATGCATCAGGACTCTGTTGTTTTCCCAACAACCCCATGCATTCCTGTGCTATCAGACTATATGGTTGGAAAGGCACCAGAAGCACTTCTAAATGAGGAAAAATGGGAGGTTTTGATACCTGCTGTCTCTACTACTCTGGTGGAGAGCCCATGTCCTCTGTGTTGCTGGGTAATTGTGAATACTTGTTTGAAAAAGAAAAGAAAATAATCTGCTGGGCTGCTGACAAAGATCTTGTCAATCTTCTCATGGAAGGTATATTTTGAAGAATGGAAGCTCAGGTTTTCATGGCAAGCCACCAATACTGACTTCCAGTGCTGCTAGACCTGAGCTGCTAAGAGAGAACAGGAGGTCCTGAGGAGGTTACCTGAGATTACCATGAAACTTAAGGTGTTGAGCTCAGTGGGACCACTGAGCACAGGTTGCCCAGAGAACTGGTGGAGTCTCCATCCTTGGAGAGATGTAAAAGGCACCTGGACACAGTTCTGAGCAGGGTGCTCTTAGGTAACCCTGCTTGAGAAAAGGGTTGGATGAGAGACCTCCAGAGGGCTCTCAATCTCAAACATTCTGTGATATTCATGAATTTTCCCTGCCCAGCATGTGGCCATGGTTGCATGTTCATAAGACTTGTGTTCCTTTGTCACAGGTCAGAAGCAGGGGATCATTGGCTGGCATAAAAATTTTCACTGTGTTTAAGTGTTCTGGGGATTTAAATTTATAATTGTGATTCCATATAATGTACAACTTCATATGGAAAAACCTCTTTAATTTTTCAGTTTGGTTTAGAATAGGTTAATCTATTTAGTTTCCATTATATGTTGCCACTGGATAGTAATGGCTTGGTTTAATTTGTGGCATTATTTTTTAGGAAATTGTCTTCACTATGGAAAGCTGATGTGATATTATGGTGAAGCAAAACCTGCTTTGTCCAGGCTGACATTTTAAGTCTGGCTGCTTTCTGTATTGGCTGATGTGTATGGAGGGATAGGAAAGGAATTCACTTTGATTTTGAGCGTAGATTCATTGAAAAAGCACTGTTGAGTTATGCCACACATTCAGATAGGTTTTTCAGTATTCTGTTGAAATTTCAAGACTTTCAGGAGAGATTGAAATAGGGTTATTTGTCTGTAAAGATAGATTCATTATGTTATTTTTTTCCCAGCTTCCCGCTACTGATCTGCTCAACTGCCAGGTGCAAGCAGCCACTGATGTCTGATAGTTAACAAGCATTTGCTAATTTGCTAATCAGCTACTGCAGAATGCAGCTAGGGCCAGACACAGCAGTGACAGCATAGCAGCAGCTGATCAGGAGTCTTGGAGGTAACTGGTTTTCTCCTGGGAGGGGAGCAGAAAGAGGGCTGGTTAGCTGCCTGATGGTAGCTGTGATCTGAGACACTGATTATGTGTGGTTAGCTGGGGTGACTTTCTCATTCCAGCATAAATGGAGCAGCAGTGGTGTGATCTGGAGCTGGGATCAAGTAGAGAACTTCATATAAAGAATGCTGAGCAAGCTGTAAACAATGAAATGGATCAGATGCAGTGAATATCACTGCAATCCCCATGGTTTCTGCTTCTCTACTAGCTTTTGTCTGATGAGATAGGAACAGGGCGCTGCTTTGCTATGGTGCTCTCTGCTCCCCATTTCACACCTTGTCTTTGCCTTAAGAAATTCCCAGGCCAGCTGTCTCTGGGCTGCCTGGCATGTAGATGCCCTTTTACAAAACTATAAATTCTAACCTGCCTAGAGGAGCTCTTTAAGAGATGTTATTAGCTTAGTTAAAGTCGATTTGACATTCTTTGAACAGAAGTGTTATGTGAGGTTGATGGTCTGTAATCCTGTACTTGTGCTTAGAACTTGAAATTCATCTCTGCCCATGCACGCATGGTTTGTTTTCAAACGCTTGCAAATGAATATTTGATGAGGTAGCTGTGGCCAATAGCTGCAGGATGGCCTTTGCTGAGCTGCGTGGCCAAGCGGCGTTGGCTGTGTTGGCAGAGCCCTCTGCTGGGAGCACAGCCTGTGCCAGCAGCAGCCGCTCCTGCGGCCAGCGCCACCCGCTTCTCCCAAATGCCATCAGCCAGACCGCTCTCAGCTCTGTGCTGGCCCACCAGCTGCCTGCTCCAGTGCCCGAGGGGCTCTTCTTCATCCCACAGCGCCTCTGGAGTTCACTTGACCTTTTTTTATTAATTTTTTTTTTTTAGCAAACCTGGTGGTGGGCTGTGAATGCTTATATGATTTTAGGTTTTGATTTGCAAAATACAGTGGTGCTTTGAGAGTAATAAAGTTAGCCAATTACAAAATAATGTTTTCCTAATCCTAATCAGTGTGGGAGAACCATGATGAATTTCTAAAATTGCATGTATGGATTCCTGTCTGAAAATACCATTTTAAAAAAAAGTACTGCTTAGTAAAACTAACTGACCTAATTGGGCATACACGGGGACATTCCTAAATCAAGAGCCGCAGCTTTCCTTTTTCATTGGACAGTAAGGCTTCTGCTATTCAACGTATTAGAGGAAACAGCTTTTGTGTGATAGAATAGTAACTTACTGAGCATGAAGGAAAAATGTTATTACTCTTCTCTAACCTAGTATGTTCAAAAGCCTGGTTAGGACTCTAGATGCATTGCCAAACCAAACTGTGCAAAGAGGTATTTTAATCTGGTTATGTCTCTAAAGTGTTGATATAATGCAGGCCAATAACTCTACTGCCGGAAATCCAGCTGTTTGAGATTGTTGCACAAACAATGCAGTAGTAATAAAGGGTCTTTTTTTCTTCTTCACATGCTGGCCAGAGCTTTTCACTTACCATTGATTTGAAACACTCAGAACTGTGCCCAGTATTTTATCTTCATTAAAATAAAAAAAAGAGGAACATGTACCATGGCTTAGAAAAGGCTGTTGCCTGTGGTGGACAGGCCCCCCCTTCTGATGAAGCAGAAGAGTGGTAGAAGTCAAAGGCAGTCATATTTCTGTGTCATTTGATTTGTCTCATGATGAAGCTTTCCTTAACATAGACATAAATTCTTTCAGAACCTAGGTTTACCTTCCTGGCCTATATTTGAAATAACCAGTTTCACCTTTGCTTTGCACTTGCTTGCTCCATTGCTGGGGTTCAGCAACACAGAACAGCTCTGTTGGGAGACCCATCATGTGAGTGGCATGATGGAACTCCTTGCTGCAGGTTGTTGTGAATTCCCAAAGCTGAGTATTATTCAGAAAGAAATTAAACACACCTGTGAAAGGAAAAATCACCAGTATGATGAGATGTAGATATTGCTTTTGAAAATTCCCCATCTGCATCCAAGGGAATGGGCAGGAAGTGCATGGCTGTGTGTACTCACCCTCCTCCTCCTTACCGTTGTGTGAAGGCAGGATGAAATAAAGGGGACTCCTTAAGGAAAAGTCTGGTGTTGTTGTGGTTCCTGTAACCCTCTGCTGTTGGCTGGAGAAGCCATGGTGGGGGGAGGACCAAGCTCTTCATGGTGGATGGGAGTCCAGCCCTCCTCCTGCATCTTACAGCTGTTCTTTAAGGGATGTTTTCAGGTGAACCTGCCATCCGATCTGGCATTTTCCATGGCCCAGTGCCTTTCCTTACCTGTAATGAGAGTTTCACTGGAGGCTTATTACAATTACGCATAGGAGGCAGCACACAGGGGTTGTTTTCCTCTTTCGTGACAGCTTCTTCTTCCTGTTTTTCTTACAGCATTTTGGTTAGAGGCTTTAATGCTCTGGCAGATGGTATACAGTATGTTTTTCAAACCCTCTACCTTTTGGGTCTAGGATACACTCTGTTCTGTGACTGCATAAAGCTGCTAAATAGCTATTTTTTCTAATTTCTGACTTGAAATTCCATTCCATTTCTATTGCACAATGTCATAATGATTCAGCTTTGTAGAATTCTCTTACTTCTGTAGGTTATCTTGTCCCATGCTCTTTTAAAAATATGAACATGCAGTTTTAATCCTGTGCTGCAGCAACCCTTGTGAGTTGTCTGTTTTAACTCAGGACTTCAAATATAAATGTTGCTTTAACATTACTTGTGGTTATCTCTAATCTGAGAGTCTTGTAGCAAAATCTGTTGCAGAGTTCATCCTCTTTTGTCTGTGCTTTTTATTTCAAACGTGTGTTTTGTTGAAAAGTGGCTGATGATATAATACCTGGATTTTTTTAATAATCCGTGCTTTTCTAAAGAACTTAATGAAGTGTAATATTACCATTCAAATAGGCAGGTGAGAGCCTCGGAGATCAGTAATTTGTACCTTTTCAAAAGCCGCACTGCCTTGCTTTGTCTTGGAATTTATTATGCTTCCCAAGTATAATGTGACATACTGAATAGGGCAGGGGGTGGGGACATTGTCTTCAGCTGACACGCTGCTATCAGCGGGACTGTGTTTCTGGACACAAGATTTCGCAGTCATTGGTTGTCCGAAGAAAGCCTTTCCATCTGAGGATTGGACAAGAAGATGCGTCAATTTGCTGCCCGTCTCCAAGGTACTGGTGATGCTGCCTCCACAAGCTGGCTAACGTCACAGCTCCATCACCCAGCGGGGTGTGGGCTTTTTTCTCCTCTTCTCTGTTTTAATTCTGTATTTGCTTCCTACTGCATTTCTTAATCTGTCTTCTGCCAAATGCTAACAGCATGATATTTTGCAATCATTTAGGTGAATACAAGAAGGACGAACTCCTGGAAGCTGCTAGGTGAGTGCTGCTTAGAATATAAAGCATATTTTGGGGGTGGAAGCAGGCGAGGAAAAGGGGTTTTTAAAATAGTACTGTTTTGTCATTGCCTTTCCATGAAATGCTGCAAGCAAACCACTTAATTAGCATAAATCTCTTCAGACTTTAGTCTGGTAAAAATGTAAAAGCCTGTTTATGTAATTGAAATCCCCCACTATGGTGGTTATAAGGTTAATATTGAGTTTTTGCTTTAAGCTGCTTAAATCCTCTTTATTGTTTTGTGACTGTTCTTTTTAGGGGCAATTTAAATATTGGGATCTTTTTTTCTTTGGGTTTTTACTGCTACCGTAGGATGCATTTTGAAAATAGGTTTTATCCGAACAGAGCATAAGGAAGCCTATACAAAAGGTGTAAAGTTCAATTGTATATTGCAAAGGTGCTTTTCATCCTTCCTTTTGACTGCACAAGACCATTTTATATAGCCTGTTAACCCTTCTAAAAAAATTTTCTGGGTATTGGTTTATAGCTGTTTCAAATGTTGTGGGCCGTATGCTATGAAAATATGTTAAATTCAGAACATTTATTTCTACAAATGGTTTCAGAGGATCTGTAAAATTAGAAAAAGGAAATACAAGGTTAAGGAGAGAAATTGAGGTGTTTTTGTATGATCTTTTGCAACACATTTAACTGCAAATGTAGTATTCTTTTTTGTATTTACCCTTGGTTTTGAAATATTCAAAAGATTCTTTAGCCATCCAACATTCTCCCTGCCACAGTACAAATTTTAAATATACTATACTTTGCAAAATACTTGCTAAGGAGATAGATATCAGAGAGCTCTGCCCTTTTCCCACCCTTTCCATAATATTCTCCTCATTTACAGGAGTGGTAATGAAGAAAAGCTGATGGCTTTATTGACTCCTTTAAATGTGAACTGCCATGCAAGTGATGGGCGTAAGGTAAGTTTATACCTGCTTTATATTTCAATTATTTAAGAAAGGCCAATTTAAGCATGCTGATAAGCATAGATGTATAAACCAGGAGAGTGTATGTGTGGGGAGGGAACCTGTGATGCCTTTTCACCATAAAATTAAACATTGGTGTACTTGACACTGGCAGCTGTGACAGATTAAGTCGGCAGACTGTGGGTTTTGTCTGTGTCATTCAAGTATCAAGCCCTGGTCTATATGTAAACAAAACTTTAAGATCTTTTGTAAGAAAAACAAAATGTACTGTTGCAGATGGAGAAAATTACTAAAGGAAGAAAGTTATTATTTGTATTTGAACATTGTCTGGGTGAGGTGCTTGGTATTCGGCTTAGCTCCTAATACACTGCCACATAGACTGGCACTGTATTGCTATGTTTAACACCTTCTGCATTTTTTTAAATTTGACATTATTGTTTTGACTTTTTCTGGCAGAGATGTTTGAATGAGTTAAATTAAGAATTAGGCTGAAACTGGAGGAGGGAAGAACATACGGAGTGAGAAGCAGATCCTATGATTTTTGATGGTTTAGATTTTGAGATGATAGTCTGTCTAGACTGTTGATTTACAGATGTTGGGGGGTTTTTGTTTGTTTGTTTGATTGATTTTTTGGGATTTTTTTTCGTATTTTTTAACTGTATCAGAATGTCTTTAATATGTATCTGTTAAAGTGTTTCACCTGTAACAGTACCTCTCATTTTTGGAGAGAAAAGCATAGCAGTGTTTTCTTTTCTATTTTTTTTCTAATTTTTGATGGGGTGTGTTGGAGCACAGTACAAACCTCTGCCCATCCTGGACCTGTTGTGGAACAGCTCAGTTCCACTGAAATCAGTAAAGATAGGTTAATTTACACTTTTGGTTAAAAGGTATGTTGTTACTGAATATGAAAAAAATACAGCTCCATTGTACAAAAATTCCTGGTTTTTATACACATTTTAAAATGTTTCTCAGTTGTAATGGCTATCATACATACTACGTGATGGAAAACCCAGCCAGTTTTTTGCTTATTTACATTTATCACTGATTGAAAGTTGATGCATCTTCCAGGTTTCGAAAGCAATTGATTTTATTAACTGAGGACAGGCAATTGAACAAAGGCTTTATTTAATTTAGCAGTGTTGAAAATGATGAAATACTTTCCACATTTTAAGATTAAAGATATTGCCCGTATTTCTTGAATTTCCTTTTCTTATTTTAAGACTTTGCTGTTCAAGTAAAAATGTATTTAGGTATTAATAGTGCCCTCTGTTATAATTAAATGGAGTGGTGTAGAGCAGTGAATTACTGAATAATTCAGCCCCCATCGCTATTGCTCTAAGGCCAAATGCAGAGTTATGACTTCTGTCAGCAGGGCAAAGAATGAGCCCTTGCAGATGTTTTCTTGAACATTTATCACTTCAAAGTAAAAATAAAAAAATTTACAAAACATCTAAAATTCCTATTGAGATAGCAGAAATTGAGATAGCAGCCTCTGAATTAGTTAGGAAATTTGTGCCCAAAGATTGGAAAGCATATTGCAGTTAAAGTTCCTGTGTGTGGAAACTTTGAAAATATGTTTGGTTGGTTGGTTGGTTTTTGGTAGGTGCACTGGTTTTTGAAACACCTTTTAAGATGCCTTGCCATTGATATTAATTAGCTTTTTAAAAATTATATCTAGCAGATCTATTTTTTCTACCACCACATATGTACGGGAAGGTTTGAAAAACGTTCCTCTAAACCTATGAAAGGTTTACTAATGCTTTGTAGTAAGCATGCTATATAACTGTTAAGTATTTAATTTGTAAAGCAAAGTGTTCAGGTCCTGTTCTAGTGCAAGATCACTTGGGGCTTGATCATTTTAAGCTGTGCTGCAAATTAACTAAGCTTGTCAGTGGAAGTCTCCATTGGTGTAGCTGCCTGTAGTTGATCTGTGGTGATTTACACTAACTGAGGATTTGTCCATTTTGGAAGTTGCTTTTTGCATTCCTTGATGCCTTTAGTAATTTTTTTTGCAGATCTTCTGAGCATTCAAGCCTCAAGCTTAGGACAGCATAAGGCCACAGTTTGAATGCAGCTTTCAGGCCAGGAATGCAGACTCTGCGGATTGGCCCGAGATTTTCAGCATCATGCTTGTTCTGCAGTACAGCTGTACCCACAAACTCTTCCCTCAGTCTGCTTGCCTCTTTCTTCAGTCTGTGCATTCCTTGATTTTCTGAGATGTCCAGCTCTAGTCTAGTGATAAGGGAGCACTTGCTGTGTGGGTGAACAAGTTGGGTTCCAGTACTGAATGGGTAATTATTTTTTCTGGATTAGCAGATGGTGATATTTTTTCATCATACTTTGGGGTGCAAGTGTATGCAGTTTAGTTTTTTCCCTCTGGAGGATTTCTCTCATGCATACTAACATCTGGGGTTCTGGATTTCTCAAACACCACATGTGCTGTGAAGTTGTGCTTTATAGAATGGGTAAAAGGAGTGGAAAACTCTGACAGTATCTTGCTGGTTTGAAACCAGCTAAGGTTGGAAATAAAGAAGATTTATTGCATTCTGGGTGCTGCATGCAGCCTTTTTGGAAAGTATTGACAGCCAGAGTCTGATTCCTACTGGACAGGATTCCATGATTCTGAAACAGTTACATCTAGTGCTGATAGCCATTGCTCCATCTGTTTATTTAGGATAGAGGTCAAGACAAATAGGAATGAAAACTGAACTTCTTTCTTGCCCTCCAAAGTCACAGTTTAGGTAGGTTATAGTCATTGTAGAAACGTTCACATTACTGAAGCTTTTGAGCTGCTCTCTGAAGAGAGAATATATTCTGTGTGGCTTCTCTTGCCATTATCTTCTGGAGAAAAAAATGAATTAGTGTGCAAAACAAAGAGCAATTTTAAACATCAGCTTAAGTCTTCCTGCATACCAAGTGTCATGGTGGTTTTTGGGAGTTTTGATGACCAAAGAAAATCAGCAATAATCATCTCAGGAACTGCAATTTCATTAAGCTAGGTAGTGATTGATTTTTGTGCAAGTACTGGCTTCAGTGTCTGTCAGGGCACAAATAATGAGCTGTATAGTGCAGAGCTGTATGGTACTGTGTAAGCAAATTAGTATTACACAGGGGTAAATTTTACAAAACCTGTGTTTTTTTAAACTGTCTTATTTGTTTACTTTTTACAAAGCAATGCTTGAGCTGAAATATAATAGTGATTTTTCATGGCAATTAGTCCTGCTTTGATGTTGGTGTTTTTTAACAGGAGACTGGAAATTTGCAGTTGTTAGGATGTGGTGTTGTAAGGCAACATTTACATGTTGCATCATTTCTGTTCACACTGCCTCACCAAGCATCAGAACAGAACTTAGACACAGTGCACAGCACCTGCCTATTGCTGTGGGTCTGAAATTTCCCTGCATCCCTGTGAGTTCTGCTGGTCTCCTTGGTCTTCACATTATCTGTAGAAGTAATGACTTCTAGAAGACAAGCCCGTGGTGCTGATGTTAGCAGATGGTAATGAATTTCACACTGTTAAGAAGCCAAGGCATCTATTTATGTGTCTATATATGTAAAGGTATGTCAGTTTTAGAGCCCCTGTTATTTTCCCTCAAATATTTTTCTCTGGGGTTGTCTTTTTCAAGGCTTAGTTATGGGTGAATTTCCAAAAAATTATTTTTGACCATTTTAAATCACCGGGTTCCTCTGCTGGAAATTAACGCTATATTACTTCATCATGGACGCTGGATTTCTGACTTGTTACAACAGTCTCTGCTTACCTAAATCAGTGGCAAGAGGCAGGTTTAAAATTGCACATATAATGGTTGCAGGTTGAGTAGAAGCACTTAGTCCACTTATTTCCTTCAGGAAGCTGATGTGAACACTTGAAAGCTGTTTAAGGAAGAAATTGTTGTTGCCTCCATTTTAAAAATGCAGAAGTATCTGACCTGATAAGAAAGGATTGGTTTCAGCAATTCAGATAAGAACTCTTTTCTACAAGACACTTTCCATATGACTAATCATAGCTTTCCAAAGTGATCTGTGTCCAGCTGACATGGTAGCTATTAGCAATAGGAGGTTGGATTTTTGGTTGTACGTGATATCCTGCTCCTACACTACATTATACACTCTCAGATCATGCTGGCACTAAAATATTCAGGTGTTGGTTGAATAAAATCTTGTCTTATGCAAGGGAATCCTAGGGAACTCCTCTATTTAGGAGTTACCCAAAAACCAAATCGTTGGGTGGTGTTCTGAAGGTGCACCCCTTGAAGTAGAGCAAATATCTATTTTGAGCTCTTAGGACCATAGAAAAGTCATTAACTTAAAAATAAAATGCTTGCTTTGTACTTTGAAGTAAAGTTTCTGTTGCAGATGTGTTTTGTATTTACATTTTGTATCAACCATATGAAAGACAGAGAATACAATGGCATAACCAATGACAGTGTGATCTCAGGTATTAGTTCAACTTGAAGCAGGAATTGCTACCAGAAGGCAGCACAGAATGCAGTTCCTCCGCTGCTACATTGTTTTCTGTCCTGTACCTTCCCTTCTCACTTCCTTCTTTGGAAACTAGAAATGTGGTTTTTGCAACAGGTGAATCAGGGATCCTGCAAACAACACACCTCAGTTTTTCCTTGCATGGGACCATCCAGTACTGTGGATAATGTAGCGATCCCATGGGAAAAAAATAGGCAACTAATTAAAATGCCATTTCTATCATGCACGTGGTCATACCTCACTTATTTGCACTGTTGTCTTCTGACTTGTAGTGTCCTTTTGTTTATTCCCAGTTTTCAGTCCTTAGGAGCTCCCAGTACCAGTCTTTGGTGTTTTGCTTCTGCATTGCCTTTGTGGTTACACCTTTCCAAACTAGCTGTAGATGACCCTGGATCCAGAATACCAGTAACAGGCCTTTTCATTAAACTTTGTGAGTCACAGGAGACATACTTGCCTCTTGGGTTTGACTGAGGCTGTTGCTTCAGTCTGTTCTTTCTTGCCATAGGGATGTTGGTTTTTCTCATGCACGCCCTCATTCCGGTTCATTGGCACAGGGTTCAGATGTAAGAATTCCAAGTCTGAGAAGGTCTGCAATGCAGTGCTGAGTAGCAGCATCCTTGGCCTTAGGTAACCACTGCAAAAGATCTTGAGAACAAAGTGCCCCTCGGCTTTTGCTGTAGGACATCCCTGATACCAAGTAGCATTGGTAGTAAGTAGTGTTTGGATGAAATTGCAGATTCTTTCTCTTGATTCCTCTGCGTCTTTCTCTCTAGTGAGAGATCAGCCTGTAAACAAAGGGCTGGTAAAGAGAAATTAAATTCTAACAAGATCAGGTGAGTTATGTCTCTTCTTACCAGGGAGTCTCCAATTTGCTGCTGGTAAGTGAATTTGCCAACCCCTGTTCCACAACTCTGGTTGTTTGCAGCCATTTTCAAGAAAAATCCTGCAATTGGAAAGAGAATTAGTATAGCTTCCAATTTCTGAGTCTGTATGGAACAATCGATCCACATTTTCACAAGCTTTCCCTTTACAGTTATTAAGCCTACAGACTTGGGTGGAGGTTTAAATTCCCTTGTAATATGCTTGGCTCTAGGAGCTGGAGGTTGAAGAAAAATGCCACGTACTGCAAGATGTGAACACATTGTGTGCTGGTGAAACTGTAAACCTTCAAAATTGTGTGCATTTTTCTTGTCCTGTGAAATAAAAATCAAAATTAATACCAAATAAATCCATAGGTCCGTTTGTTCTGTAATGTATGTCATAGAGATTATATTCAGATGGGTGTGGAATATATTTTGGAAGAAACTGTTTCACATACAATAAAAAAAAGTTGTTTGAGTATTGGGAAAATCTACTTTTCTACAGACAAAAGCTGTTTATTTGAGCAAAAGACTTGTGAACAGATAGGCAATGTAAGGCCTTGTCATGCCCAAGGGTATTTCTGAATGTCACTGTGGACTTTACATGTTTGTAGTTTTTTGTCACGTGTAATATCACACCTAGTTTCACAATTTGCATTTCATCTTTCTCAAAGTTTTATGAACTCTTCAGCTGGTATACATTGTTTGTTTGTGTGGCTTGTAAATACAGTCCCTACTCTTAAGGCTTCTCTACAACAAAAAAATAACTAACTAGTGCAAAGAAGAGGAATCATCCAGAATAACAGTTAACTGTGTATTATTCTTGGTTCAGAATTCTTCTTCATTAATCTAATAAAATGGAAAGATTAAAAACTATTTATTGAAATGTCATTTTGTTTCAGAAAAAAAGAAAGCTCTACAAATCCAAAGCAGTTATTTCAGAGTAACTGGAGAGACAAGTCCTTGCTAAATCTGCTCACTTTCTGCTTACTAGCATAAATGTCAGTCTGGTTTTGATGAAATGCTTTAGACTCAGTTTTGTGGGTGGGGAACGTGCAGATTTTGGTTTCTACATTTGTGGTCCTGCAGGGATTTGCCAGAAGTTTCCTGATGTGCAATTATAGTGCTGTGGAACTGCAGTTATCAAAATAAGCAGTAGCCACACAGGCTGTTAGCTGATGTTGGCTTGTGTAACGCTGGCTGTGGCTGATGGCTTCTGGACACTGCAGCCTTTGTTGGCACTGATCTTGTGTGTGTTTCATGAAATACATAGGTAGCAAGGTTATATCTAGGGCTCTGAGCTGGTAGATTGATAAAGAGAATCACAGAATGTCCTGGCTTAGATGGCACCTTAAAGATCATCTAGTTCCAGCCTCCCTGCTATGGGCAGGGACGCCTTCCATCAGACCAGGTCAAATATTTTAAATCAAATCCTGTGTGCAAAACTGAAGGTATTTTCTGAATTTAGTTAACGGTGTACTGCAAAAAAAAAAAAAAAAAAAAAAAAAAAAAAGTGTCATAAGGTTTGTGTTGTGCCTTGGGCAGAAGTGCCCAATGCCATATATGTACAAAGAACATTCAAAAATGGTCACAATTGTGTTTTGCCTTTAAAACACTATTTTATTTGTTATAAAAAGATAGTTCCCAGGCTTCATGCATGTTAGAAAAAGTGACAAGTTATGCACTTTGTTATGCTGTGATCCTGTCTTACTTCATCTGCCAAGCATGATCAAAGTGGGTAACACAAGAATGCCTCTGCAGACTTTGTATGGTATAGATGACTTGGCTTAATTTCTATCCCTGGTGTCACTTAAAACCTTTTATATCCAAGGATGATACCTTTTGAATAAAATGTAAAACTGATCTACTTGATTTAGGTTTCTGAGATCCTAAATATTTTCCCTAATTCACTTCAGTGAGTATCCCTTCATGTATTATTTGAAGTGTATTCTGTCATGTCCACAAATAGAAATTGTGCACCAAAGGACCAGAAAGAAATTGTTTACACTGTCATCATTCGCTTTGTATTGTTCTCTGAAATACAGGAAATCTCATTTATTAGATCTTAATTAATGTGCTCTTCAGGAGGCCTCAAATGTGTTGAAGGCATGGGGGATTTTTATACCTGAACTGTTTTCCCCTTGATGATTAGCTTCACACAGGAGATGACTTCCTGCATTAGGCTGTTATCCATCTCTTGTCAGGAGAAAACAAGTCAAACTGGCAGATTTGGGCAGAGCTGCCATGTAATATTTTATGCACATTAACTAAAAGCTGTGTTCTGATTTGGCTCTTAACAGCTCATAGAGCATCCAGAGGCCGAGTACCGAGAATATTTCTTCCACTGTGATCTCAGGGGTGGAGCCCTTTCCAGAGCTTGCTGAGATTGTTTTGAATTGAAATGCAGCAGCTCAGTCCAGGGAATGAGTGCATTTAACTTCTGTCTATGGTTCCCTATAGTGAATACTGTAGGTGATATTTCCATGCTTGGTGTCACTTTCCTCTCAAAATCCCTGCATGGGAGCATAAGAAGTACTGAGAAGCAAACTGATCTGCTTTTCTTTTTTGCTTTTTGCTTTGGAGCGTGGTATTTAGTGTACTTTGTGGCCTCCCTCTGTTGTGATATCTATCACTTCGTTTTACACTATTTCTCATCTCTCTGTGCTGTTGTGCAACCACCTGAGGACCTAACATCATCTTCCTAATAAACCACTGGTGAGGATTTAGTTAAAAAACCCATTGGGTACCTAATGTAACTTGCATGTGTTGGCTTACCCTTATGCACGTGCTTGTTGTGCTTTAGAAAACCCAAGTTTTTGACTCTTCCCGAGCAGATTGTGTTTATGCAGGTGTTCACTAATTCTAGCTGTTATTATATTGTATATTTGCTGGTACAAACATCAAGATTATGGGCCTCTGTGTAGTTCCCCAAAATGTGCACTGATGATTGGTTTGTAACTTCTGTGTCTTCACATACCAAAATAATCTTAGGTGAATGTCACGTATAGCTAGTAATTCACCTGTTTTATTCTCCTGTGCTCTAGAGTAGATCCAGTTTGGTCCTGGCAATTTGTTGATGTTCATTTTGGTTATGGGGATGGAAACCTCTTCTATGCTTAATTCAGAGAGATCCTTTGCCTAGCTCCTCCATGCTCCCAAATATGTACATGCTCACTCACCAGGATTTTGGAATAAGACTTACTGTTTTTTCTAAGATGTATACCAAACAAAAAGATCCTTCAGTTCTTCACAGTGCCTTCTTGCCTGTAAGATCTCCATTTCTTGCCCTAGCATCTCCTTGCCCCACTGAACTGGCTGGTGCATTTTGTGCTCCTAGTTGGTTGCAAGAAATTATGTCTGGTTTGAGTCCATTTCACCAGTTACTACTTAAACTGTTTTTGCCTGTCTACTTGGATTTTTTACCTCTAAACTACTGAAGTTTGTGGTTCTTGTGTTTTTCTCCAGCTTGTAAATTCAGCTTTTTCAATGTCCTGATAATTCTAGTAAACTCTTTTAGCTTACTGTTGGTCATACTGGCTTCTTTCACTATATCAAGCCTTTCCAGTAGAAGGTATCCATTAGCAAAATGTCTCCAGTATTGCCCTCACTAGTAGTTTTTGTGCTGTCTGTAAGGACATAATTTTATTACTTATTAATTCCAGCTTATTTTTAAAAACTTGCCTTTTTTTCATAGCTCCACTTTATGAAGGCTGGTGCCTCATGTTGGATTATTTTAGCAAGCATTTCCCCTGAAGATGACTTGTATCTGAGTGTGTTATAGCTGCTGTTAAAGACAACTTCTACTGAAAAGTTTTGCTTCAGGTGTCATTTGGTACCATCCCAGTAGTTGCATTTACCCATGTGGTGTTCCAAGCCACTTTCTCTGTAGGAGAGTCGCTGATATCATCCAAACATTTCACCTCTTAGGTCACCCAAAGCCCTTGTGTTTTCTGCCCTTGCTGTCTCTCTGATTTCTCTCAGGACATCAGGTATCACTTGCTCATACAACCCCATCACTGACTTCAGTGGTTGTATGGATAATTTATACTGATCAGTTTAGTTCTAAATGAAAAGAATTGCAAATACTTATGTGCAAGGAGAGATGTATTTACATAACCATTTTAAAAAGTATTGTTTAAGTTGACTGAGCAGGCAGCAGATGAAACATAAAAGGAAAGGAAAATGCCAAAATGCATTGTAATTGATGATGGATGTGTCATTGATGAGCAGGAATATTGAGGTGATTTGATTAGTCTTTTCCAAGTAATATTATATGCGACTACTTAAAGCAACTTATTTCTTACAAGTGAAATACTTTAAAATATTCATATTCTAGTAACCATCTTTTCAATTGGAATTACAAGAAAAATTCTCTGCCTTTTTCCCTGTATTTTGCAAGGCTGCTCTTCAAAAGGAATGGTAAAGGCTATTTGATTGGATTATAAAGTAATTTAATTCTAAAATTTGCAAATTATCACTGTAATGCAAAAAGACCATTTTTGTATTTAATTTTAATAATTACTTTATGTTTCTTATTTTAATTAAATTCCAAAATATAAGGTATGTTTATTTCATATGCAGCACTGGAGCTGAAGTGCAGTCAACATGCAAGTGTTGCTCATAACAGTTTATTCTGACCCAAGTTTCAATAAAATTATTGAAGTGCTGATTTGACAGAATGATCAAATTAATTTATTCCTTCTTAATAATGTGATAATATTATGAACTGAAGCCCAGAAAGTTTCTAGTTGGAAGGGGAAGGTGGGGAAGCAAAGTAAATACATCAAGGAGAAGTAGTAAAAATAATAAGATAGGTAAAAAGAAAAGGGAAATAAAAGATTATTAGTTGACTGTAGTAGGAAGAACATTTATGTTTGTACAGACTGGAACGAGGCTGGAGCAGCGCTGCAGGAAGGGAGCTGGGGGTGCTGGTCCAGGGCATTGAATGTGGGGCACTGAGCCCTGGCAGCCAGGAGGGCCAGCCCTGTCCTGGGGGGCAGCAGGCACAGCCAGGCAAGGGAGGGGATTGTCCTGCCCTGCTCTGAGCTGGGGCAGCCTCACCCCCAGTGCTGGGGGAGCTCTGGGTGCCACAACACCAGAGAGACCCTGGGCTGTGGGAGAGTGTCCAGAGGATGGCAACAAGGATGGCAAAGGCCTTGAGGGGAAGCTGTGTGAGGAGTGGCTGAGGTCACTGGGGCTGTTCAGCCTGGAGCAGAGGAGACTGAGGGGAGACCTCACTGCAGTCACAACTTCCTGGGGAGGGGAAGAGAGGGGCAGGCACTGATCTGTTCTCTCTGGTGACAGTGACAGGACCTGAGGGACACCTGAAGTTGTGTCAGGGCAAATTTAGGTTTGATATTAGGAAAAGGTTCTTCACCCAGAGAGTGGTTGGGCACTGGAACAGCTCCCCAGGGAAGTGGTCACAGCTCCAAGCCTGACAGAGCTCAGAGGTGTTTGGGCAACACTCTCAGGCACAGCGTGTGACTCTTGGGGTGTCCTGTGCAAGACCCAGAGTTGGACTTAATGATCCTTGATGGGTCCCTTCTAACTCAGGCTATTCTATGACTGTACAGAAGATTTTCATAGCAAGTGGAAAAAGAAGAGATTGCAACAGCAAAAAGCCCTGGCAGTTTTGGTTCTCTGCTGATTCAGTGTGCTTCTTCTTCAGATTGCCAAAAATGGCTATGCCGGGCACAATAATACTGTGAGGAGTTTCTGTGTAGTGTTCTACCATATCTTTCAAGTCAGCATAGATCTCCTTTCAGTGTTAAATAACATCAGCTGCATTCCTTTAGGAGAAGAGAGTGTATCTTTACTGTAATTTTTTCCTTATGTAGCTCAGCAAGCCACTATTCCCTCAGCTGTCAGTATCTATCACCAAAGAAACAGCGTATACTCCTCTGCTTCTCTGATTATCCATCTCAAAGTTCCTCTCCCTCTGTCCTTGAGTGCTGCCAGAGATGTATTCTGTGCTTCTGAATCTGGGAAAACTACAAATGCTTCTTCGTGGTGAAAGCCCCAGAATTTCTTTTTCATACTGCAGTTCCATCCCTAGCTACACCCTTATCATAGGCATGTAGAAATGAAAGAGATTCTTGTAAAGATCAGTCTTCTGAGAATACTATGGTTTTGTGAGAAGTGTTACTCAATTTTTCTGACACATCCTCTGTGGAACTGTTTTGCCAAATGGTGTCTGAGATACATGCCTATACAGAGGATTTTCGGGGAAGGGAGGAGGTGTTGTATTTTAATTCTCATTTAGGAAGAGGTCAGAGATTACTAGTGCCCTATTTATGGGATCTGCTATTTGTGAAATCCTTCAGAGATCAATGGTGTTCCTATTTAAAGTGTCTCTCCCAGTTCTCTACTTTTTTCCCCTTAGTCTATGTTTCTAGGTTTGTTTCTGAAAGTAATGACAACCCCCTGAGCGCTACAGCCTGAGGACAGAGTGGCTGGATAGTGGCCAGGCAGAAAAAGGGGCTGGGGGTGCTGGTTGAGAGGAGAGCAGCTGAATGTGGGCCAGCAGCATACCCAAGTGGCCAAGGCCAGTGGCACTGTGGCCTGTGTCAGGAATAGTGTGGCCAGCAGGACAAGGGTGGTCGTTCTTCCCCTGCACTCATCGCTGGTGAGGCCACGCCTCGAGTGCTGTATCCAGTTCTGGGCCCCTCAGTTTAAGAAGAATGTTGAGGTGCTGGAGCAGGTCCAGAGAAGGGCAACAAGGCTGCTGAAGGGTTTGGAGCACTAGTCTTGTGAGGAGGAGCTGAGGGAGCTGGAGTTGTTTAGCCTGGAGAAAAGAAGACTCAGAAGAGCCCGTATCAATGTACAGCTGCCTGAAAGGAGGCTGTAGCCAGGTGGGGGTCAGTCTCTTCTTCTGGGCAACCAGCAACAGGACAAATGGACAAAGCCTTAAGCTGCACGAGGGGAGGTTTAGATTGAACATTAAGAAGAATTTATTCACAGAAGGCATGATTGGTCAGTGGAATGGGCTGCCCAGAGAACTGGTGGAGTCACCATCCCTGGAGCTGTTTAAGAAGAAACTGGATGTGCTGCTCAGTGCCATGGTCTAGTTGACAAGGTGGTGTTCAGTCATAGGTTGGATTCAATCTCAAAGGTCTTTTCCAACCTAGTTGATTCCATGATTTCCTGTTCTACCTTATTTTAACCTTGAGATGGAGACACTCCAGTTATTTGTCTACCCCTGTGCAAGATCATGCTTATCATCCTGTTGGTCCTTCCCCATGCTAGGCATGTAGGTGATGGGAAAAAGCTTGTCTCTCATCAATCTCCTGCCCTTTTATTTGTCAACACTTAGCCCAAGTTGCTGTACAACAGGGTCACTGTGTTAATGTGTGGGACTGATGCCAACCCTTGTCATGTGGTCTTAGAGGTTCAGACATACAGTCAGAAAATTGGGTTGTCTCTCAAAGGTCAGATCTGCTAGAGAAGCATTCAGTAGTCAGTAGTTTGGACAGTACAGCCCCCTGAGAAGGAACAGATTTGAATAGTCACTGGATATGAGCAGCTGGTCTGTCACCCAAGCAGACCTCTTCCAAATGAGGCCTTACTCTGTCAGTGTGTTTGCAGTATTTTTGGCCTTCACTTTCTGTGCTTTTTAACTCTTCCTTGAGTTTATGGACATTTTTGCCCATTGATGCTCTGCCCTAGCACCGCAGTGTCTGTGCAATCAAGCTGGTTTTGTCTTTGCTGGTTTACAGCTCAAAACAGTTGGTTCCTCACCACCACCACCCCCCACCTGCCAAGAGATCATCTGATATACCACACCTCTAAATTAAGATACTGGTTTGCCTCGCAGATTCTGAATTGATTAACTGTTCAGTTCATTTTCCCTGTCATTAGCTGTTAGAAAGCAGCATGTGAAATTTGTGACATGATGTTTTGTGGAATTTTAGTGTACCAAGCCTGTCCAGTTCAGTAGTCTAATTAATTACTACAGTTTTTAATCTGAAGATGAAGCAGTTAAATTACCACTGGAAACAGTGGAGTGAGAAATGTTTTCCTTAAGTATTTCTTAGTTCTTGTCTTCAGGAATTTTGTTTGTTTGTAGGGGTGTTAGTTTGTTTCTTGTTTATTATGGTTTTTTTACATAAGAAAAGTGGTTTAAGCTCTTCACCTGTGTCCTTATCTGCAGCTAGCTCATCTATAGTCAGCAGTCTGACATGACTTGTTTTCCTGAAGCAGCATCTATAAGTTTGTCCCTAAAGCATAATTGTCAGCCACGATTTAAATAACTCAGTGCTCCTATAAAATGTCCAAGGAAGCTGCATGATTAGGGTAACAAGTCATGTGGCTGGTGAACAGAAGCATGGACCCTTTCCTGCTCATTAAAAGCTTAATTATTCAGTCAAGGACAGGGAACTTCGTTACTTTTGTACCAAATGTGTAAGAGCATTATAGCATGAATATAAAATAATTATTTTGAGTTACTTGAAATATGTGTTTATAGAAGGAAATATTTTGTACCTAAGTCCTGTCTTGGCACAATACAAACAAATGTTAATGAGCTATTTCCCAAGAAAGCTTCCAAATTCATTTAACATGAAGGTGTAAGATGGGTGCACTGTTTAAAATTAGAATGCAAGTTGGTATCTGAGCAGCAAAGGAAAAGCCTCATAGTTTCCACAGTGAAAAAGTTTAGGAATGTGTCTGTAAGATTTTAGTGTTGTTGCAACTTGTTTTCTTACCCCATTTATCAGAATGATAAAGTGGTGACAGGAGGTACTCTGCTTGCATCCGGAATGTCTTCCTGATGTACTCTCATGATTGATGTGGTTCATTTTAGAGATGTCTGCAAGACAGCAGCATCAAGCACAGGCTACTGTGATTGGAAAGAAAGATTCTGTCATAAATTCTGACACAGTAAAGAGGAAGTTGTTTGCTTTGCCAGGAGTCAGGACATCTTTCAAAACAGTTTTATGCAAAACTATGTAACAAAGGTCCCTTCTGCGATTAGAAATCCCTGTGCTCTTCCTTTAATTCAAAAGAGGTGAAATGCTTCTCTTAAGGGCGTTTGTATGACAAACTACAAGAGTTTTAAGATATTTTTATTGCTGTTTTCTAAGGGCAGTATGATCTGAATACAATAAATGTTTTTTTTAACTACATTTGTTAAATGTGAGTTTGCTGCATACCTGCAATTTCCAAATCTACTAAACCTGAAGATTACTACAGACATGATATAGAAAGTCACAAATATTTAAATCTACATTAAACATTTTAATATCCCTCCCTCTTTTCTTTTCTTTTTTTTTTTTTTGTGTGTCCTTGGTCAGCAGGGTGTTGTAGAAGAATTAACAATAAGCATACAAGTATCCTTAGCTATTTTTTTGCCAGGCTTTACTTGTTTCCCCATCAGTGTAAAAGCCACCCTTACTGGTTCATATCCCTGTGGGGTGAACATGAGAGTAGCCATATGTCAAGGCCAGAGCTGGCCATCAAAATCAGAGTGTTGACTCTTTATTATGAGAATGTCCTTCCTGTTGACAATTATATGAATTTATGGTAATTCTAAATCACTGTATATTGATGTAAATAAGATGTGTGATGAGATCTTATTTATGTAATAAGATTGTTGATTTTAATAGCTTTCAAGATGGCAAGTTGAGAATGAGAGAAACATATAGATTAGGATTTTTATCAGATAGCATTATATAAAGATTTTGGCAGTAGAAAACAAGAACAGGAGATATTAGTTTTTAAAACAGTTCCTGCAGCTGTTATTAATCATGCAGATAATGCATAATATAAGATGGTTACATAAGATCCCTTGGTTTAAAGTTGCCCTTAAAATGTGTAATTTGAGTCTGAAATGAAACTTTCTTCTGAGGCAGTGGCAGCATTACCATCTGAAGGCTGCTGAAGACTCTTTAGCAAGATAAGGGAAATGGATGGTGCTTGGAGCTGGAACTCCCACATTGCCTGTGGACAGCTTGTTGAAACAAATTTTCAGATTTTAGCAGGAGGTGCTCAGAGCCTGCAGCACTGGAGATCCCTCACGGCCCCTTTTGTTTGATGCAGGTGAACAGGGGATGGCAGGTCCAAGGCGGCTGACCTTGAACAGGGGTCATCACATCAGCTCTTGGTAACAAAGCAGTGCAAAAATACCTAAGGCTCACTGAGAACAGTATCAAATCTAAAAAATGCATTTCCTGTATTCCCAGGCAACACATTATCAAAAAGACTGCAGGCAAAACCACCTCCCTTACTATAAATAGTAGGTATATAGGTTGACAGCGATTGCCATCTTGTGTACAGTGATGTTCCTTAAAGTGCTCTCAGTATCTGCTTTGACTCAGTTACAGCTGCCATAAAATTTTCAAATAATATGAGCATCTTGCATGATGGTCTACTTTACTTAATAAAAATGAAGTTATACTCTTTTTAATTATACTAGCAAGTAAGCCATTGTGATTGGCCTGGTAACTGTGAATGTGAGTCTTGGAAGGTAAGTGCCCTCTAAGGATTTTGTTAGTAAGTCTTGCCAAGTTTTGCAAGATATGGGAGGAGGGGTTAATTGATAAATCTGTTTTCTTAATATTGATTTGATATACCTTTCAGGTGCAGTAGACATTGCTGTCAATGGTATTTAGTTTTTACTTCCCTGATGCTATATAAATAGCATGATAATTTTAAGAATCACTCTCTACTGCCATAGTTAGCTTTTTTTTTTTGAAGGCTCATAATGTCATCTAATGAGTAGTTCATGTAGCACAATATTATCTTTTAGTTACCTAGATTCTGTAATTAGCATACAAAGTTGTAACTCCACGTTAGTATTTTTATCTATTAAATCTATAGTATGGATGAATCCTCTTTCTTATGAGAAAGGAAAAGATGTTTTTAAGAATCATGGAGAGAGCATCTTCCTGCTTTCTCCTTCCTGAAACATATGTAAGCACGGCATTTATAGGAGCCATTTAGCCAAAATAATGAGCAACTGGTTTGTGAATAAAGGGGAGCAGCACTCCAGGTTGTGTGCTCCTGCCTCCTGCACCTGTATGTGTGTTCACTTGTCCTTGACCATCACTGAAGTGGTGTCTCTGGCCCTCTGCCTGCCTGCCTCTGCAGCGCTGGGTGCTTGCAGGTGCAGAGTGGAAGCATGCTGCCTGCTGGAGATCTCAGCCCCCTCTCCAGGACGGGCACAGGGAGCATCAGTCGATGCTGCTTGGAGAGGCAGCCACAGCACGGGACACAGCTTTGCTGCAGCTGCTCTGGGCCACAGCGCAGGCACACCAAATGTCAGGTGCCTGGCTGCAGATAAGTAATTCTGTGTGCTGGGCAACACAAGATGCTCTGTATTTGGGGCATGGGTCTGGGGGATCTGCATGCCCTTGCTCAAGAGAAGGAGGTAGCTCACCTTACTGAAAGACAGGGATATAAGTTGTCTAAAGATTTGGGTTAATGCTGATTTGCTTCATTTATGCCATTTGTTGTGCAGCTATAAGCTTGAAAAGTTTTGTGTTTCTTCTCTAATGAAGTTATTTGGCAAATGCAGATCTATTAACCCTAGAAATACAAAGTGTATAGTCCCAGCATGACTCATAATAGTTTTTCTTTTAATTTTAAGGAGTGAGCAAGACTCAGGGATTATGTGTCTTTATTGAGAACATCTCTGTTAATAATGTTTCCTTTTAGTAAAGCGTTGTTTTGGAAGTCTGCCATTATTGTTTTAGAAGTGGCACACAGACAATAAAGGATGAAGTTTAATTGTTGTGAGGTTAAAGGATCCTGCAGTGTTCCAAACATTTAATGCTTGGCTCCAATTTTTCTGGAGTCTAGACCTTTGAATGGACAGACTTCTCTGTAGTACATTTCAGATAAATTTTATGTTTTCTGAGTTACTAATTCAGTTGATAAAACTAGATTTAGTAACCAACCCAAGGCAGCTGTCAGAACAAACAGTGCTGAATTATTCTGCTAGTGTCAATAGCAGCATCATCCTTATCCACATTTTCATTAGTATTTATGATATGCAGAAGACAATTATTTTCTAATAGGGGCAGATATAAAAAGAATATATGGCCTTCTAGATCAGTCTAAATTGTTAATTCAGTAGCAGAAGCCTTAATAGTAATAGATCCTGATAATGTGTGTGGTCAAACAACTGAATGTTTATTGTTACTGGTATTTTGTATCTTGGAAACACTCGGGGGATCTTCATGTTAGAATGTTAGAGGTCCTTCAGTAGAGATGAGTCTGAAGATGGGTCTTATGGAAACTTGTATAACTACTTCCCTAAATTTACTGAGTTTTCCAGTTGTTTTTCTAAGAGATATACCCTGTGTTGTCATTTCTGATAGTACAACCTGTGTCCTCAGTATAATACACAGGACACTTAGTTGTTGTCAAAGTTGTTACTCTTTCTGAAGCCAAGTAGCAAAGTGTTGAGACTTTAGTAAAATATAATACACACTGCTCCCAAGTTATGGACGTTAAATATGTGTTCCTGGAAATCCATACTGTTTATGGATGTATAGTACTTGCTTCTGTTTATCACAGATGAGACCATTTGTCTTGATTTTTATTTTAACCTCTTGATAATAGTGAAATGTGATATCTCCCCTTGTAATACGGTATAATGATGTTTTAATGCTGACAGTAAATTTATACTTGGCATAGTACAGTGAGATATGTATGTTTTCCCATGTTTCAAGCTGCTTTATGTGTGGGGTTTTACTGTGAGAAAATGGTATCATTTGGTTGCATGCCACAAAATAAATTGCAACAAAGATTCCTTTAAAATCCTCTGCTTCTCAGCCTTGGGAAGGAGGAAACATCATCCATTTCTGTAGGAAAGCAGTCCCCTCAGGCTGAGACAGCATAGAAAAATTGTTTTATAATAAAAAAGCTTTTAAAAATAAACTTCAAGGGAGATTACTGTTGTCAGCTCAACTCAAAAGCTTTCAGTTAAAATTCATATGAGCTAGCTATGGAGAAAGGTGTTATTACTCTGTTTTTATGCAGCAAGGTGCATTACTGATGAAGACCTGTATTCTGCAGTAAACTGCAATCTGCATACAATTTTCTCTTTGTTTTACCACAGCACAGTACAGAAGAAATATGGATACATTTTTGGTGCAGAGATGATGATGATGATGTTAATGATTTTTAAAATTAGCTTTAAATTAAGAGGCTGTTATTGCCTTGGGGATGCCTGTATTCTTACCTACTTTAAGGCTTTTTTTTGTTTTTGGTTCAACAGCAGGAGGGGCCTCCTGCATGTGCTGTGTATTTGTTAATTCAGCTAATCACAGAAGGGTACTTTAACTTATCTTGGTGCAATGTATAGGAGTAACTGAGAGTATTTCAATGGCAGGAAGTACAGGACTTCAGATTGATGTGGCTCCCATTCTTCATCTTTTGTTTTGCAGTCCACTCCTTTACACTTAGCAGCTGGCTACAACAGAGTTCGGATAGTCCAGCTTCTGCTTCAGCATGGTGCAGATGTACATGCAAAGGACAAAGGGTATGTAAAATTAATTGATTTGTTACCTGTTTGCAGCACTGGTTTTATATTAGCCAAGATATAGAATTATTTTTTTGATTCATGTTGCAGCACAGTCTCAAATAGTTGTCTAAGAACGTGATGTTTGCTACCAAAAATCTGAGTGTGCTTCAGATTAGTTGTGATTGCACTTGTTTTAAGGCTGCTTTTACACCTTTATTTTTTTTTTCCAGACTTTGAGCTTTACTTCCATTTACAGACTACCCTTTAAAATTACAGACTAACAGCATTTTTTTTTGATAGGTGATGGGGAGAAAATACAAGAGCTTAGTGAAACATGTGCATTGAAAAACTTATCTATGGCCTCATTATCTTGTTTCACATATATAGATGTAATTCCAAGTAACATCAATAATGCTCATGTGCTCACAACTAGTGGTCCTCATAGATCTATCTTCATCGAAGCTGACAGCAAAAATCAACATATAGTAGAGGCTAAACTATTCTATTTTTGCTTTAAGGGTGGTAGTTATGTAAGATATCAGCAAAGTGCACAGCAGTCAGAAATCTGAAATGATACTTGCTGTGTGTTGTTCTCAGCCATACATTTCTCATCTCTAAGATGATGATTTTCATGATGGTTGGATTGGAAGGCTTAGTCTTAACATGGTAGAAATTGGTTCCCTACTTAAAGGCATACATTTTGTTTTCAGAATCCATAGAAGTAAGATATGTGTGTGTGTTGTCTCCAGCAGCAAACCTGAGGCACTTCCTGTATTTTCATTTTCTGCTAGTGTTAGAAGTGATTTAAAATTTTCTTAGCTTCTTTCCCTTTTTTCCTTTCTCTCCAAAACAGTCCTAAGTTTACTTAAAACTCTTAAAGTTTAACTAATTGTAGCTCTTTTGTCTGTCCATTTACCCCAATGGCTTTTATAAACAGTATTGTTGTTAAATGCATAATGACATATTATGCAAGTCAAAAAACAAAAATACACCCAAAAAACCTCACAAAAACCACAGAAAACCAGAACACACCACAACCCCCCCCCCATCCCCCCCAAAAAACAGAAAAGACAATAAAACACCTTCCCCCTGCCCCTCAAAAAAACCCACAAAAATAACACAAAAGTCCTACAGTAAAGCTCCATATAATACCTATTTAGGTAGATCAGCATTATTTAAGCAGGTTGAAGGTCTTTTGTACTTTTCCAAAATTTCAGCATCAGTTGTTAGAAAATTCCAGTGTAGATGCTCTATGATGAGTTTTGAACAATTTGCTTGGAATGTATGAGAGGTAGTTAAGTTGAACTTGAACTTGGGGCTGGAGCAGGAAGGGCAGGAAAGCAAACAAAGAAAGGAAAACTTTTCAGTACTTAGTCTGTACTGAACTTTAAAACAACCCAAACATATTTAGAAACATCTAACATCCTAGTAAAGTCCTGTTTTTTTTTTTGGTGGCACCACACCTTTAGAATCAGTGTGGTGTTTTGTTTCACCTTGCTGTTTCTTCTTTATACATAATTTATAAGAAAATAGGCTATAAATAACTGTCACTTTTCATTTAAGGAGCTAAATTAGGCTACATTGATTTTATAGAACTGTTAGGTTCTCTTCAATGGAGTAAATTCAGAGAAAGTGCTTAGGAATTGTTCTGTATTTTCAAAATGGTCACCACTTCTAGTTAATCCCAAAGAGTAGCCCAGCCAGGGAAGCAGCTCTTTCTCCACCGGTCTTTCCCTTACTGCTGTTGTGCTGGAAGAGGGAGGGGGATGCTGCAGAAGTGGAAGATGCATTGCTTCAGGACTGTCTTTGCTGACAGGCCTTGAAGCCCTCAGTCCTCTGAGATGACCATCATTTTGGAAGTGGCAGGTTTTTTGAGTGCTCTGTGAAATGGATAGTCTCTCTGTCTCACACATGCACTCATAAGTTGTAATTAAGAAAAACAGTGATGGAAAAAGCAGTCTGAAAAATTTTCCCCAAACAAATTTTCCTCTCATGTGACAAATGTGTTGCTGCTTCTGAGAGTATCCACCTTAAAATTAAGTTTATTTAATTGCTGTCTACTACTTGCTGTCCTAATTATCTCTGGGTTGGTTTTGCAGTCTTGGGAATTACCCCCTGTATTTTTCCTAGGTATTATGGGGTTAATTATGGTTTTCATATATTATGTGTACTGATCTGTTGAGCCATAACTAGCCTGTCATGCTTGGCTTGAATTAAACTCATTTTGTCCTCTGCAGTAATTGCCCATCTCACATCTCCTTTTCAATGCATGACTTTTATTACATCTTGTGCTTGTGACTAAATCCCTGTTATTTACTTTGCTAGTGTCATTTTTAAGTATGGCCTGCAGTAATATAACACTACAAAAATTACAGGGACTCTCTTAGAAGTATCTTGAGCAGTTAAATAGGTTGTACTGTAAAAAATGGAGGAAAATCAGGTCATTCCACAGTCTAGAGCAGCAATTTGAGTCTGCTTTCTATGGATATTTGTACATCTACATAAAATACCCAGGAGTTACGTTAGTGTTATCTGGGGAGTTTTTCCTTTCACATAGCATTTAAAATAGGAGTTCCTATTCAGGCAGAAGCAGAAGACTGTTGAGGAAATTGAATGTGGAATGGGACTTTTCCCCCTCCTTAGTAGCTTCAAGAAAGATCACATCAAAGCCAGTTAATGCTAGTCTTAATGGTAGATTAAACATCTGTGGCCTGTTAAGGCAAAAAAAAAAAAAAAACCACAGCAAAAAAACCCTCCAAAAACCAAGCAACAAACCTCCAAGTTTTAATGCCTCTCTTAAGTAATGTGTTGTTTGGGAAGTCAGATTTTATCATTAGTTTGTAAATCCTAATTTTTAAATGCTTAACTACTTGAATATTTTAACTTTTATTTGATCTTTTCATTTCAGTAGGGAGAAAATTGTTCCTCCCTTAAAAATGTCACTTTAAAGAAAATTGTCATTTGCCTTCTTCTTCCATGCAGTGGTCTTGTGCCTCTTCATAATGCCTGTTCCTATGGACACTACGAGGTTACAGAGCTGCTGCTTAAGGTAAGCAGAGGGATGGAAAGTAATTACTGTTGATTTAGATGTGTTAGATGAGATATGAACTGTTTATATCAGAGTTGAAAAGTAAGATTTTTTTTTCCTACTAGTAACAGGTTTCAAACATCATATTTTCATTTCAGAAGCCTGCAACTGTAGGTCTTTGAAACAGTATATGTGGTTTTTTCTTTATCTAATTTCTTTGGACTGATAGTAGAGTTGAGTCTTTCTGTTCAAAAATTAGCTCACATAAAAATTCCAATTATTTTTCACAGATTCAATGGTATGTTTGTGTATGCTGGTATTTTTAATTAAATTTTGTGTGTATGCGTGTTCATACATGAGCGATTTGAACCAATTTTTATAATAAAATGTAAATCTGTAAGCTTTTTAGTTGTTGAAGCTGATTTCTTCCTAAAGCAAGGCTGTTTTTGCTGTGCTAGCACGGTGCCTGTGTGAATGCCATGGACCTGTGGCAGTTCACCCCGCTGCACGAGGCTGCTTCCAAGAACCGCGTGGAGGTGTGCTCGCTGCTGCTGAGCCACGGCGCCGACCCCACCCTGGTCAACTGCCACGGCAAGAGCGCCGTGGACATGGCTCCGACACCCGAGCTCAGGGAGAGGCTGACCTGTAAGTGCTCCCAGACTCACAGCACTGGGTGGTGGGTGCAGAGGGGTGCTTTCCTTCCGGGCCACCTTCCTCGAGCTTCAGAAGTGGGTGCAGGGCGGCAGAGTAGCTGCAGCTGTGCTGTGTGCTTTGGAGTGCACAGGTACCTCTGTACATCGTTTGTTGTATTGCCTGGTTTTCTGAAGTTTAGAATTATTAAGGCACTGCTGAATCAGTGAGATTGGGGTTTTT
Source organism: Zonotrichia leucophrys gambelii (assembly GCF_028769735.1). Taxonomy (NCBI): domain Eukaryota; kingdom Metazoa; phylum Chordata; class Aves; order Passeriformes; family Passerellidae; genus Zonotrichia; species Zonotrichia leucophrys. The sequence goes on along the minus strand of NC_088173.1, from coordinate 31,044,168 downwards.
TTTAATGTTTAAAGTCCAGTTCAGTCACGCAGGACCCTCTATATTGAGAGTCTGTATTGCATTTAGAAACTTACAGAAGGTAGGTAGCTTTGGTGTGCAACTGGAGAGATGGAAATTCCATCACCTTCTTTTGTAACAATCCTTACACTGTTTACAAAGCAATATTTCATCTCTAATTTTAATTTGTATGCCTTTGCTTTCGCTCTTCGGGGGATTTGTTTCCTGACTCTTAGAAAATGTAAAAGATAATTAAATGAGACAGATATGGAAACAGAGCATTATGAAGTTACAGAAAACTTCTTGAGGATTAGAATCTCAATTGTAAATAAGTTTTTGGTTTTGTCTCTCAACTTTCCAGTATAGCAGAAGTCCCTAGACATTAATAATGTGATCCTGCACTACTCACAATCACAGCTAGTCAGGTTTTAGTCTGGTCACTATTATTTGCAGGGGACAATGGTGAGATCATGTGCAACAGAAAACTTTCGTCTAGAAGAAAAGAGGAGGGCATTAGTATCTTTTAGTACTTCTCTACTCTGAGTCCTGGGCTATATCTTCTGACCCTGAGGAGGATTAATTTAGCATTTATTTAAATTACCAAGCAAAATAAAATCAGTTTAAACTTTGGTTTATTTCTGTTTAGAAGTCCTCAAGAGCAATGAAGGAAGATACATGTCCATTAATATCCACTGAAATTTGTAAACATACGTGAGCATTACATCAAACTTGACAGTATCTTGATGGGAGAGCTTGTATTTTCATCTCAAAAAACCATGTTTTTATGTTCTTGAGTTGTTTTGTCTTATAATTTGGGAATAAAGTTACATTACATTTGTTATTTCAATATTTATTTGCACTTGTGCTTTGAGTAGTGCTTTGCTTACAAAGAAATTTAAACCAGACATTAAAACAAAGTGGGAGAAGAAAGCCCTTTATTAAAAAACTTAAGATTTCCAGGTTGCTTATGAAACAAAAATATTCATATTTTTACTGAAAATGAGGTATTTTTTTCTAGTTCACAGAGTCAGATGTAATTTTTGCTAACCTGCCTTTTGTCTGAACATTTTTGAGAGAAACACTTCTTTTCAATTTCAAAGTTATTTAAAACTCAAATGAACTAGTTGCTGAGCTAAACAAGATTTGGAAATAGCAAAATTAGTGATCTGTACTTGCAAAGATACACCTGCTGTCAAAACTTGTTTAATCTTGGGAGCAGACTGGCTTCAAATGCCCAGCTAGTTACCTTTCTTTAAGACCAAGAGTTTAGTATTTTATATATGTATTATTGTTGGTTTTGTTGTTATTGTTGTATTTTATAATTTTATAGAAGTTATATATATACTTAAGCTTTATAGTGAATTCTTGGTCATGTAAATAAATACAGTTTTTGAAAAACAGCTTTAATTCTTTATTTTCTTAAGAATAGCTCATGGCATTGTGCTTATTTGAACAGAGACATGGGTAATGGAGAGGTCACATATGCATTTTGTGTCAGATGGGTGGAGGATAAAAGGGAGAAAAGCTATAAGGATTTAAGGCATAGCTTCCCCTATCCTTTAGCATATCCCTTTGGTTTCAGCAAAGCTTCTTTCATGTTCTGTGTCCCAGGTCAGCTGGCACCAAAGACATGCAGAAGCACTCCTCTTTCCTGTTAACTGAGTATAGCTGTCTTTCTGCAATAACATTTATAAATGTGACATTTTACTGAATATTAAATGTGTCTTTTTCCTCTAACAGATGAATTCAAAGGACACTCTCTACTGCAAGCAGCCAGAGAGGCAGACCTAGCCAAAGTGAAAAAGACACTTGCTTTGGAGATCATTAATTTTAAGCAGCCACAGTCGCATGAGACTGCACTGGTGAGATTATACAGTCAATCCATTTGCTTCATGATAAATGTGCTGGTAGCCTGGAGTCAAGGAGTTTTATTTCTACACTATGAAAATACATTCATCATCTGAGATAGGGAATTTGGCATTGAACACTTTCTATGCTTAAATAAAATCACCACTATAGAAAAAACATAATATAATTTATTTTATCACTTTTTTCCTTCCTTCTGGTAGATTACAGAAGCTCTCCAGCCACTCTTCACTTTCTCATTTTTCACTTCTCTTGCATTTTTTCCTATAAACCTCTTTTTTTTGTTGGACTGCTGCTGTGGATTTTTATGGGGTTAAATTTTATTTCTGCAGCCCAGTGGTTTCCTTCATGTTTTACGTGAGCGAACTTGGATTACAAATTTTCTTCTCAGGATACATAAAATTGTGGTGAAAACAGGTGTATATCACAGGGTCTTACAAATTTGGAATAGTACTGACAATACCGCATTAGCTGTAGAAACAAGGTTCTTTTGAGACTTTCCTGGCATTATCCTGCTCTTATTTAATTGTTTAAAGAAGCAATGGAAGCAAAGAACACAGCCAGTATCCCAGAGGTAGTGTAAACTTTGAAGCTGAGACTGATGGTATTGTTAAAACCACTATAGTTATGATACTTTATTCCAATGGAACATTTTCTTCCCAGTGGCAGGTCTCAGCTCCAGGCATGCAACTGCATATTTAGTGTTGGAAACATTGTGATTGTGATCAGAACATTGTGTGTTGGGTACCAAGCATCCATATGCTCTGTTTCCTCTGTCGAGGACTCAGCATCCTTGCCTGAAGTTAGAATCAAGAGGGGAGGAGAGGTTTATAGGCTGAATATGAAGGCAATATGAATTTTGGGATGATGTTATCCTTTTCTTTCTGAGTGTATCAGCTGCTGCTATGTGGCATCTCTTTAGCTGTGTAATGATCACTTCATAGTCCTCTAATGTTCTTTGCTCTTTTCTGCCTGCTGATTCTGCAGAGACAGCTGGACCAAATGGAATATTTTAGGTCTATTGATGTATTTGGTTCAGTGTTCATTAAGTGCTTGACTGCGATTTTTCAGTTTTTGGCTGCTATACATGAGCTGTCCAAATGAAAGGACTTAGCTTCCAGGATCAGATGAGGTTATGTGTAATCTAGCTGAGCTATTTCTGCCCTAAGCATGATAATGTTTTCCATGGGCCACTGGCATCTCTGCTGTATTAGCCAAAAGGCCACAGCAAGCACCTGATGTAGGTTTTAGTGTTGCTTTGAGATTTGGCAATATTTCAGCATTTGTGTGTTTTAGTATTTACCATATAGGCAGGAAATAGAGACAAGATATTATCTGCAAAGCCTTAAAAATGCTGCCTCACTTCACAGCAAAAGTTGATCTTAATGTTTATTTACAAAGCTTGCCTTTGCAAAATTTGGATGTGCCCTGCTGATTAACAACAGTGTGGAAGCTTGAGTGAAAGTTACTTCATAATGAGGGCTGAAACTGGACAATAGATGATTATTGGTACTAGTGCTACCTATTAGCATTGGCTTTGGGGTCTGTCTAATTGTAAACATTATCATTTTGCTGTTGGAAAGTTAGAGAACTCTTCCAGGAGACTTTCTGCCTTTTATGGGTTACTGGTTTAAAATGTGGGTAAAGATATAAACAGAAAAATCCAAATGTTTCTCCTGTTTCTCATGGTCTGCTATCTTGAGATGTCTAAACTTGAAATAAGCATTTCTGGATTTGATTTTAAAGCTGGGTATTTAATCTCACCTGGAATGATGCTGGTAATTCCAGGCTTCAGGAATACATTGATAGGGCCACTCTTGAGAAGCCGACAGATGCCAGCCACATTTAGGACAATAGTTACACCTAGCAAAGGGCTGTGTGGTCCCACAAGGGCAGGCATAGGCATTGAGAAACCCTGTGTTGAAGGCTGTGTCTTTCTCATAGCATGGGAAGAAAGATACTCTAAGAGAAATGTATTGCCTGTTTGCTTTATTGCATAGTCTGTAGCTGGGTGTGTGACACAAATGGCCATTAACAAGGTCGGTACACATTGGAACAGAGGAAGAACCAAAGCAACATTCAAGTCCTGTCAATTGGACAACTGCAGCAGAATCCTTACAGACCCCTTTGGATACTCTCTGTAAAAAGTTAGGCTGTTTCAAACTCTTTGTCTTTTCCTCCTTTGTTCCTTATGTGTCAGTTTTGTCCTGACAGCTGGTTAATGTAGTTGGTGCCATACTGCTTTATTCATAAGTGAAAAATAGCTTTAAAATTAAAATTGTTTTTCTGAGTAGAAATAATTTAGAATAGAATAATTTAGCATTGATCACTAACCTGTGTTTTGTTCAGTATGATGAATTCTGTTTGTAAATTTTGTAGTCTGTTTTAGCAGAATAATTAAGGGATGAAGTAATATATCTTTAAAGTTCTTTATTGTCTGTGTATTTGAAATATGCTTTGTGTTTACTTTTTTGCAGCACTGTGCTGTTGCTGCCGTGCATCCGAAGAGGAAACAAGTTACAGAACTATTGCTCAGGAAAGGAGCAAATGTCAACGAGAAAAACAAAGAGTAGGTTTCTGAAATGTTTGAGTTTTCCAAAGGCCTCTGTCATACTAGAAATGTAAAAAACTAATACATCACTTTTTCTCCCCCCCTAGTTTCATGACGCCTTTACATGTTGCAGCTGAAAAAGCTCATAATGATGTCATGGAAGTTCTGCATAAACATGGAGCAAAGGTAAATATACTTGCATGTATTTTATTTAAGACAAAGGGCAAGAAGAAGTGTTGTGTTGATTATATACCACATAAATTTTTTTGACAGTTGCTGCTTTTTTATTCTGTATGCCTTGTGCTTCTGGTGTTAACCTTGAAGTGTGCTTTATCTGAATAAGTACAGGATCCTCAGGAATCCCATTTGAAAAGTACGTCTCTCCAAGCAACCAAATAAAGGGTTTTTAGTATTTTAAAATACTCATTTTTAATGAATCTTGATATAATTTCTAATAAATACGATTATCTAGGTGCCTCACATTGTTTTATCTTGTTGGCTTGAAAATATCCCATGGCTGAGGGTACTGACACTGAGTTTAGTATCCTAATGCTGAGTATTCCTTAGCTCTTGCTTGCTTTTATTCTCAGGGTCAGATTGTTTTGCTGTGCCCTTCAGCTGTTCATAGGTGCTGACCTAAGTAATTTGTGAGCTTGTGACCACATTGTTCAGCAAGTTATTAAAGACAGAGAAAGGTATAACTTAACTTTATTTAGAACGTGGTTTAACCATCTTTCGGAAGTGTTTTGGAATGATCTTTCTTCAAGTTCTTGCAGCAAACTTAATATTCATAGTAATGATATACATCTCTACTTAATTTTTTCAGAAACTCTTCTTGATGGATACTTACTTTGCATTGGCTAAAATATAAAAGATCTGTGTTTTTGCTTTGAATGGGACTCAGATTACTCTTTTTAAGTCTTCCTCTCCGTTCAGCGAGCTAGAAGTGAAGAACTCATTGTTACCAATTTTTACCTGTTGTATTATGTTATTGCCTGTAATGATGATCAAGTGTCACTCTTGCTGTGATGCGAGTTATGAGCAATGTAGTTGTATACACAGTCAAGTGTTTTTATTTTGAAACTATGAATTTTAATTTGTAAGCCTTTATGAGAGCTCACTGCCAGATTTTTTATTCACTTCCATAGTACTTTAATGGATCATAAAATAGCTTAAAAGCAATACCACAGTGAAGTTGATCGTGTTTGAGAGTCCTAATACACTAGTGACTATTAAGTTTGGCCTAAGGGGGAAAGCAAGACCAAAGTTCTTGGTTATAATCATTAAAACTGTTGGTTATTATTTTCCCAAATTCACTCTTAGTAGCATATCTATGCACTGAAAGTAAAAACAATCATTTTGTCATAGGAATAGATATCTCATGACTTTTATGGATCTGCTTTTGCACAGTAATTCAGTACTGATGGTATTTGGGTAGGCACTGAACTGGACATGCTGGAGTTTTAGATGTACTGATACCAAAGTACCACCTGCTTTGAAATCCAAGGAGCTTCTGTGTGCTGCCACTGTACTCTCCTTATTTAAATTAGTGCTCCCTTGAAAATCTGTCTCAGTTGTAGTCAGGTTTAGGAGTAAGCTCGAAGATGGCATCCTTACTAGAGTGGTCCCATTTTGTTTTCTCAGTAGCACATTCTGATGATAGCTTGTCATTCTTTTATCTCCTGAAGCTGAGGTTCCTAAATTGTGATCCATGAGTCACGTGTGGACTGATTAATGGTGCTGAGTGGTGCACAGTTATCTACAGAATGATGCTGAGTGGTGTGTTCTGTCTTTTATTCCATTAACAGCATGCAACTAGAGGTGGATAGTGGTCATTAAACCTCCTCCTTCATTCATATCCCATATCCTGTGTTATTCTGAGCATAGGCCATTCACATTTATGGTCTAGCAAAGCACTTAAGTGCATGGCAGGAGACTAATCAAAGTTAATATTAAGTGCATATTTCCGTAGTGCAGTGGATCAGTGTCCAAAGTTTCTTAGCTGTAAAACAGTAAATAACGCACCCATAATTTTCAATGAGAGGTAAATCATTAAGGCTTTATGAGGCACTTTGAAGTTCCCAGATGGGATATGCTCACGAATATTAGTTAGTTAACTAGGCATATTTAATCACTCTAAAATGTTTGTCTTGCTTGTATATTATTATTTGACCTCTTGCTGATGCTTTGAGGTCAGAGCACTGTTGTATGTATTTGGTTCATCAGATACTCTTGACACTGGGATTTCTTTTGTTTCTGACTGTTGTGACATGGCAGCTTTTGTTCCTGAAGCGTGGTGCGGGTTTTGATGTTTTTCTTTCTTGTTTGGAAGTTTTTCCTTTATGTTTTCCCTTTTTGTGTCTTGAATTTTAGGTACTTCATAAGATGTAATCAGATATATTAAGCTCTTTGATCATGTCTGGTTGTATTTTTTTGCAAGAGAGAGTTCTCATGATGTGGTGAATCTAGTCTCCCTGGCATAGCAGCCTCCCAGTGAAGATCCATTTGTTCTTTGAACTGCACCCTCCTGATTTTTAAATACATCTCTTCTTATTTGATGCTTCCTTCAGTGAGGTATTTGCATTGAACAAGCTGATTCTTCTTAGCCTTTGGTTTGGTAGGCTAAAAGCCTCGAACACCTAATCTTCCCTCGTAAGGGAATGTTGCCTTTCCTATTCATCCTTATAAGCCCTTCTCTTTACTAACACCAGAGGAAATCTGGGAGTTCAGGCAGCAAGAATAGAATTCATTCCACCAATGCTTTCCATGATGGCACTTTTGTACCTCTTTTGTAAGTGCCTGACTCATGCATACTGGGATCATATTTGCCTTTTTAATAGGCATGAGACAGTAGTACTCAGATCCTTCCTGTAATCTTACAGTGCACAGAGAATCTTGGTTTTGCTAATATTTTATATTTGTTCCCTTCAGCACAATTCTCCTGTGCCACAGTCATTAATGTAAATAGTAAAGCAAAATTATCCCACAACCAGCCACCATGCAGCCTTCCCCTTTTCAAAATATTCAGTTCTTCCATTAAACTCTATTTTTTCAATATAAAATAAAATAAAAATTTCCACTGTGATCTCTTACAAAATGCTTACTGAAGTGTGTATGATGATATCTACTGTGTAGAGCTTTTTCACTTTGCAGCCATTTCTTCTGTCAAAAGAGAGGTACTGTTAAAGCCAGCTTCAATCCCCCTTCTGGAAACCACTACTGATTACTGAGAGAGTAACAATTTGAAAAAGATGTGTAATTCAAAGAAAGAAGAACTTTGTTCTTCTGAAATACTGTGACAAAAGGCAGACAACTGATCCACAAAATTACCAGCAATAATAGCTCTAGGAGACAAAGTCATATAAAGGTCTTTAGATAGAAAATAATTTGGGATTGTTTTAGCATTTTATAGGAAATTCTTCTGTTTTCATAAGGAGCAGCTGTGTCAGACAGCAAAAGTGAGTTCACACACAGTGGAGTATGTATGTGTAGCCTTTTCTGTTCTATGGAAAGGGCTAAAGCATGATAAAGGCTGCTTTAGGGAATTTGGGATGGACCGGGGATGGTTTGTGGTCTTGGAGCTGGATTTAATTATCCATAATGTTATCTCTGTGTAAATTTGCTGTTTGAAGTATGTTAGATGATAATAAACAGTGAAGGGCTGCTTGAATAAAGTGCTTGATTGAGACTTATTTTACAGAAAGAACATCTGAGAACATCGATCTCTTCACTCTGGTGACCAGTGACAGAACCTGAGGGAACAGCAGGAAGTTGTGTCAGGGGAGGTTTAGGTTGGATATCAGGAAAATGTTCTTCACCCAGAGGGTGGTTGGGCACTGGAACAGGCTCCCCAGAGAAGTGGTCACAGCTCCAAGGCTGACAGATTTCAATAAGTGTTTGGACAATGCTGTCAGGAGCATGGTGTGACTCTTCGGGTGTCCTGCGCAGACTGGACCCATCGATGATCCTGATGGTTCCCTTCCAACTCAGGATATTCTGGGGTTTGTATTGGCAAGGATTTGCCTACTGGCAAGCAATTAACCCTGAATTGCCTATTTTGGTGTGTCTTGGTGGCCCTTACTGACAGGACAGACTAGGTTCCTGATGTGAACTGTGAAGTAATCCTTGTGCACATTAGTTGTGCATCAGCATGTTGTGTCTAATCAACGCACATTCCATGGAAGATGTTTTCATTAGCTTGGTACTTGAGTTTGCAGAAGTTGACTGTCAATTTAAAGAACAGGTGAGAAACCTTGGGATATCTTAGAATGTTCTTCAAGAATGTTGATCATGAATATCTGTGGTTTTAAATGCCAGTTTTTACTTGTTTGCCTGCCCTGTTTGTGTGAGACAGCATTTCACACCACTGCTTTTTTGATGTGGAATATTCTCAAAGTACTATATGAAAAATAAAAGCAGAGCATCTTCAAAGAATCCTCAAACATAAACAATCCTTATTAGACCCTTAATCAAATCTTCAAATGCCATGATTTTATCTTTGGAGATTATAAAAATCTTTAATGTAAAAAATAATTTGAAAATGGTGAACTAGTGAAAAGTGCATTTCATCCTGTTGTTTGATTTCTAGATAGTTGAATATTTCATATGACTAAGTTGTTGTCCAAATTTATAGACACATGGGAAATTAATGTGTTCAGAAAAACACTCAGCTTTCTAGCAGTGCAGAAGTAAAGGATTAGAATATTTTCTGAACTGGGAGGATTGTTGGAAAGAAAGACTTGCAACCATGCAAGTTCACTGGTATCTTGGGCAAGTGCAGAGATGATGATGAATGCTCTTTAATTGTGATATGCCTCTCTTCTGCAGGACAAAATGAGCCTTTTAAGGTCATGCCAGAGAGATAGTGTCCCTATTCGTGATGGCAGCAGAAGTTAATTTATTCTGCTCTGCTGGGAAGATCTTGCTTTATGCATCTTTGCATAATGCAGTTATTTCTGTGCATTGGAGTAGCATGTTGCCAGCCTTTCATGATCATGGATTTGCAAATGTTCACCATCCATCTAGACCCACACAACAAACGGAAATGTTTTTGAATAACCTTGTTGTGTAACACATTTACTTCCAACATTTCAGGGAGAGGTATGATTTTCTCAGGGAACAGTAAGAATTGAAAAATTAAATTGCCTTTCAGAAATGTAGCAGATTTTAGACTACATTGGTTAACAACATAAAGACCTGTGTGGTCTTTTGTGATTGAATGGTTCAGTTTTTCCTCTGCTTAGACATCCAGACATCCTGACCTTAATCTTAAGCTTTTATGAAGAAGAGGTAATTGTGGAACATCTGACTGGATCCTATAGGAGTTTTCAGAGTGAAACTGACTATTTTTTCCTGCTTTTTTTTCTGCTGATTGAGCTTGAAATTGTCCTCAGTGCTGCTTCACTGCTATGCTTATTGTTGGACAATGTCCTGGTTTAGAGCAAATTTTGGAGGAGACCTCTGCGCTTCTTCTCTCTCCCCCTTCCATCCTTGGAACCAGTCTTAAAGGTGCAAAACTTATTTCTGGACTAAACAAACAAATGGGGATGCAAACATCATAAAGTCACCCCAGGACAGACAACAAGACACAAGACATACTGCAAGCTTGTCTTCAGAATTACTGCAGGAGGAGAGCAGTTAGAGCACTTGCATTGCAGGGAAGCATACTGTGGTGTGGAACTGCTGGCAGAGCACAAGTTTCACATGGGATTGTTAGAATGTACGCCTTTTAGAAAGATTTTACAGAGAAAATCACAGTTCTTGGAAGCTTTGTGCTGCTGTTTGTAGTGTCAAGGAGCAGGAGGGATATTGAGGGCATTTGATCTTGATAGAAAACTGATATGATTATGAAGTATTGCAAAAAATGTTTCCTCAACAGATCTGAGCTGTTGAGCTGCCACAAGTGCCTGGCAGCCAAGGGAGTGTTGCCATGACTGTGTGCACTGCTCCAAGAGAGCAGCAGTGAGGGAAGGGCAAATCTCAGTAGTGTCTGATGATATGTGACCATTTCCATTTCTATTCTGTGTCTGTTCAGGATGGGGAAAGGGAAATCAGGGGAAGGAGAGGAAAGAACAGAAGGAAGTCTGCATTCGGTAATACTGAATGGGACTGTATCTTTCTCTGAAACCACTAATTTAAAAACTCTTTTCAAATGATAACTGTATTCTGCTTTTACATTGCATTTTGAGCAGTGGAATGACTGCTTCCATGCAAAAAGGTGAAGAAATTGGATCCAGAGCCAGTGCACTGTGGAGTAAAGAGCTGTCAAACCTGTCATTTTAACTCCTTGCAGAAAACCTGTCTGTAAGATAATTCAGAGATACAGCCTTCTAATTCAGACTGCTTATAAAGGCGACCAAATTTATATTTATCTTTTTTTTTAATAAGTGCAGTTGGAACAATCTGGCTACTCAGGGCACAGTTAAAGCAGTATACCTTGCATATTTCACATTTTGTCAAACAGAGTTTAGACTTTGAATTTGAAATGGCACATGATTTTGGACCTGGTATTGAAGATTGTTTAACCAAGGCATATGTCTTACCAGGTCTGATTTTTGAGTCTTTATTCTCAATTTTGTATTTCAGTTTGTTGTGCTTAAGTTAATTTTCATTTGGAAGTAAGTCCTCTTGCTTTAAGTCTTATTGGGGTATATTCTTTGGTTGGTTTTAGAGAAGTGGTGCATTATTGCTGAGCAAAGATCTGCCCCAAAATAAACGTATTCCCAGTGAAATTGTCTTGCAAAGCCTAACTCTGCTCCTGAGGTAAAGAACAGCTGCATTTGGTGCATGCATCTGTCTGTCAACTGCAGCTCTTTTTGTCTCAGAAGGAAGCAGGTATTTCTTCAAATGACTGATGTTCTTCTGCCAGAAGAATTGATTGTTGGCAAAGATAATGGTTTAGAGGTGAAAGGAGACCTGGAAAAGACATATGAGATAGTGGCTCTGATGACTCTGACAGTGTTCTTTTCAAATGAATATTAACATTTTTTCCAGGGACATAGTCAGTATTGAATTGTGCACGGTGAATGCCTTGCTGCTATTGCTTCTACACTTTGTTCAGTACAGGCCTGTTTAACACAGGAAGTCAGTAATAAAGAATACATTACTTATGATTTTCTTTTTTGGATGAATGGAGCATTATCAGCTACTTTGAGAATCCACAAATTTCATTTCATTCTTCTTTTACCATTAATAAATGTGTGTAGCCCCAGAGTTCTGCTTACCTCTGTGCCCTAATCAGTGGTGAAAGGTCTCTGGTATCCTGAAAGAGATGAGGATAATCATATGGACAAAATGATGGATTTGGGACATTCAGCATCTAGCTAACATGTATGATAGCAGTAGGTTTTTTTTATTTGAAACAAAACTTTTAGGGCAATCCTATTAGAGTGGCACAAGCTGAGTGCAGTTAGAAGAAAGCAGACCTGTTCTCCTGTCCATCTTGCTGCAAGAGAGGTTTGTGATCTGAGAAATTCCTACTCTGTCAGTCTGTAAAATAATTTCAGACAATATCAAATTACACTTTTCTTCATTTATTTGGTTGTTCTTTGTTCTTTTTTGTGACTTGATATTACAGTATTGCAGGTATTTTACTTTTTTACCCTGTCTTGTAGTAGATCTTTGCGCAGTTAATTTAATTTAGTTTTAGTTGAATTTTGTTTAGTTATAGAATAAGTGTCTTAACCAAAATGCTTTTTCACTGGTTTCATGAAGGCTAGCAGGGTTTGCATACTGCATTTTAGGTGAGAAATAACAAGCAAAACCTTTGTTTGCTGTCACCGCAAAGATTTTGAGACGGTAAAAAGGTGAATTTTACACAGTAACAAAGTTTATTATGCATGCAGTTCACAGCCTGCAATCTGTAGGCTTGGAAACAGATAACAGGTTCTGAGTTGCTTGCAGAGACTATAGAGTAGTTCTGTATTTCATAAAGTGGTAAAAAAGCTGCTGGGCATTTGCATTTAAATTTGTCATGAATCGCTGCTAGATACAGAGTATCTTCTTGAAAGGTTATTTTCATGGGAGTGTTTTTCCGCTTTTTAAAGCTCTCTATTATTCTCTTCCTTTTTTTGATAGCGCACTGGGAGAGATACTTCTAGTTATTTAGCTGCACTGTTAGATCTTGACAGATGGATGTGTTTCCATTATATCTCACTCTTTGAAAATTATACTCCATTTTTCCTGTTTATACAGCCTTGTATTGAGAAGAATTATATTCAGTTATACTTAACATTGATGTAAAGGCACAAAAAGTGAGGAGGAAATGTTTGTATCCAACTTTCCCCCCCACCCCCCCTTCATAGAATTCTTCATTTGACATCTTTGTTTTACATTGGTTCTTGGTACTGGGTCATGTTGAGTTGTTCTTCTTCTGACAATGACAGATGGAAATTTCCTTAAAGCTGTAAGATCCTTAAATTGTTTGGTGACAATTTATGTCAAGTTACCTCTTTCTTGTACTGTAATAGTGTTTCTTTTCTTGCACAAGATTGATCTTCATCAAATTTCACAAAAGCTTGATCACTATTTAAAGTATGGCTCTGGGGATCCTATATTGTTTGTTAGCCATGCAAATAAATAACCTGTGTTGTTAAAAGACAGGAAACATCTGTGGTAAATTATTTTTCCTTTGGAGTGTTTGCCTGTTTTGTCATTTGGTTTTGTTTAATTGCAGTGCAGAAGAATTGATAGGTAAATTTGTATGCCGAAAAATTCTTCTTACTAAGGACAGGGACAGGTGCAGTCTTTTAATTACAAGAGTGTTTTATTTTATATTGCTGCTGCTTTTTCAGATGAATGCACTGGACACACTTGGTCAGACAGCATTGCACAGGGCTGCCTTAGCAGGGCACTTGCAAACCTGCCGGTTGTTGCTGAGTTACGGCTCTGATCCCTCCATCATCTCTTTGCAAGGCTTCACAGCAGCACAGATGGGAAATGAAGCAGTGCAACAGATCTTAAGTGGTGGGTAAAAGCAAAGGCTTGTGTATTTGAACTTCAGCTTCTCCCTTTACAGCTTTGAATCTTGTTTCTTTTTTTCTCAGAGCATGAGACTTGAAGTAGTTTTCTCATCTCTCCCCTCTGCCATCAAGTGCACACAACTACAGTATGTATTGTGTGACACTTCTCAGAAAATAAGTAAATAGCTCTGCTCAGTTCAGTGATTTTGTGCAAATGGAGAAGAAGATAACCATCTTGTAGATTTAGGATATGCTGTCTGTACAAGAGGGTTGTAGGAAAGCACATGTAGGGAGTTTTGGGATTTTTTTGGTAGCAAGTTCCAAGGCAACTGGAATATTGCTGAGCATGTAAGAAACCTTTTTCCCTGCATCGGCCAACCTGTTAGGTACTCCCTACTTCAGCAGTCACAAGCAGAGTGTAACTGGCAGAAAAACACTGGTAGTTGCTAAACAGTTTGAACTTTTACTTCAAATCTCTTGCTTGTCCAGTAGAGAAAGATTTTATTGTGAAAGTGCTCTAGATAGTGCTTAGGTAACAATTTATCTATATCTTCTATTGAAATGATGAATAGATGTTTGAAAAGGGTGGCACTATTTTTCATAAAAGTGCTTAAGAGTTTGCATCCTCTTACCCATGTTACATTTGAATTTTTGCAAGTACAGAGAAAAATAATTGCATCAATAGCGAGTGAAGAGCAAGTGACTCACCTTACAGTGAGATGTGCAGGTAGTCAAACAAAGGCAGATATCCAGATAGATGAGAAGACATCTAGCTAGAAACTCCATTTCCTCCAGTGTTTTCAACAATATTGCCTTAAAACAGGACAAAACAAAGAAAAAGCATTTTACAGCAGTGCAAAGGACTGTTTTGAGGTGTACCCACTCCTGAAATGTAGCTGGTTACCTGGATAGTGTTATCTGTTGTAATGTGTACATGGATGTATGTATGTGGATTGAGAGAGAAGAATGTTGGCAGAATCATGTCAGCTTTAGAGTCACAATCTGACTGATTTGCTCTAAAACTAAAGCTCCTTATTCAGACATGTTGGAAATATGAACTTGAACATCACAACCCCAGCTGCATTTTCAAAAGTAACAACAGACCAACTTCATCCCCCAGCTGTGGAAAATATGTTGAGGACGAGTTAATACCACTTATGTATCCTAAGTAATCTTAAAGCATCTTTTCCCCGTGTAGAAAGTACACCGGTGCGCACATCCGACGTCGATTATCGGTTGTTAGAGGCGTCCAAAGCTGGAGACTTGGAAACTGTGAAGGTAGGTTTGCACAGTTCATGGGAATTTTCTACTTGGCATTGCTGTGCAAGGCTTGTGGAAACAGTGCCCAGTGGATGGTAAATCATAAGAAATGGGAAGTCATGGATCTTTCTTTTTTTTTTTTTTTTTCTTCTAGGAAGTAGTACATTAAGATGTACTGACGTGTGTTTTTCTTGGGTTTCTGCTTGTTTGTTCTGCCAGTCCTTCCCACATTCATGTCTTTGATGGACTCAGATGTAGCCATAATTCTTTGAAGCAGGCTCTGTGATTCTCAGAATCACAGTTTAGTAGAAACAAGCCCTCAGGTGCCTGATTCAATCAGATGGCAAGCAAATACTGTTAACAGGTATCGACTCAATATTTTAAACCATCCTTAATCTGAAGGAGTGGGTCAGGCCGTGGAATCCCACCATCACAGGAAGGTTTGATCTTGTTTTTGATGCTTGGTCTGTGGACAAAACAGCCTGCAGATGGACTCTTGTGCATACTTTCCCACCTTGAACTTCAGCATGATATACATTAATATTCAAACAGCAGCAATTTTGTGTACCAGCAGCTCCTTTGACTGCTAAGCTAGATATTTCTGGTTTTCTGAAGGCAGTATAGACCAGACATGGTGATATATCTGGAGAAAGTTACATGGCCTTGAACCTGGTACTTAGTGATGTAGAGGTTCACCCTTTCTTATACATTGGGAACATCTTCACGCTGCTTCTGTCATTTAAGTCTTATTTGTTATAGAAGTACATTCAGCTGTAAATTTAGAACTGCTATTTTTTAAACTTTGCATAAGTGGAAAGAAATTTCCTGATACTTCAAAAAATTTGTGTAATATAAGTGGATCAGATTTTGTGTTGGGGTCTTTGGAGGTGGTAGTTCAGTTATTTGCTTTTGTGTTTGTTTCATGTTTTGTTGTTGCTGTTTGGTTTTGGGGAGTTCTTTATTTGTTAGTTTTAGTTCTGTACTAGATTTTGTGGTTTTTTGTCTCCCCAGCAACTTTGCAGCCCTCAGAATGTGAATTGCAGAGATCTGGAAGGCCGTCATTCAACACCACTGCACTTTGCTGCGGGATATAACCGCGTGTCAGTGGTGGAGTATCTGCTGCACCATGGAGCAGACGTGCATGCCAAAGATAAAGGGTACATTTCATTCCTTGATATGTTCTGCTATTCTCTATTGGTGTGAGACTTATATCCCTTATATATTCATTCTGATTCAGATTTCAGTGACCATGGTGTTTTTATCTTGAAAATTTTTCTCTTTCCTCTTTGTTGAGCATTGTTCCTGTGCTCTAGGGAGGTTTATAGACCATTACAGCATACTTTGCTTTCTGGAAAAGCCAATATCAAGTACATAACCTGGCACTGTGATACGTGATGCTTCTCTTCCCCTTTTTGCCCATTTTGGAGACTTTGTTTTGCTTAAAAGCAGACTTTAACTTGTTTTAGGTGATCTAAAATTAGTTTTGAATAAAATGAGATAAATACCAGGGTTATCTCTGGGCATTTTTCTAATTATGGTAGCTTTTATTATTAAGTTAATTATTTTTACAGTTAATATTCAGTTAAATTATATAAAACATTTACTTTTTTTTTTGCATTAGTTGTGCAGCAGCATGGTTATGTTCACTCTTTTACTCCATATATTAGTTCAGGGTGGGGGATAATAAATTTCCAATACTGAATTTTCAGGCTTACCCTGGAAGAAGTGTTTGGGTATCTTTCTGTATCTATCAGATGTGCCGTACTTACTAATAACTGCACTTCAAACAGATTAGTGTTATGTCTTTCTTGAAATTTATACTCAAATATCCAAACTTAGAACTACTGTGAGCAATTTAGTTTTTGTCTGTTATTAACAGCATTGAAGTTGCGTATGGAAGCTGTAACATTGGGGCTTGCTAAATATTTAAAAGTCTTGTGGATGAGAACTGAAGGAGGATAATTAAGTTTTAAGTGATTTTTAATAGAAAAATAAAACCCTGAAAACTGGAAAGACTGAAAGATAACAATAATGTCTGGTGAAAGTGAGAGTTTTATCTACTGATTGCATATAGGACTTTATTTTCTAGCTATTAATGCTTTATCTTTGATTAGTGGCTTGGTACCCCTGCACAATGCCTGTTCCTATGGACACTACGAAGTGGCTGAACTCCTAGTGAGGCACGGTGCTTCTGTCAACGTGGCAGACCTGTGGAAATTCACTCCTCTACATGAAGCAGCAGCAAAAGGAAAATATGAAATCTGCAAACTGCTTTTAAAAGTATGTGCTGGAGATCTCAGATGTGTCTTTAAATGCATATATATTCCTTTTTTCTGAAGATTAATGCAAAGTTAATTGCATTCAGTGAATTCTTTGTTGTATCTTTGAATCAATTTTTATCTTGCAATGGTCATATGGTTTCTTGTGTAATATTGACTTGAAAAGAATCATCTGTACAAGTACTGTTTCCAGCATGTGTATTAATACTGTTAGCCAAGTAGGACAAGACTCTGAAACTGGAAAAACCAGCTGAATTCATGTGAGGATGGCAACTCCCTACCTTGTCCTATCCGTCCCTTTCTGAAATAGTTACTGCATTTAAGTAAATTCTGTTAATACTTATGCAAGAGAGTGTTATAGAGCAATAGCGGAAGGTGGGTTCTAAATGCTGTTCAGTATGAGAGGAATTCAGAACTGTTATGTTAATGTATAATTTATCAAGCTCCTGGAGGAAATGCATGTTAATATACTGTGGCATAAATATTCATTATACTTGAAGGAAGAACCTGTTAAAAGCATGAGGTAATGCAAAGATATTTCCAGTGAGAAACATGAGTTTGAGGAACTTCTTAACATAAGGTCAGATCCTGCCCTGAGAGGATGAAAGGGGGTGCTAGAGTCAAATTTTTTGCCAATCCCATTTCCTCTTTCAGCCTTGCCTACTTATGTCCCTCTGAAGCACAACATTTAAGATAGGAGAAAGTCAGAATATGGATGTCTTAAGATACACATGGTCTACCCCAGCTGCTTTTCATTTGCTGCTACAAAGCCCCACTATTTCCCTCCTATATCATTAATTATTTCACTTGATTACCAAAAAAGCAGTCAGAGAGAGAAGAATGATAGTTTGAAGCACATCTGCAGCAGAAACCAGGGGATATTAAGAGATGTCTGTGAAGTAGGCATGGTGGTGGCCTGGAAGTAACACCCTGACAGAGATGTTAGCTCAAGCTATAGGAACACCTGTATACTCTCAAGCACAGTGTTGCATTATAGATACTGGAGATCTCTGGCCTTTTTTGGTCATTCCACAGGGAATTTACCCATATTTTGTCTTCAGAGGATCCTGAATGGATGTCCAACAGGAAATAGAAAAGTGCTGAAATTATTTTTTTTAGATCACTCTTTCACAAGATAAGAGCTAAATATGCCCTTAAGGTGACACAGATGTAAAGTCTCTGGGTGTCTGTGAATATGTGCTCACACTGCAGTTTACTCAGGGTTTCTCCTGCTGTGCCTCTTATGCCAGCTGGCAGTGTTGTCAGTTCTGCTGAGTTGTGGATGTTGAGCTTGACCCCTCCTGACTTGTGCTCCTTCTCTCCTGATCTGCTTGAAGAAGGAAACAAAAATAAACAGGCATTTTGGAGACAGTGTCTTTTTTAATCACCTTTCTTTGAAATGACCACCTTCATTTATTTCTATGCCTTGGAAGGGGTCACAGAAGACACTGTCTCTTCGTTCAGATATTTATTTTGGAACTATTTAAATAGTTCCAGTTTTGATGAGTTTTAAATTAAGGGATTTTAGGTCATATCTTAGAGAAGTTGTTGCAGTCTAGAAATCTTTTCACAAAGAATGCTCTCTTCCTAAAAGAGCCACAGCTGTGGAAACTGCTTCTATGTAATCAATACTCTGTCCTTTTTGTCCCTTGCTCTTCATCCTTTGCACCATGAGCACAGTTGTACTGCTTCCAAATACAAAGCAGTTAATTCTCTCTGTTCTCCCATTCCCAGTCCAGTGGGAAATGGCAGGGTAGACTTGCTGGCAGGGACTGTGTTCGACTGTTCTGAAGAGGTCAGCCAGAGAACTCTAGCACCAGCAGCTGCCTCTGCTTTATCTATCTTTGTTTTGTCCCACTGCTGCTGAGAGTGAATAGGGAAGGAGCTGTCCTCCCACAAACCTGAATGTGGACGTGACTCACACCATATGCTCTGCATAGTTCTGCGTTCCCCTTCTCATCCCCTGATGCTCCAGTAGCGTGTTCTTATCACTGCCTGATCTACATGTTTTGCCAGCACAGACACACTCCAGCGGATATCCAACTCCACTTGTCCACCAAAATTTTTTTTCACTTCTTCCAAAGACCTGTACACTGCTTAAGATGGTGCTGTTGTCTATTGGAAAGTGTAGAGAAGAGTATTTTGCTGGTTCCCTTCTGAAACAAGTGCCTTTTGATATCAGGGTGACATTTAGTAGAACTCAGAGCCTGGCTTTGCTAGCTCAGAAGGTTGTGCTCAGGAGATAGCTCTGCCAGCCATTTGCTTCCTGCCAGTTTTCAGGAGAAGGGGAGGACTGGCAGCAAGACACTTGCAGTTGGCTTTCTTTTCACGCTGCTGTGGCAGTAAGAAATAGCTACATGCAGGAAATGCTCCTCAACATACTGCAATTGCAAGTAGAGCAGGGACAGCTCTTGCAGAGGGCTGCTGTTCTTGCCTGTGGAATTGAGATTCACACAGCTGTGTTTCAGACTAGTGCTTTTAGGCCTCAGACTTGTGAATTTATTTTTGTGTGCCTACTAATCTGTACAATTATTACTTCATTGTGGTAGGTCTGCAAAATCCCATTTTGTTTGGCACAATAGTGACACACGTGCACTGCTGTGTGCATGACTGTGACACCAGCATTCCACTTGCTCTTTGCAGCATGGAGCTGATCCAACAAAAAAGAATCGAGATGGGAACACTCCATTAGATTTGGTGAAAGAAGGGGACACAGATATCCAGGATTTACTGCGAGGAGATGCTGCCCTGCTAGATGCTGCCAAGAAGGGGTGCCTGGCACGAGTGCAGAAGCTGTGTACTCAAGAAAATATCAATTGCAGAGACACCCAGGGAAGAAATTCAACACCATTACATCTTGCAGGTGGGTAACGTGCCAAGTTTTCAAGGCTTGTATGTTTGTGGTAGATCTACAGATGTAATTTGCCAAAATCAGGATTGGTATAGGAAGAGTTGTCCTGTACAAAGAGTTAACTAGGGCATCTATTTTAGGAGATAATACAATTACTAGGGAAGAGGAACTTTTGCAGTTGAAAAATTGCCTTAGCTTTTCTGTTGAATATTTTTCTTTAATTTAGCTCTCCTAATACCTAATTTCTTTTCCTGTGCTTTTTCTACAGCTGGTTACAACAATTTGGAAGTAGCTGAATACCTTCTTGAGCATGGTGCTGATGTTAATGCCCAAGACAAAGGAGGATTAATTCCCCTACACAATGCAGCATCCTATGGGGTATGTGCAGGCAGTCTTGCCATGAGTAAAACAGCAAGGGACTCCTTGAAGTCATATCCAAAGCCAGATATTTTGCAGCTGTTTTCCTGTGAACACAGTTCAGGTTTTGATGAAGTATTTATCAGGCTAGGTTGCTGTTGTGAGCCCTATTTGCAGTCCTACACATTAAATAGGGCACAGATTCAGGTATGCTGTAGCAGTTCAATGCTGCAGTTTGGAAAGATGACTACAATGTAGCTTTTATGCAGGCAAGCAGATGCACAGGATTGAACAGTTTGGGATGATATTCAAAACAGAAAAGACCTCAAGTTGTGTCTGAAGGACTTAGATGGAAGGAAGAGAAAAATACCAGGGGGTTGTGTGCAGATGATGACAGGCAAGTGAGGTGTGTTACAGCTGGTGTTTGGTGGCAATCTATTGCTAGAGTTGAAGTAGTCGACTACTGTGTTTGTAATGTGGTTGTTCTCCAGGGCAAGCCATCTGCTGCAGGGGGTGCAGAGACAGATTCAAGCCATTTCAGATGAGGCAGGCCCTCTTTCCTCCCTACAGGAGTAAGCATCTGTGTCCCAGTTGCACAGATGCCTAATAGATTGCTTATAAGCAGTTGTTAGTTGTGGACTGGGTGAGAAAGAAGTCTCTTGTAAATAGTTGTACAGAGACAGTGCTTGAGAAGCTTCTAGCACTGTGCTTACAGTCAGAGAGGATCTGAAGCTGATGAGGTACTGGGTTTGATGGTCATGATATGGTATGTCTGTTACTTACCTGACTCTGGCACTTGTACAGCAAAATCTGGGACAGGTGACCCTAACAGAACCATGATTGCTTTTGTTTGAGAGCAAATGAAGTAAAAAGTGCAGTGTACACCTTGTTTTTAAGAAGAGCATCAATGGAACACAGTCTACACCATTTGTATTGGTTCTTTACATCACTCTGGGATCCCAGTGTCACAAAGAGCAAAAGGCCCCAAATCCTGATGAAAGATTAGAAAGCAGCACAGAATCCTTTTATGTTACAGGGTCTTATACCAAGTAATATTGTTTATCAGCATTTGCCTTTAAGCATTCATTCCCAAGATGTTTCTAAGATCTAGAGATAAAATCTGTTGGAAAGACTGTGTTCTTTTCTTTGGCATGAGAAAGCCAAACTATTTCTTATTGACATAGACAAATGTCAGAGATTGGTTTTAGTGGATTATCATTTCTAAAAATTATAATGCCAATCTAACCTGGTTGCCCTGCTTCCTCTAGGAAACATTAAAAAGGCAGGATTTGGTGCTTTTCCATCAGCTTATTTAGTTAAGAGTTGCTTCATACCTTTCCTGGCATCCCACACTTCTCTGTGAGCTGTCATCAGCCTGTTCAGATCTCTGTGATGGGAGGTAGAGAGGAGAGGAGTAATGGTTTCAGAAGTTCATAGCTGGCAAGATTCACAAGCTCTGCCTTTTCCTCACAAAATTTCTTCAGTTCTCCCACCCAGTACTTCATGCTGTGTGTCCCTCAATAGGGCTTTCTGTGACAGAAAAATCACAGGAACAGCAATTGCTTTAAAAGTTTGGCAGAGAGGAAAAATAAACTTGGCAGTATTTTCAAACGACACTTGTTCAGAGACCAAGCTGTTTTATGAGAGCTGCAAAGAGTCATTTAATTGCCATTGAGGGGAAGAAGGAAATCCATTGGCAATTCTTTGTGCCTCTGCTTACAATTTCAGTGTTTCATGCTACCACCCATTCATTTTGACTACCTGCTTTTTTTTCTTTGCTGTCTTGCACAAGAAGCATATACTGGTTAGAGGCAGGCAAAATTTTTCATTTGTCAGTTTTCTCTTATTTTTACTTGGGAGACTTCAAGGACAGTATATTGATGGAAGCATGGGGTTATAAGTTCATTACTTTTATAACCCATGTAAAACAGCTGTTCCTTGTGACACTCATAATACATTTTATCAATTACAGCTCTCATAAAGTATGAGTGAAGATAGAACAGATCTGTGATGCCACAGATGAGTTCAAAGTCTTGCAAGAAAGAAAGCACAACAAAGACTTCTGTAATACACACAGGGGTGGCTCAGTATCACAACACATGGATCTTCAGAACTTCTAGTGCTGTGTCACAAAAGTTGCAGCCCAATAAATTCACCAGTTCAAATTTGTCCTCAAATAATTATTTTATGCAGGATTAAATATCATGTCTGCTCCTGCAGCTGGCACAAACTTCATGCTATGTACTTGGGGTGATTTGACAGAAATCTGCTTCTGTGCCTGATCCCAATTCTTCTGTGCTGGTGAATGATCTGCTAGTGCACAGACACAGATGACTGTGGAGCTGCAGTATGAATTGGTCTCTGGAGAATGTACTGCTCCTGTGACACAGGAAGCAGAATGAGTTAAGGAAAGAGAAACCACAAGGGTCTCTAGGCACCATTACCTCCAGCATAAAAAAAGGATTGTATGTTTTACCAGTGTCATGTTGATTAGGATGTTCTTGTGTTTTCCAGCATGTGGACATAGCAGCACTGTTGATCAAATATAATACATGTGTCAATGCAACAGATAAGTGGGCATTCACACCTTTGCATGAAGCTGCACAAAAAGGAAGGACACAGCTCTGTGCTTTGCTGTTAGCTCATGGAGCAGATCCAACCATGAAGAACCAAGAGGGTCAGACACCACTGGACCTGGCAACAGTAAGTTCATGTTAGCCAGCCACAGGCTGCTCTGGAGGATGTACTCTGCATATTAAATTCATTTCTATGGCTCTCTGGCATCAGCAGTCCTCAGCTTCCATTTTGCTGAGCTGGAGAGAGAAGGGCATCTCCTGTGTGCCTCTTTGTGGCGTTTTATCCATGGGACCAGGCATTTTCCTTTGGCTGGAACCTTAGCATGGCTTGTGATTTAAGGTTTGCTTCTCCTTAAGTATTCACTCCTGGGATCAATCTCCTCATTCCCAGGAGTAAAACTCTCTGAGATGTCTCTGATGATGGTCAGTCTGTGCACTGTTAGTGATTATTTCTTTGAACCTAGGAGGAACACCAGATGGGCGTTTAGAGGAATGGGAACATTTGGTGGATTGTTATGCTCAGTGCCTCCATATTACCTCAGTTCCTTTTTAAAACATTAACTCCAAAAGAACATTCCAAAGAATTCATTCTACCTCTAAAATTTGTAGGTGGCTGTCAAACTTTTTCTAAAACTGGCTTCTGTAAACTTTCTTTTAAATGGTTTAAAAGCCTAATAAGGTTCTATGAACATGTATGCCCTAGCTTAAACAATCTTGGAATAGATAATGCAACCAGATTGGATGCTGTGTCTGGTCTCAGTGCAAGTATCTTTTAGGGTTATTGATTTATTTATGAAGAGTTCAAGAAATATCCTCCGGAGTAATCTGAGCTCTAGAAAACTTGCTTTGTGATGAAGGATATGAAAATTATTTGATTTCTCTGTAGGAAAATAAGGGTGTCTTAATCATGTTCTACAAGAATTTTTAAGGAGGAAGTTCTTGAAGATGAGGGTATTGCTTAATTAAGTCAATAAAAGCTAAATCCAGCTGCTGGCGAAGACTATACTCATCCTGAGCTCCTGTCCTTTTTTTTCCTATTCTGACCCAAGAGATGTGATTATAGCAAAGGCAGCAGTAATCTTTCCACTGAAACCATGTTCCAGTGCACCTGAAATTGAGCCTGACAGAAATTAAGAAGTGGCATTTCCTGTCCTAGGTTCTGAAGGATTTCAAATAAAGTTGCTGCATTGTTCTCTCTGACTTTAGCACTTACAAAGCCATTCTGCCAGAAAAAAATTAGATGTAGCTTCTTATATACCTTTAGAAATGGGGAGAACCTGATTCACCTATGTCTTGAGTGGTCAATCAAAATGTTCTTGCAACTGTGAATTCCCCTATAACAGAAGCTGGCAGTTTTCTTTCTAATGGGGACCAGAGCAATCAAATAAAGCAATTAAAAATTATTTCCAGAGATCAGTGACTTGTGGCAGTAGGAGCTCATGTTGAGTGTTCTTTCTGTTTTTCAGGCTGATGATATCCGAGCTCTGCTGATAGATGCAATGCCTCCAGAAGCTTTGCCCACGTGCTTCAAGCCCCAGGCCACTGTTGTCAGTGCCTCTGTGATCTCTCCAGCATCCACACCGTCCTGCCTGAGTGCTGCCAGCAGCATCGATAACCTCACGGGCCCACTGGCAGAGCTGGCCGTGGGAGGGGCATCCAATGCTGGGGATGGAGCTGCAGGAACTGACAGGAAGGAAGGAGAAGGTGCATTTGCTGCTGGACAACTTTACATTGCTAGAAGTACTGTAGTTTAGTATCAAAATAGGCCTTGGTTTATCTGAAAAGCATTTCTGACTAGCCAGAAAATACTGTGCAGTTTGAACTGTAATCTGTCTGGTGTTTGTTAACTGTTCATTGTTAACTGTTCATCTGTGTTTGCTATCAGTCATTGGGTCTGACTACAAATGCAAATATGATTAGGTGCCCAGATGTTCATTGACTTCATAAAAAAATCCAATGAGAATTATTTTGATGAAGAAGTTATGATTGTGATGGCTGGGGATTTTGCCAAGGTTTTTTAAACCCTTTGATTAGTATCTGGAGTCCATGCTTTAGGTCAGAATCTAAGGGGGTCACATAGCAAAAATATACCCATCCTTCTTTTCCTTCTCTTTGCAGTATGAGCCTGTATTTGTCACAGATGGTTTGGGCTTTAAATAGTTGATTCTGAAGAGGAAACGGTGATGAGCTTTGCACAGAACTTTGACACAATGGAAGTAGATTGTTTATTACAGACATAGACAAATTGATTTAAAATTCAAAACTCTGATTATTTTTATAGAGAATCAGTGGTATTGCTTGATTTTTTTTTAAGGAGGTTGGTTTGGTTTTTGTTACTTCAGATGTATAGCATGTAAAGACTTGTTTCTTCTCTTACAGTTTCTGGTCTTGACATGAACATTACCCAGTTCCTAAAAAGCCTGGGTCTTGAACACCTTCGGGACATCTTTGAGACAGAACAGGTAAGTGGCAAGCCTCATCTCTATTTCTGTGTTTAGGAGATAAACTAATGCAATAAATTTGAGTGACATTTTCATTTTATAATTGAAAAAGGGAAGGAAAAAATCCACACTTCACATCTACAGAAAAAGAAGTGTGTTCAAGTTTTCTTTCAGTTTTCTGCAAATGAATTGCCAGATACAATATGGTGAAGTTGCAAACTTTTCTTGTTGGATTTAGGTGTCAAGTAGCTTTTAGTTACACATACACTGTGACTGCCAATTTGGCTTGTATTCTGAGAGTTATTTTGGACCTTGTGAACTTTGAACATGATGACTATAATGAAGTTAGGTTCAAATGTCACCTGTGTTTGTCCTTCAGCAGTCTTGACAGCCAAACAAGCCTTTCACCACCTGTAGTGCTGCGTGTGATAGTTTGGTTAGTTGAGAAATAGGGGAATAAAACCTGCAGATTTATCAGTAATTCAGCGTATATGAAAAGGGTACAACTAATGTAAATTTCTCAAGCTTTCATTATGTTTTACAGCAGAAGTACCTGTAATGTATTTGTAGATTCCTTTTGTGTACCGTTTCTTAAATTTAACATGTTGCAGTTAAATTGATCTGTTTACATGACTGAGATGGAATGTGCATGTGGAAGTGAAAGGTACAAGTGCAAGAGACTGGATTTGATGATTATTTTTTCCTCTGGCCTCTGCTGCTAATCTTTTATTGGGGAATCAGGAAACAAAGGTTTGAAATGTGATGTGTTATTTACAGTTCCAGCTGTTTCTATAAAATGTTCAAAGATAAATGTTCAAAGATAAGGGGAACTTTTCCCCTTCTCATACATGAAGCATAAGCTTTTCTCTTTAGTTTGGAACTCCTTCTGTTCAGAAGGAAACCAACCTCAAACCAACCTATGCACTTTTCAGGTTTTATTATTATTTTTCACACCTTCCTGTTGCTTAGCTGGTCTTGTTCTACTTTTGCTTCCTTGACTCCTAACCTGTTAAGAGCTTCCCTGCTAATAAGATTTAACAATGCAAATCGGATTCAATATATTCATCATTTTGAAATCATCCAGCTCTTCTTGTAAGTTTCTTTGTACAAAAAACAAGCTCATCTTCTTTAAGCTTATTCTTTTAAGCTGGTTTTCCAAGTGCTACCTTCATGTGTACTTTTTCACCTTGGCTCATTATTAGTAAGTTTGTAGAATATTAATTTCTGCTTGTGTAGTGAAAGTAAGGAATTGTACAATGCTGTGAAACTTTGAATGCTTCAAAAGCACTCCCATATTTATGCCAGCATTTCAGTGCATCCCCCTTCTACCTAAGGAAAAATGTTTGTGAGAACCTTCTTCGAGAACCAGCTTTTGTTAATTGGTATGAGAGAAGTGAAAGTTTTGCACAATTTCAGGCTGTAGCAGCTGGGCATGGTCCTGTGATAGGGATGGGTTTGCCAGAAGGTGGCAGCAAGTAGAAGTGAAGCAAAACATTATCTACCTTTATGCTTTTGGTTGCACCATAAATACTTTCCAATTTCTGAAGTGATAGGTCTCCAGCCTTGAAAGTCAGGCCAGGTTTGACAAGTGATTTTTGTGATCTTTTACCTTTCCAGATAACCCTGGATGTGTTGGCTGATATGGGGCATGAGGAACTAAAAGAAATTGGGATCAATGCGTATGGACATCGCCACAAATTAATAAAGGGTGTGGAGAGACTTCTAGGAGGTCAGCAAGGTAAGTATGACACTTTTACTGGCTGGTCTAAGGGTACCACAAAACAGGCTCCCATAAGTCACTTTCTCTAAATGTAGGCGTTGTGACCAGACTTGAAAGAATCTGGATGTCAGAGAAGTGTGTTTGCTGTGACATGGTGGCTGAGTGGGTTGTGATAGCTAAATATATTAAGGAGATACCAGACCAAGTGATCACTTGTCTTTTCAGAGAATGGATACCCCTGAGGCAGCTTTGGAAGCTGTTCCCATTTCTCAGGACCCTGTTTTACCCAGAGAGGAGCTTTTGGATATGATTTACCCTCCATACCTACCCCCAGGCCAGTTATATCCTGAAGGATTGGTCTGATAGGGTTTTAGCTGCCCCATGTTTCTAATGGAAAGAGGAAGCAATAAAGGGCAATTATATCCCATATGCATTTTGCTTCTCTCTTTTAAAGCCTCTGTTGCTAAAGAAGGCACTTCTATTTGTTTTTGAGGTTGTGCTTATGCCTTGTGTTTGTTTTGCATTTCCTGTACTGGGGTTGTTTAAGAACAATGATGATGATGGATATAAATAAAGCCAGTATTGATTTTTCCTGTTGATTTTTGCTCCTTTTCATTCCTTCTCTTTGCAGGTACCAATCCTTATTTGACTTTCCACTGTGTGAGTCAGGGGACCATTCTCCTTGACCTTGCTCCTGATGATAAGGAGTATCAGTCTGTAGAAGAGGAGGTAATCCAAGTCCCTTTCTTAATGCTTCAGGGGCTGTATATTTTTCTTTCCACTGATAACCTGTCAGAGCTAAAGTGTGCAATACGTGTTGAAAGTGCTAAAATAGGCTTTGATGTATGAATTGCATAGTGCTGATATGAAGTTTCAGGTTCTTTATTTGTCCTTTCACGTAGAACAATGATAGAAATTATTTTGCCATGTCCTTCCAATTTTTTTAATAAGAAGTCTCTGCTCACTTAGTGTTATTCCAGTTTTATTTTGTTGTTGTGTTTTGGATATCGTCTCATAGGGAGGGTTTGCACAGCTTTCTGTAGGTAGGTGGACCTGTGAGAATTAAAAGCTGTGTGTGAAACCAAGACATCAAGGCCTTGCAATTCTCTAAGCATTTTCTGTGAACCAGCTTGTTTTCTCTTGTCTCAGTGGCTTAGTTAATCTGTAACCCAGATAAACAGCTCTTGGACAATTGAGAATTGACTGTAATTTTGCCTCCCACACACACACATGCTCTTTTATTTAAGTAAACTACAGGCACATACCATTTTGAAAGCAAAAATCATAACAGAAAAGAGACTTTCTGAAGAGTTGTGTTTGGTAGAAACTCCATTTTCCTCTGAATTTGCTATTTGTGTCATGTTCCTACACTATAGCACAGAAGTGCTTGGAGTCATTTAAAAAGTCTAGATAATCAGGATTGCTGCCAGCTTAGATGGGCATATTTTTTATTAGTAACTTCATAAACTAGAATTTGTGCAGATCATTTTAATAAACTCTTCTGAAAAAAAGGGTCACTTGTCGTAGTAAATTGGAATATTTATTTGAACTATTACAAAATATTGTTGTTGTAGCTATAAGTACTTCTCTAAAAGACATAATGCAACTATTTCTGAGGAAATCAGAAATGCTCTTCTAATGACGTAGAAGAATTTACAGTGCAGGTATTTCCCTAATACTAAGAAATGCAAACTAATCTTATTAAAATCACATTTGTTATTACTATGAAGTGATCTTTTTGTATATTAATCCTCAAATATTGGGAGTTTTTTCCTAATTTAAAGAGGGTTTTCTAGTAGTGTATCATTTTGATAGCAAGTACCATTATTCTGTTTTTCTTATGTGGATTTTTATTACAAGATTGGATAATTGCATCATTGGGTGCTTGAGAAATTAGGGTATACCTCAGTTTAAAATAGAGGGGTTTGGGGTTTTTTTCTTCTTTTTTTTTTCTTTTTTTTACACCTTTTAATTTTCCATCAAGACCGTCTGTTGTTGCCAGTGATATACTGAGACATGGCATGGATTCTTTGCTGGGAAGGTTTATGTGCTGAACATTCAGTTTTGGGTTTTTACATAGATGCAAAGTACAATCCGGGAGCATCGGGATGGTGGAAATGCTGGTGGGATCTTCAACAGATACAATGTCATCAGGGTAAGTTTCAAAACCTCTTGGTTTTCTGTGGTAAAGTATGTTAGTATTGATACCAGCAGGCAGAATCAATTTAATGGTTTGTCCTTTTATATTTAAAGTTCTTTGTTGAAATAGTATTTGGAAACAGAGTTAATGCAAGTGCTAAAATGAATGCATGCTCTGCACAGGGAATGAGGGAAAAGTGTCACTTGGGCTTCTAAAGGAGTCTGAAGGACTGATGTTGAAGGCAGAGGTGGTGAAGAACCTGACTGAATTTCAGAGGCCTATAACTTCTGTGTTTGACCCTTGCAGCACAGATTTATCTTTTTTCTCAGTGTAGACTTCTCTTGCCATTTTAAAGGGGATTTGGGATATAAGTGTATGAAAGATGATCATTACTTCTAATAAGAGGTTTCTATCTCCCTATGTAACTTTCCAGCTTGATACCACCTCATTTGCCTTTGCCAACTAGAAAAATGCATTTTCCAAGCCATGGTATTCTAGAAAATAGTGTTGTCTTTCTGAGGGAAGGTGTGCATCTTTTTCTGGGGAGAAGGAAATAGAGGAAATCAGAACAGAACTTGGTTTCTGAGCTTCAGCAAACCTGTGCTGCCTTTCTCTTTGAGAAGTAAGCCTGTGCAGAGCCTTTGCAACTTAATCCAGTAAATCATGGGCCCTGAAGTAAACTCTTCTTCCATCCTACTCCCAATCAATGGTAAAGTCCTTTACAGAAACCACAGTGGTATTAAGAGCATGTGGCTGAAATTATATGGATAGATTAATTTATTTTTTATGAAAAGAACCAAAAGTTGGTTCTTTTCATAAAATATAAGCCTAAACTAGATAGCAAGTTTCAAAGAGCTAGACAAGATCAGTCAACAGAGCTCAAAGCAGAGCAGGGAGGAGTTTCAGTTTGTAGTTCTTTGTGGTATTGAAGGCTCATTGAGAAGAAGCCTGAAAGTTGTCCTTTAACCTGAGCTGCAGTTTCACAGTAGCTTTAGCTATTTGTAGGTGTGGGCTACAGAGTTGTTGGAGACACTTCAGCCTTGTGTGCAGAACAGCCATGGGGTTTCTTCACAGCGTTCATGTGTCTTCCATCAGTTTCCCTGTCAAATTAATGCGAACTCTGTGAAACTAGATTTCATTTCAATTGCAATTCAAATACATTTGAGAGATTGAAATGTTATGGTAAGAGCATGGTTGGATCTGTTGTTCCACTGCAGATTCAGAAGGTAGTGAACAAGAAGTTGCGGGAGAGATTCTGTCACAGGCAGAAGGAGGTCTCAGAGGAGAATCACAATCATCACAA